>NW_027363642.1:0-574810 GCF_046119375.1 Phyllobates terribilis
TACATACTTGTACACAGCTTTCTTACATACACCAACAGCTCTCTTATATACTCATGCAGCTCCACACACACAAACACTTTTATATATATATATATATATATATATGTACACTCATCCATCGTATACATTACCACATCTTGAAATTCCTTCCAGGAATGTGACTGATCACATGACCTGAAAGGTTCAATGGCTAATCAACAACTTTGTTTGATTGGGACCCTATCCATGCCACCTCACATATCAGGAGTGTCGTTCTTCTTTTCATAAAGAGGTCCAAGGGCTAGTCTTGCAGAAGTTTTTCAGCTACACAGGATGCGCAACATCCGTGCAAGTCCTGGTGACTTTCTCCCCTGCACTGCACCGATCAGATAGATCAGTGTGGGGCAGGAGAAAGGAGAACAGTTCTTTCAGTGATCATGAAGGATGCTGTCAGTGTTTTCCTCCATCAGAATAAGCAGCCTCTAGACTGTAAGAAACACACACATTTTAACATCATTTTGATTGTCTAAAATTTACTGCAGCTAAAAATTACATTTGGTTTACAATGCATTTTGCCAGATATGTTGTCACTTGTCAAAGCTAAGAATTTTACATGCTGGGTTTTTTTATGGCACATTTAGCACTGATAAGTTGTCACACTCTTGCTTAATATGTTAACATTCTGTCTGTAAACTGTATATGCATAGCTACCTTTTTGAAGCAATATTGAGATTTACTTAAGAACGTGGGGCCCAATAAATACCATCAATGGTGCCCAGTCCAAGAGATGGTGGATCCTATAGGTAAACACCACCTCATCATGCACTAAAACTTACTAAAAAAAAAAAAGATGTGAAGTTCACACATATAGAAAATGGACATTTTGTGAATACATATTACACGTATTGTAAAATAGATAGAGCTCATATGTAGAGTTTGTTTGATAAACTTTCCTACTACTTTGTCTAAATTAGAAGCAAATTGGTTGAACATTACTTCTACCTAAAATGGCAGAAAACGCACCTATCTTGGTGATGGACAGGACAGCTAGAGGGATATGGAGGAGGCTGTTATTTTTTTTTTAATAGGTGTACTTTCACCAATTTGCTGATAATTCATTGAAAGTAGATGATCGGTACAATTGCTGCCAATGCATTTTTTAAAGCTGTATTGTCATGAGTCAAATTTGATCATGTTAGGTTCTTGCATAGGTCCTATAGCATTGATAAGTTTCCACCCTCTTTCCTACATACACACATCTCTCCTGCATACACACAACTCTACTACTATCACACACGCAATTTTCCAAAATACACACACAACTCTCCTCCATACACAAACACAGTTCTAACACATATAGCTTTTCTACAGCTTTGAAGTATGCACTTACACCTCTGTTACATACACGCACTGTTTTGCTACATACTTGTACACAGCTTTCTTACATACACCAACAGCTCTCTTATATACTCATGCAGCTCCACACACACAAACACTTTTATATATATATATATATATATATATATATGTACACTCATCCATCGTATACATTACCACATCTTGAAATTCCTTCCAGGAATGTGACTGATCACATGACCTGAAAGGTTCAATGGCTAATCAACAACTTTGTTTGATTGGGACCCTATCCATGCCACCTCACATATCAGGAGTGTCGTTCTTCTTTTCATAAAGAGGTCCAAGGGCTAGTCTTGCAGAAGTTTTTTCAGCTACACAGGATGCGCAACATCCGTGCAAGTCCTGGTGACTTTCTCCCCTGCACTGCACCGATCAGATAGATCAGTGTGGGGCAGGAGAAAGGAGAACAGTTCTTTCAGTGATCATGAAGGATGCTGTCAGTGTTTTCCTCCATCAGAATAAGCAGCCTCTAGACTGTAAGAAACACACACATTTTAACATCATTTTGATTGTCTAAAATTTACTGCAGCTAAAAATTACATTTGGTTTACAATGCATTTTGCAGATATGTTGTCACTTGTCAAAGCTAAGAATTTTACATGCTGGGTTTTTTTATGGCACATTTAGCACTGATAAGTTGTCACACTCTTGCTTAATATGTTAACATTCCTGTCTGTAAACTGTATATGCATAGCTACCTTTTTGAAGCAATATTGAGATTTACTTAAGAACGTGGGGCCCAATAAATACCATCAATGGTGCCCAGTCCAAGAGATGGTGGATCCTATAGGTAAACACCACCTCATCATGCACTAAAACTTACTAAAAAAAAAAAGATGTGAAGTTCACACATATAGAAAAATGGACATTTTGTGAATACATATTACACGTATTGTAAATAGATAGAGCTCATATGTAGAGTTTGTTTGATAAACTTTCCTACTACTTTGTCTAAATTAGAAGCAAATTGGTTGAACATTACTTCTACCTAAAATGGCAGAAAACGCACCTATCTTGGTGATGGACAGGACAGCTAGAGGGGATATGGAGGAGGCTGTTATTTTTTTTTTAATAGGTGTACTTTCACCAATTTGCTGATAATTCATTGAAAGTAGATGATCGGTACAATTGCTGCCAATGCATTTTTTAAAGCTGTATTGTCATGAGTCAAATTTGATCATGTTAGGTTCTTGCATAGGTCCTATAGCATTGATAAGTTTCCACCCTCTTTCCTACATACACACATCTCTCCTGCATACACACAACTCTACTACTATCACACACGCAATTTTCCAAAATACACACACAACTCTCCTCCATACACAAACACAGTTCTAACACATATAGCTTTTCTACAGCTTTGAAGTATGCACTCACACCTCTGTTACATACACGCACTGTTTTGCTACATACTTGTACACAGCTTTCTTACATACACCAACAGCTCTCTTATATACTCATGCAGCTCCACACACACAAACACTTTATATATATATATATATATATGTACACTCATCCATCGTATACATTACCACATCTTGAAATTCCTTCCAGGAATGTGACTGATCACATGACCTGAAAGGTTCAATGGCTAATCAACAACTTTGTTTGATTGGGACCCTATCCATGCCACCTCACATATCAGGAGTGTCGTTCTTCTTTTCATAAAGAGGTCCAAGGGCTAGTCTTGCAGAAGTTTTTTCAGCTACACAGGATGCGCAACATCCGTGCAAGTCCTGGTGACTTTCTCCCCTGCACTGCACCGATCAGATAGATCAGTGTGGGGCAGGAGAAAGGAGAACAGTTCTTTCAGTGATCATGAAGGATGCTGTCAGTGTTTTCCTCCATCAGAATAAGCAGCCTCTAGACTGTAAGAAACACACACATTTAACATCATTTTGATTGTCTAAAATTTACTGCAGCTAAAAATTACATTTGGTTTACAATGCATTTTGCCAGATATGTTGTCACTTGTCAAAGCTAAGAATTTTACATGGCTGGGTTTTTTTATGGCACATTTAGCACTGATAAGTTGTCACACTCTTGCTTAATATGTTAACATTCTGTCTGTAAACTGTATATGCATAGCTACCTTTTTGAAGCAATATTGAGATTTACTTAAGAACGTGGGGCCCAATAAATACCATCAATGGTGCCCAGTCCAAGAGATGGTGGATCCTATAGGTAAACACCACCTCATCATGCACTAAAACTTACTAAAAAAAAAAAAGATGTGAAGTTCACACATATAGAAAATGGACATTTTGTGAATACATATTACACGTATTGTAAAATAGATAGAGCTCATATGTAGAGTTTGTTTGATAACTTTCCTACTACTTTGTCTAAATTAGAAGCAAATTGGTTGAACATTACTTCTACCTAAAATGGCAGAAAACGCACCTATCTTGGTGATGGACAGGACAGCTAGAGGGGATATGGAGGAGGCTGTTATTTTTTTTTTAATAGGTGTACTTTCACCAATTTGCTGATAATTCATTGAAAGTAGATGATCGGTACAATTGCTGCCAATGCATTTTTTAAAGCTGTATTGTCATGAGTCAAATTTGATCATGTTAGGTTCTTGCATAGGTCCTATAGCATTGATAAGTTTCCACCCTCTTTCCTACATACACACATCTCTCCTGCATACACACAACTCTACTACTATCACACACGCAATTTCCAAAATACACACACAACTCTCCTCCATACACAAACACAGTTCTAACACATATAGCTTTTCTACAGCTTTGAAGTATGCACTCACACCTCTGTTACATACACGCACTGTTTTGCTACATACTTGTACACAGCTTTCTTACATACACCAACAGCTCTCTTATATACTCATGCAGCTCCACACACACAAACACTTATATATATATAATATATGTACACTCATCCATCGTATACATTACCACATCTTGAAATTCCTTCCAGGAATGTGACTGATCACATGACCTGAAAGGTTCAATGGCTAATCAACAACTTTGTTTGATTGGGACCCTATCCATGCCACCTCACATATCAGGAGTGTCGTTCTTCTTTTCATAAAGAGGTCCAAGGGCTAGTCTTGCAGAAGTTTTTTCAGCTACACAGGATGCGCAACATCCGTGCAAGTCCTGGTGACTTTCTCCCCTGCACTGCACCGATCAGATAGATCAGTGTGGGGCAGGAGAAAGGAGAACAGTTCTTTCAGTGATCATGAAGGATGCTGTCAGTGTTTTCCTCCATCAGAATAAGCAGCCTCTAGACTGTAAGAAACACACACATTTTAACATCATTTTGATTGTCTAAAATTTACTGCAGCTAAAAATTACATTTGGTTTACAATGCATTTTGCCAGATATGTTGTCACTTGTCAAAGCTAAGAATTTTACATGCTGGGTTTTTTTATGGCACATTTAGCACTGATAAGTTGTCACACTCTTGCTTAATATGTTAACATTCTGTCTGTAAACTGTATATGCATAGCTACCTTTTTGAAGCAATATTGAGATTTACTTAAGAACGTGGGGCCCAATAAATACCATCAATGGTGCCCAGTCCAAGAGATGGTGGATCCTATAGGTAAACACCACCTCATCATGCACTAAAACTTACTAAAAAAAAAAAAGATGTGAAGTTCACACATATAGAAAATGGACATTTTGTGAATACATATTACACGTATTGTAAAATAGATAGAGCTCATATGTAGAGTTTGTTTGATAAACTTTCCTACTACTTTGTCTAAATTAGAAGCAAATTGGTTGAACATTACTTCTACCTAAAATGGCAGAAAACGCACCTATCTTGGTGATGGACAGGACAGCTAGAGGGGATATGGAGGAGGCTGTTATTTTTTTTTTAATAGGTGTACTTTCACCAATTTGCTGATAATTCATTGAAAGTAGATGATCGGTACAATTGCTGCCAATGCATTTTTTAAAGCTGTATTGTCATGAGTCAAATTTGATCATGTTAGGTTCTTGCATAGGTCCTATAGCATTGATAAGTTTCCACCCTCTTTCCTACATACACACATCTCTCCTGCATACACACAACTCTACTACTATCACACACGCAATTTTCCAAAATACACACACAACTCTCCTCCATACACAAACACAGTTCTAACACATATAGCTTTTCTACAGCTTTGAAGTATGCACTTACACCTCTGTTACATACACGCACTGTTTTGCTACATACTTGTACACAGCTTTCTTACATACACCAACAGCTCTCTTATATACTCATGCAGCTCCACACACACAAACACTTTATATATATATATATATATATATATATATATATATGTACACTCATCCATCGTATACATTACCACATCTTGAAATTCCTTCCAGGAATGTGACTGATCACATGACCTGAAAGGTTCAATGGCTAATCAACAACTTTGTTTGATTGGGACCCTATCCATGCCACCTCACATATCAGGAGTGTCGTTCTTCTTTTCATAAAGAGGTCCAAGGGCTAGTCTTGCAGAAGTTTTTTCAGCTACACAGGATGCGCAACATCCGTGCAAGTCCTGGTGACTTTCTCCCCTGCACTGCACCGATCAGATAGATCAGTGTGGGGCAGGAGAAAGGAGAACAGTTCTTTCAGTGATCATGAAGGATGCTGTCAGTGTTTTCCTCCATCAGAATAAGCAGCCTCTAGACTGTAAGAAACACACACATTTTAACTTCATTTTGATTGTCTAAAATTTACTGCAGCTAAAAATTACATTTGGTTTACAATGCATTTTGCCAGATATGTTGTCACTTGTCAAAGCTAAGAATTTTACATGCTGGGTTTTTTTATGGCACATTTAGCACTGATAAGTTGTCACACTCTTGCTTAATATGTTAACATTCTGTCTGTAAACTGTATATGCATAGCTACCTTTTTGAAGCAATATTGAGATTTACTTAAGAACGTGGGGCCCAATAAATACCATCAATGGTGCCCAGTCCAAGAGATGGTGGATCCTATAGGTAAACACCACCTCATCATGCACTAAAACTTACTAAAAAAAAAAAAGATGTGAAGTTCACACATATAGAAAATGGACATTTTGTGAATACATATTACACGTATTGTAAAATAGATAGAGCTCATATGTAGAGTTTGTTTGATAAACTTTCCTACTACTTTGTCTAAATTAGAAGCAAATTGGTTGAACATTACTTCTACCTAAAATGGCAGAAAACGCACCTATCTTGGTGATGGACAGGACAGCTAGAGGGGATATGGAGGAGGCTGTTATTTTTTTTTTAATAGGTGTACTTTCACCAATTTGCTGATAATTCATTGAAAGTAGATGATCGGTACAATTGCTGCCAATGCATTTTTTAAAGCTGTATTGTCATGAGTCAAATTTGATCATGTTAGGTTCTTGCATAGGTCCTATAGCATTGATAAGTTTCCACCCTCTTTCCTACATACACACATCTCTCCTGCATACACACAACTCTACTACTATCACACACGCAATTTTCCAAAATACACACACAACTCTCCTCCATACACAAACACAGTTCTAACACATATAGCTTTTCTACAGCTTTGAAGTATGCACTCACACCTCTGTTACATACACGCACTGTTTTGCTACATACTTGTACACAGCTTTCTTACATACACCAACAGCTCTCTTATATACTCATGCAGCTCCACACACACAAACACTTATATATATATATATATATGTACACTCATCCATCGTATACATTACCACATCTTGAAATTCCTTCCAGGAATGTGACTGATCACATGACCTGAAAGGTTCAATGGCTAATCAACAACTTTGTTTGATTGGGACCCTATCCATGCCACCTCACATATCAGGAGTGTCGTTCTTCTTTTCATAAAGAGGTCCAAGGGCTAGTCTTGCAGAAGTTTTTTCAGCTACACAGGATGCGCAACATCCGTGCAAGTCCTGGTGACTTTCTCCCCTGCACTGCACCGATCAGATAGATCAGTGTGGGGCAGGAGAAAGGAGAACAGTTCTTTCAGTGATCATGAAGGATGCTGTCAGTGTTTTCCTCCATCAGAATAAGCAGCCTCTAGACTGTAAGAAACACACACATTTTAACATCATTTTGATTGTCTAAAATTTACTGCAGCTAAAAATTACATTTGGTTTACAATGCATTTTGCCAGATATGTTGTCACTTGTCAAAGCTAAGAATTTTACATGCTGGGTTTTTTAATGGCACATTTAGCACTGATAAGTTGTCACACTCTTGCTTAATATGTTAACATTCTGTCTGTAAACTGTATATGCATAGCTACCTTTTTGAAGCAATATTGAGATTTACTTAAGAACGTGGGGCCCAATAAATACCATCAATGGTGCCCAGTCCAAGAGATGGTGGATCCTATAGGTAAACACCACCTCATCATGCACTAAAACTTACTAAAAAAAAAAAAGATGTGAAGTTCACACATATAGAAAATGGACATTTTGTGAATACATATTACACGTATTGTAAAATAGATAGAGCTCATATGTAGAGTTTGTTTGATAAACTTTCCTACTACTTTGTCTAAATTAGAAGCAAATTGGTTGAACATTACTTCTACCTAAAATGGCAGAAAACGCACCTATCTTGGTGATGGACAGGACAGCTAGAGGGGATATGGAGGAGGCTGTTATTTTTTTTTTAATAGGTGTACTTTCACCAATTTGCTGATAATTCATTGAAAGTAGATGATCGGTACAATTGCTGCCAATGCATTTTTTAAAGCTGTATTGTCATGAGTCAAATTTGATCATGTTAGGTTCTTGCATAGGTCCTATAGCATTGATAAGTTTCCACCCTCTTTCCTACATACACACATCTCTCCTGCATACACACAACTCTACTACTATCACACACGCAATTTTCCGAAATACACACACAACTCTCCTCCATACACAAACACAGTTCTAACACATATAGCTTTTCTACAGCTTTGAAGTATGCACTCACACCTCTGTTACATACACGCACTGTTTTGCTACATACTTGTACACAGCTTTCTTACATACACCAACAGCTCTCTTATATACTCATGCAGCTCCACACACACAAACACTTATATATATATATATATATATATATATATATGTACACTCATCCATCGTATACATTACCACATCTTGAAATTCCTTCCAGGAATGTGACTGATCACATGACCTGAAAGGTTCAATGGCTAATCAACAACTTTGTTTGATTGGGACCCTATCCATGCCACCTCACATATCAGGAGTGTCGTTCTTCTTTTCATAAAGAGGTCCAAGGGCTAGTCTTGCAGAAGTTTTTTCAGCTACACAGGATGCGCAACATCCGTGCAAGTCCTGGTGACTTTCTCCCCTGCACTGCACCGATCAGATAGATCAGTGTGGGGCAGGAGAAAGGAGAACAGTTCTTTCAGTGATCATGAAGGATGCTGTCAGTGTTTTCCTCCATCAGAATAAGCAGCCTCTAGACTGTAAGAAACACACACATTTTAACATCATTTTGATTGTCTAAAATTTACTGCAGCTAAAAATTACATTTGGTTTACAATGCATTTTGCCAGATATGTTGTCACTTGTCAAAGCTAAGAATTTTACATGCTGGGTTTTTTTATGGCACATTTAGCACTGATAAGTTGTCACACTCTTGCTTAATATGTTAACATTCTGTCTGTAAACTGTATATGCATAGCTACCTTTTTGAAGCAATATTGAGATTTACTTAAGAACGTGGGGCCCAATAAATACCATCAATGGTGCCCAGTCCAAGAGATGGTGGATCCTATAGGTAAACACCACCTCATCATGCACTAAAACTTACTAAAAAAAAAAAAAGATGTGAAGTTCACACATATAGAAAATGGACATTTTGTGAATACATATTACACGTATTGTAAAATAGATAGAGCTCATATGTAGAGTTTGTTTGATAAACTTTCCTACTACTTTGTCTAAATTAGAAGCAAATTGGTTGAACATTACTTCTACCTAAAATGGCAGAAAACGCACCTATCTTGGTGATGGACAGGACAGCTAGAGGGGATATGGAGGAGGCTGTTATTTTTTTTTTAATAGGTGTACTTTCACCAATTTGCTGATAATTCATTGAAAGTAGATGATCGGTACAATTGCTGCCAATGCATTTTTTAAAGCTGTATTGTCATGAGTCAAATTTGATCATGTTAGGTTCTTGCATAGGTCCTATAGCATTGATAAGTTTCCACCCTCTTTCCTACATACACACATCTCTCCTGCATACACACAACTCTACTACTATCACACACGCAATTTTCCAAAATACACACACAACTCTCCTCCATACACAAACACAGTTCTAACACATATAGCTTTTCTACAGCTTTGAAGTATGCACTCACACCTCTGTTACATACACGCACTGTTTTGCTACATACTTGTACACAGCTTTCTTACATACACCAACAGCTCTCTTATATACTCATGCAGCTCCACACACACAAACACTTATATATATATATATATATGTACACTCATCCATCGTATACATTACCACATCTTGAAATTCCTTCCAGGAATGTGACTGATCACATGACCTGAAAGGTTCAATGGCTAATCAACAACTTTGTTTGATTGGGACCCTATCCATGCCACCTCACATATCAGGAGTGTCGTTCTTCTTTTCATAAAGAGGTCCAAGGGCTAGTCTTGCAGAAGTTTTTTCAGCTACACAGGATGCGCAACATCCGTGCAAGTCCTGGTGACTTTCTCCCCTGCACTGCACCGATCAGATAGATCAGTGTGGGGCAGGAGAAAGGAGAACAGTTCTTTCAGTGATCATGAAGGATGCTGTCAGTGTTTTCCTCCATCAGAATAAGCAGCCTCTAGACTGTAAGAAACACACACATTTTAACATCATTTTGATTGTCTAAAATTTACTGCAGCTAAAAATTACATTTGGTTTACAATGCATTTTGCCAGATATGTTGTCACTTGTCAAAGCTAAGAATTTTACATGCTGGGTTTTTTTATGGCACATTTAGCACTGATAAGTTGTCACACTCTTGCTTAATATGTTAACATTCTGTCTGTAAACTGTATATGCATAGCTACCTTTTTGAAGCAATATTGAGATTTACTTAAGAACGTGGGGCCCAATAAATACCATCAATGGTGCCCAGTCCAAGAGATGGTGGATCCTATAGGTAAACACCACCTCATCATGCACTAAAACTTACTAAAAAAAAAAAAGATGTGAAGTTCACACATATAGAAAATGGACATTTTGTGAATACATATTACACGTATTGTAAAATAGATAGAGCTCATATGTAGAGTTTGTTTGATAAACTTTCCTACTACTTTGTCTAAATTAGAAGCAAATTGGTTGAACATTACTTCTACCTAAAATGGCAGAAAACGCACCTATCTTGGTGATGGACAGGACAGCTAGAGGGGATATGGAGGAGGCTGTTATTTTTTTTTTAATAGGTGTACTTTCACCAATTTGCTGATAATTCATTGAAAGTAGATGATCGGTACAATTGCTGCCAATGCATTTTTTAAAGCTGTATTGTCATGAGTCAAATTTGATCATGTTAGGTTCTTGCATAGGTCCTATAGCATTGATAAGTTTCCACCCTCTTTCCTACATACACACATCTCTCCTGCATACACACAACTCTACTACTATCACACACGCAATTTTCCAAAATACACACACAACTCTCCTCCATACACAAACACAGTTCTAACACATATAGCTTTTCTACAGCTTTGAAGTATGCACTTACACCTCTGTTACATACACGCACTGTTTTGCTACATACTTGTACACAGCTTTCTTACATACACCAACAGCTCTCTTATATACTCATGCAGCTCCACACACACAAACACTTTTATATATATATATATATATATATATATATATATATATATGTACACTCATCCATCGTATACATTACCACATCTTGAAATTCCTTCCAGGAATGTGACTGATCACATGACCTGAAAGGTTCAATGGCTAATCAACAACTTTGTTTGATTGGGACCCTATCCATGCCACCTCACATATCAGGAGTGTCGTTCTTCTTTTCATAAAGAGGTCCAAGGGCTAGTCTTGCAGAAGTTTTTTCAGCTACACAGGATGCGCAACATCCGTGCAAGTCCTGGTGACTTTCTCCCCTGCACTGCACCGATCAGATAGATCAGTGTGGGGCAGGAGAAAGGAGAACAGTTCTTTCAGTGATCATGAAGGATGCTGTCAGTGTTTTCCTCCATCAGAATAAGCAGCCTCTAGACTGTAAGAAACACACACATTTTAACATCATTTTGATTGTCTAAAATTTACTGCAGCTAAAAATTACATTTGGTTTACAATGCATTTTGCCAGATATGTTGTCACTTGTCAAAGCTAAGAATTTTACATGCTGGGTTTTTTTATGGCACATTTAGCACTGATAAGTTGTCACACTCTTGCTTAATATGTTAACATTCTGTCTGTAAACTGTATATGCATAGCTACCTTTTTGAAGCAATATTGAGATTTACTTAAGAACGTGGGGCCCAATAAATACCATCAATGGTGCCCAGTCCAAGAGATGGTGGATCCTATAGGTAAACACCACCTCATCATGCACTAAAACTTACTAAAAAAAAAAAAAGATGTGAAGTTCACACATATAGAAAATGGACATTTTGTGAATACATATTACACGTATTGTAAAATAGATAGAGCTCATATGTAGAGTTTGTTTGATAAACTTTCCTACTACTTTGTCTAAATTAGAAGCAAATTGGTTGAACATTACTTCTACCTAAAATGGCAGAAAACGCACCTATCTTGGTGATGGACAGGACAGCTAGAGGGGATATGGAGGAGGCTGTTATTTTTTTTTTAATAGGTGTACTTTCACCAATTTGCTGATAATTCATTGAAAGTAGATGATCGGTACAATTGCTGCCAATGCATTTTTTAAAGCTGTATTGTCATGAGTCAAATTTGATCATGTTAGGTTCTTGCATAGGTCCTATAGCATTGATAAGTTTCCACCCTCTTTCCTACATACACACATCTCTCCTGCATACACACAACTCTACTACTATCACACACGCAATTTTCCAAAATACACACACAACTCTCCTCCATACACAAACACAGTTCTAACACATATAGCTTTTCTACAGCTTTGAAGTATGCACTCACACCTCTGTTACATACACGCACTGTTTTGCTACATACTTGTACACAGCTTTCTTACATACACCAACAGCTCTCTTATATACTCATGCAGCTCCACACACACAAACACTTATATATATATATATATATGTACACTCATCCATCGTATACATTACCACATCTTGAAATTCCTTCCAGGAATGTGACTGATCACATGACCTGAAAGGTTCAATGGCTAATCAACAACTTTGTTTGATTGGGACCCTATCCATGCCACCTCACATATCAGGAGTGTCGTTCTTCTTTTCATAAAGAGGTCCAAGGGCTAGTCTTGCAGAAGTTTTTTCAGCTACACAGGATGCGCAACATCCGTGCAAGTCCTGGTGACTTTCTCCCCTGCACTGCACCGATCAGATAGATCAGTGTGGGGCAGGAGAAAGGAGAACAGTTCTTTCAGTGATCATGAAGGATGCTGTCAGTGTTTTCCTCCATCAGAATAAGCAGCCTCTAGACTGTAAGAAACACACACATTTTAACATCATTTTGATTGTCTAAAATTTACTGCAGCTAAAAATTACATTTGGTTTACAATGCATTTTGCCAGATATGTTGTCACTTGTCAAAGCTAAGAATTTTACATGCTGGGTTTTTTTATGGCACATTTAGCACTGATAAGTTGTCACACTCTTGCTTAATATGTTAACATTCTGTCTGTAAACTGTATATGCATAGCTACCTTTTTGAAGCAATATTGAGATTTACTTAAGAACGTGGGGCCCAATAAATACCATCAATGGTGCCCAGTCCAAGAGATGGTGGATCCTATAGGTAAACACCACCTCATCATGCACTAAAACTTACTAAAAAAAAAAAAGATGTGAAGTTCACACATATAGAAAATGGACATTTTGTGAATACATATTACACGTATTGTAAAATAGATAGAGCTCATATGTAGAGTTTGTTTGATAAACTTTCCTACTACTTTGTCTAAATTAGAAGCAAATTGGTTGAACATTACTTCTACCTAAAATGGCAGAAAACGCACCTATCTTGGTGATGGACAGGACAGCTAGAGGGGATATGGAGGAGGCTGTTATTTTTTTTTTAATAGGTGTACTTTCACCAATTTGCTGATAATTCATTGAAAGTAGATGATCGGTACAATTGCTGCCAATGCATTTTTTAAAGCTGTATTGTCATGAGTCAAATTTGATCATGTTAGGTTCTTGCATAGGTCCTATAGCATTGATAAGTTTCCACCCTCTTTCCTACATACACACATCTCTCCTGCATACACACAACTCTACTACTATCACACACGCAATTTTCCAAAATACACACACAACTCTCCTCCATACACAAACACAGTTCTAACACATATAGCTTTTCTACAGCTTTGAAGTATGCACTTACACCTCTGTTACATACACGCACTGTTTTGCTACATACTTGTACACAGCTTTCTTACATACACCAACAGCTCTCTTATATACTCATGCAGCTCCACACACACAAACACTTTTATATATATATATATATATATATATATATATATGTACACTCATCCATCGTATACATTACCACATCTTGAAATTCCTTCCAGGAATGTGACTGATCACATGACCTGAAAGGTTCAATGGCTAATCAACAACTTTGTTTGATTGGGACCCTATCCATGCCACCTCACATATCAGGAGTGTCGTTCTTCTTTTCATAAAGAGGTCCAAGGGCTAGTCTTGCAGAAGTTTTTTCAGCTACACAGGATGCGCAACATCCGTGCAAGTCCTGGTGACTTTCTCCCCTGCACTGCACCGATCAGATAGATCAGTGTGGGGCAGGAGAAAGGAGAACAGTTCTTTCAGTGATCATGAAGGATGCTGTCAGTGTTTTCCTCCATCAGAATAAGCAGCCTCTAGACTGTAAGAAACACACACATTTTAACATCATTTTGATTGTCTAAAATTTACTGCAGCTAAAAATTACATTTGGTTTACAATGCATTTTGCCAGATATGTTGTCACTTGTCAAAGCTAAGAATTTTACATGCTGGGTTTTTTTATGGCACATTTAGCACTGATAAGTTGTCACACTCTTGCTTAATATGTTAACATTCTGTCTGTAAACTGTATATGCATAGCTACCTTTTTGAAGCAATATTGAGATTTACTTAAGAACGTGGGGCCCAATAAATACCATCAATGGTGCCCAGTCCAAGAGATGGTGGATCCTATAGGTAAACACCACCTCATCATGCACTAAAACTTACTAAAAAAAAAAAAAGATGTGAAGTTCACACATATAGAAAATGGACATTTTGTGAATACATATTACACGTATTGTAAAATAGATAGAGCTCATATGTAGAGTTTGTTTGATAAACTTTCCTACTACTTTGTCTAAATTAGAAGCAAATTGGTTGAACATTACTTCTACCTAAAATGGCAGAAAACGCACCTATCTTGGTGATGGACAGGACAGCTAGAGGGGATATGGAGGAGGCTGTTATTTTTTTTTTAATAGGTGTACTTTCACCAATTTGCTGATAATTCATTGAAAGTAGATGATCGGTACAATTGCTGCCAATGCATTTTTTAAAGCTGTATTGTCATGAGTCAAATTTGATCATGTTAGGTTCTTGCATAGGTCCTATAGCATTGATAAGTTTCCACCCTCTTTCCTACATACACACATCTCTCCTGCATACACACAACTCTACTACTATCACACACGCAATTTTCCAAAATACACACACAACTCTCCTCCATACACAAACACAGTTCTAACACATATAGCTTTTCTACAGCTTTGAAGTATGCACTCACACCTCTGTTACATACACGCACTGTTTTGCTACATACTTGTACACAGCTTTCTTACATACACCAACAGCTCTCTTATATACTCATGCAGCTCCACACACACAAACACTTATATATATATATATATATGTACACTCATCCATCGTATACATTACCACATCTTGAAATTCCTTCCAGGAATGTGACTGATCACATGACCTGAAAGGTTCAATGGCTAATCAACAACTTTGTTTGATTGGGACCCTATCCATGCCACCTCACATATCAGGAGTGTCGTTCTTCTTTTCATAAAGAGGTCCAAGGGCTAGTCTTGCAGAAGTTTTTTCAGCTACACAGGATGCGCAACATCCGTGCAAGTCCTGGTGACTTTCTCCCCTGCACTGCACCGATCAGATAGATCAGTGTGGGGCAGGAGAAAGGAGAACAGTTCTTTCAGTGATCATGAAGGATGCTGTCAGTGTTTTCCTCCATCAGAATAAGCAGCCTCTAGACTGTAAGAAACACACACATTTTAACATCATTTTGATTGTCTAAAATTTACTGCAGCTAAAAATTACATTTGGTTTACAATGCATTTTGCCAGATATGTTGTCACTTGTCAAAGCTAAGAATTTTACATGCTGGGTTTTTTTAATGGCACATTTAGCACTGATAAGTTGTCACACTCTTGCTTAATATGTTAACATTCTGTCTGTAAACTGTATATGCATAGCTACCTTTTTGAAGCAATATTGAGATTTACTTAAGAACGTGGGGCCCAATAAATACCATCAATGGTGCCCAGTCCAAGAGATGGTGGATCCTATAGGTAAACACCACCTCATCATGCACTAAAACTTACTAAAAAAAAAAAAGATGTGAAGTTCACACATATAGAAAATGGACATTTTGTGAATACATATTACACGTATTGTAAAATAGATAGAGCTCATATGTAGAGTTTGTTTGATAAACTTTCCTACTACTTTGTCTAAATTAGAAGCAAATTGGTTGAACATTACTTCTACCTAAAATGGCAGAAAACGCACCTATCTTGGTGATGGACAGGACAGCTAGAGGGGATATGGAGGAGGCTGTTATTTTTTTTTTAATAGGTGTACTTTCACCAATTTGCTGATAATTCATTGAAAGTAGATGATCGGTACAATTGCTGCCAATGCATTTTTTAAAGCTGTATTGTCATGAGTCAAATTTGATCATGTTAGGTTCTTGCATAGGTCCTATAGCATTGATAAGTTTCCACCCTCTTTCCTACATACACACATCTCTCCTGCATACACACAACTCTACTACTATCACACACGCAATTTTCCGAAATACACACACAACTCTCCTCCATACACAAACACAGTTCTAACACATATAGCTTTTCTACAGCTTTGAAGTATGCACTCACACCTCTGTTACATACACGCACTGTTTTGCTACATACTTGTACACAGCTTTCTTACATACACCAACAGCTCTCTTATATACTCATGCAGCTCCACACACACAAACACTTATATATATATATATATATATGTACACTCATCCATCGTATACATTACCACATCTTGAAATTCCTTCCAGGAATGTGACTGATCACATGACCTGAAAGGTTCAATGGCTAATCAACAACTTTGTTTGATTGGGACCCTATCCATGCCACCTCACATATCAGGAGTGTCGTTCTTCTTTTCATAAAGAGGTCCAAGGGCTAGTCTTGCAGAAGTTTTTTCAGCTACACAGGATGCGCAACATCCGTGCAAGTCCTGGTGACTTTCTCCCCTGCACTGCACCGATCAGATAGATCAGTGTGGGGCAGGAGAAAGGAGAACAGTTCTTTCAGTGATCATGAAGGATGCTGTCAGTGTTTTCCTCCATCAGAATAAGCAGCCTCTAGACTGTAAGAAACACACACATTTTAACATCATTTTGATTGTCTAAAATTTACTGCAGCTAAAAATTACATTTGGTTTACAATGCATTTTGCCAGATATGTTGTCACTTGTCAAAGCTAAGAATTTTACATGCTGGGTTTTTTTATGGCACATTTAGCACTGATAAGTTGTCACACTCTTGCTTAATATGTTAACATTCTGTCTGTAAACTGTATATGCATAGCTACCTTTTTGAAGCAATATTGAGATTTACTTAAGAACGTGGGGCCCAATAAATACCATCAATGGTGCCCAGTCCAAGAGATGGTGGATCCTATAGGTAAACACCACCTCATCATGCACTAAAACTTACTAAAAAAAAAAAAGATGTGAAGTTCACACATATAGAAAATGGACATTTTGTGAATACATATTACACGTATTGTAAAATAGATAGAGCTCATATGTAGAGTTTGTTTGATAAACTTTCCTACTACTTTGTCTAAATTAGAAGCAAATTGGTTGAACATTACTTCTACCTAAAATGGCAGAAAACGCACCTATCTTGGTGATGGACAGGACAGCTAGAGGGGATATGGAGGAGGCTGTTATTTTTTTTTTAATAGGTGTACTTTCACCAATTTGCTGATAATTCATTGAAAGTAGATGATCGGTACAATTGCTGCCAATGCATTTTTTAAAGCTGTATTGTCATGAGTCAAATTTGATCATGTTAGGTTTTTGCATAGGTCCTATAGCATTGATAAGTTTCCACCCTCTTTCCTACATACACACATCTCTCCTGCATACACACAACTCTACTACTATCACACACGCAATTTTCCAAAATACACACACAACTCTCCTCCATACACAAACACAGTTCTAACACATATAGCTTTTCTACAGCTTTGAAGTATGCACTCACACCTCTGTTACATACACGCACTGTTTTGCTACATACTTGTACACAGCTTTCTTACATACACCAACAGCTCTCTTATATACTCATGCAGCTCCACACACACAAACACTTATATATATATATATATATATATATATATATGTACACTCATCCATCGTATACATTACCACATCTTGAAATTCCTTCCAGGAATGTGACTGATCACATGACCTGAAAGGTTCAATGGCTAATCAACAACTTTGTTTGATTGGGACCCTATCCATGCCACCTCACATATCAGGAGTGTCGTTCTTCTTTTCATAAAGAGGTCCAAGGGCTAGTCTTGCAGAAGTTTTTTCAGCTACACAGGATGCGCAACATCCGTGCAAGTCCTGGTGACTTTCTCCCCTGCACTGCACCGATCAGATAGATCAGTGTGGGGCAGGAGAAAGGAGAACAGTTCTTTCAGTGATCATGAAGGATGCTGTCAGTGTTTTCCTCCATCAGAATAAGCAGCCTCTAGACTGTAAGAAACACACACATTTTAACATCATTTTGATTGTCTAAAATTTACTGCAGCTAAAAATTACATTTGGTTTACAATGCATTTTGCCAGATATGTTGTCACTTGTCAAAGCTAAGAATTTTACATGCTGGGTTTTTTTATGGCACATTTAGCACTGATAAGTTGTCACACTCTTGCTTAATATGTTAACATTCTGTCTGTAAACTGTATATGCATAGCTACCTTTTTGAAGCAATATTGAGATTTACTTAAGAACGTGGGGCCCAATAAATACCATCAATGGTGCCCAGTCCAAGAGATGGTGGATCCTATAGGTAAACACCACCTCATCATGCACTAAAACTTACTAAAAAAAAAAAAGATGTGAAGTTCACACATATAGAAAATGGACATTTTGTGAATACATATTACACGTATTGTAAAATAGATAGAGCTCATATGTAGAGTTTGTTTGATAAACTTTCCTACTACTTTGTCTAAATTAGAAGCAAATTGGTTGAACATTACTTCTACCTAAAATGGCAGAAAACGCACCTATCTTGGTGATGGACAGGACAGCTAGAGGGGATATGGAGGAGGCTGTTATTTTTTTTTTAATAGGTGTACTTTCACCAATTTGCTGATAATTCATTGAAAGTAGATGATCGGTACAATTGCTGCCAATGCATTTTTTAAAGCTGTATTGTCATGAGTCAAATTTGATCATGTTAGGTTTTTGCATAGGTCCTATAGCATTGATAAGTTTCCACCCTCTTTCCTACATACACACATCTCTCCTGCATACACACAACTCTACTACTATCACACACGCAATTTTCCAAAATACACACACAACTCTCCTCCATACACAAACACAGTTCTAACACATATAGCTTTTCTACAGCTTTGAAGTATGCACTCACACCTCTGTTACATACACGCACTGTTTTGCTACATACTTGTACACAGCTTTCTTACATACACCAACAGCTCTCTTATATACTCATGCAGCTCCACACACACAAACACTTATATATATATATATATATATGTACACTCATCCATCGTATACATTACCACATCTTGAAATTCCTTCCAGGAATGTGACTGATCACATGACCTGAAAGGTTCAATGGCTAATCAACAACTTTGTTTGATTGGGACCCTATCCATGCCACCTCACATATCAGGAGTGTCGTTCTTCTTTTCATAAAGAGGTCCAAGGGCTAGTCTTGCAGAAGTTTTTTCAGCTACACAGGATGCGCAACATCCGTGCAAGTCCTGGTGACTTTCTCCCCTGCACTGCACCGATCAGTGTGGGGCAGGAGAAAGGAGAACAGTTCTTTCAGTGATCATGAAGGATGCTGTCAGTGTTTTCCTCCATCAGAATAAGCAGCCTCTAGACTGTAAGAAACACACACATTTTAACATCATTTTGATTGTCTAAAATTTACTGCAGCTAAAAATTACATTTGGTTTACAATGCATTTTGCCAGATATGTTGTCACTTGTCAAAGCTAAGAATTTTACATGCTGGGTTTTTTTATGGCACATTTAGCACTGATAAGTTGTCACACTCTTGCTTAATATGTTAACATTCTGTCTGTAAACTGTATATGCATAGCTACCTTTTTGAAGCAATATTGAGATTTACTTAAGAACGTGGGGCCCAATAAATACCATCAATGGTGCCCAGTCCAAGAGATGGTGGATCCTATAGGTAAACACCACCTCATCATGCACTAAAACTTACTAAAAAAAAAAAAGATGTGAAGTTCACACATATAGAAAATGGACATTTTGTGAATACATATTACACGTATTGTAAAATAGATAGAGCTCATATGTAGAGTTTGTTTGATAAACTTTCCTACTACTTTGTCTAAATTAGAAGCAAATTGGTTGAACATTACTTCTACCTAAAATGGCAGAAAACGCACCTATCTTGGTGATGGACAGGACAGCTAGAGGGGATATGGAGGAGGCTGTTATTTTTTTTTTAATAGGTGTACTTTCACCAATTTGCTGATAATTCATTGAAAGTAGATGATCGGTACAATTGCTGCCAATGCATTTTTTAAAGCTGTATTGTCATGAGTCAAATTTGATCATGTTAGGTTTTTGCATAGGTCCTATAGCATTGATAAGTTTCCACCCTCTTTCCTACATACACACATCTCTCCTGCATACACACAACTCTACTACTATCACACACGCAATTTTCCAAAATACACACACAACTCTCCTCCATACACAAACACAGTTCTAACACATATAGCTTTTCTACAGCTTTGAAGTATGCACTCACACCTCTGTTACATACACGCACTGTTTTGCTACATACTTGTACACAGCTTTCTTACATACACCAACAGCTCTCTTATATACTCATGCAGCTCCACACACACAAACACTTATATATATATATATATATATGTACACTCATCCATCGTATACATTACCACATCTTGAAATTCCTTCCAGGAATGTGACTGATCACATGACCTGAAAGGTTCAATGGCTAATCAACAACTTTGTTTGATTGGGACCCTATCCATGCCACCTCACATATCAGGAGTGTCGTTCTTCTTTTCATAAAGAGGTCCAAGGGCTAGTCTTGCAGAAGTTTTTTCAGCTACACAGGATGCGCAACATCCGTGCAAGTCCTGGTGACTTTCTCCCCTGCACTGCACCGATCAGATAGATCAGTGTGGGGCAGGAGAAAGGAGAACAGTTCTTTCAGTGATCATGAAGGATGCTGTCAGTGTTTTCCTCCATCAGAATAAGCAGCCTCTAGACTGTAAGAAACACACACATTTTAACATCATTTTGATTGTCTAAAATTTACTGCAGCTAAAAATTACATTTGGTTTACAATGCATTTTGCCAGATATGTTGTCACTTGTCAAAGCTAAGAATTTTACATGCTGGGTTTTTTTATGGCACATTTAGCACTGATAAGTTGTCACACTCTTGCTTAATATGTTAACATTCTGTCTGTAAACTGTATATGCATAGCTACCTTTTTGAAGCAATATTGAGATTTACTTAAGAACGTGGGGCCCAATAAATACCATCAATGGTGCCCAGTCCAAGAGATGGTGGATCCTATAGGTAAACACCACCTCATCATGCACTAAAACTTACTAAAAAAAAAAAAGATGTGAAGTTCACACATATAGAAAATGGACATTTTGTGAATACATATTACACGTATTGTAAAATAGATAGAGCTCATATGTAGAGTTTGTTTGATAAACTTTCCTACTACTTTGTCTAAATTAGAAGCAAATTGGTTGAACATTACTTCTACCTAAAATGGCAGAAAACGCACCTATCTTGGTGATGGACAGGACAGCTAGAGGGGATATGGAGGAGGCTGTTATTTTTTTTTTAATAGGTGTACTTTCACCAATTTGCTGATAATTCATTGAAAGTAGATGATCGGTACAATTGCTGCCAATGCATTTTTTAAAGCTGTATTGTCATGAGTCAAATTTGATCATGTTAGGTTTTTGCATAGGTCCTATAGCATTGATAAGTTTCCACCCTCTTTCCTACATACACACATCTCTCCTGCATACACACAACTCTACTACTATCACACACGCAATTTTCCAAAATACACACACAACTCTCCTCCATACACAAACACAGTTCTAACACATATAGCTTTTCTACAGCTTTGAAGTATGCACTCACACCTCTGTTACATACACGCACTGTTTTGCTACATACTTGTACACAGCTTTCTTACATACACCAACAGCTCTCTTATATACTCATGCAGCTCCACACACACAAACACTTATATATATATATATATATATATATATATATGTACACTCATCCATCGTATACATTACCACATCTTGAAATTCCTTCCAGGAATGTGACTGATCACATGACCTGAAAGGTTCAATGGCTAATCAACAACTTTGTTTGATTGGGACCCTATCCATGCCACCTCACATATCAGGAGTGTCGTTCTTCTTTTCATAAAGAGGTCCAAGGGCTAGTCTTGCAGAAGTTTTTTCAGCTACACAGGATGCGCAACATCCGTGCAAGTCCTGGTGACTTTCTCCCCTGCACTGCACCGATCAGATAGATCAGTGTGGGGCAGGAGAAAGGAGAACAGTTCTTTCAGTGATCATGAAGGATGCTGTCAGTGTTTTCCTCCATCAGAATAAGCAGCCTCTAGACTGTAAGAAACACACACATTTTAACATCATTTTGATTGTCTAAAATTTACTGCAGCTAAAAATTACATTTGGTTTACAATGCATTTTGCCAGATATGTTGTCACTTGTCAAAGCTAAGAATTTTACATGCTGGGTTTTTTTATGGCACATTTAGCACTGATAAGTTGTCACACTCTTGCTTAATATGTTAACATTCTGTCTGTAAACTGTATATGCATAGCTACCTTTTTGAAGCAATATTGAGATTTACTTAAGAACGTGGGGCCCAATAAATACCATCAATGGTGCCCAGTCCAAGAGATGGTGGATCCTATAGGTAAACACCACCTCATCATGCACTAAAACTTACTAAAAAAAAAAAAGATGTGAAGTTCACACATATAGAAAATGGACATTTTGTGAATACATATTACACGTATTGTAAAATAGATAGAGCTCATATGTAGAGTTTGTTTGATAAACTTTCCTACTACTTTGTCTAAATTAGAAGCAAATTGGTTGAACATTACTTCTACCTAAAATGGCAGAAAACGCACCTATCTTGGTGATGGACAGGACAGCTAGAGGGGATATGGAGGAGGCTGTTATTTTTTTTTTAATAGGTGTACTTTCACCAATTTGCTGATAATTCATTGAAAGTAGATGATCGGTACAATTGCTGCCAATGCATTTTTTAAAGCTGTATTGTCATGAGTCAAATTTGATCATGTTAGGTTTTTGCATAGGTCCTATAGCATTGATAAGTTTCCACCCTCTTTCCTACATACACACATCTCTCCTGCATACACACAACTCTACTACTATCACACACGCAATTTTCCAAAATACACACACAACTCTCCTCCATACACAAACACAGTTCTAACACATATAGCTTTTCTACAGCTTTGAAGTATGCACTCACACCTCTGTTACATACACGCACTGTTTTGCTACATACTTGTACACAGCTTTCTTACATACACCAACAGCTCTCTTATATACTCATGCAGCTCCACACACACAAACACTTATATATATATATATATATATGTACACTCATCCATCGTATACATTACCACATCTTGAAATTCCTTCCAGGAATGTGACTGATCACATGACCTGAAAGGTTCAATGGCTAATCAACAACTTTGTTTGATTGGGACCCTATCCATGCCACCTCACATATCAGGAGTGTCGTTCTTCTTTTCATAAAGAGGTCCAAGGGCTAGTCTTGCAGAAGTTTTTTCAGCTACACAGGATGCGCAACATCCGTGCAAGTCCTGGTGACTTTCTCCCCTGCACTGCACCGATCAGTGTGGGGCAGGAGAAAGGAGAACAGTTCTTTCAGTGATCATGAAGGATGCTGTCAGTGTTTTCCTCCATCAGAATAAGCAGCCTCTAGACTGTAAGAAACACACACATTTTAACATCATTTTGATTGTCTAAAATTTACTGCAGCTAAAAATTACATTTGGTTTACAATGCATTTTGCCAGATATGTTGTCACTTGTCAAAGCTAAGAATTTTACATGCTGGGTTTTTTTATGGCACATTTAGCACTGATAAGTTGTCACACTCTTGCTTAATATGTTAACATTCTGTCTGTAAACTGTATATGCATAGCTACCTTTTTGAAGCAATATTGAGATTTACTTAAGAACGTGGGGCCCAATAAATACCATCAATGGTGCCCAGTCCAAGAGATGGTGGATCCTATAGGTAAACACCACCTCATCATGCACTAAAACTTACTAAAAAAAAAAAAGATGTGAAGTTCACACATATAGAAAATGGACATTTTGTGAATACATATTACACGTATTGTAAAATAGATAGAGCTCATATGTAGAGTTTGTTTGATAAACTTTCCTACTACTTTGTCTAAATTAGAAGCAAATTGGTTGAACATTACTTCTACCTAAAATGGCAGAAAACGCACCTATCTTGGTGATGGACAGGACAGCTAGAGGGGATATGGAGGAGGCTGTTATTTTTTTTTTAATAGGTGTACTTTCACCAATTTGCTGATAATTCATTGAAAGTAGATGATCGGTACAATTGCTGCCAATGCATTTTTTAAAGCTGTATTGTCATGAGTCAAATTTGATCATGTTAGGTTCTTGCATAGGTCCTATAGCATTGATAAGTTTCCACCCTCTTTCCTACATACACACATCTCTCCTGCATACACACAACTCTACTACTATCACACACGCAATTTTCCAAAATACACACACAACTCTCCTCCATACACAAACACAGTTCTAACACATATAGCTTTTCTACAGCTTTGAAGTATGCACTCACACCTCTGTTACATACACGCACTGTTTTGCTACATACTTGTACACAGCTTTCTTACATACACCAACAGCTCTCTTATATACTCATGCAGCTCCACACACACAAACACTTATATATATATATATATATATGTACACTCATCCATCGTATACATTACCACATCTTGAAATTCCTTCCAGGAATGTGACTGATCACATGACCTGAAAGGTTCAATGGCTAATCAACAACTTTGTTTGATTGGGACCCTATCCATGCCACCTCACATATCAGGAGTGTCGTTCTTCTTTTCATAAAGAGGTCCAAGGGCTAGTCTTGCAGAAGTTTTTTCAGCTACACAGGATGCGCAACATCCGTGCAAGTCCTGGTGACTTTCTCCCCTGCACTGCACCGATCAGATAGATCAGTGTGGGGCAGGAGAAAGGAGAACAGTTCTTTCAGTGATCATGAAGGATGCTGTCAGTGTTTTCCTCCATCAGAATAAGCAGCCTCTAGACTGTAAGAAACACACACATTTTAACATCATTTTGATTGTCTAAAATTTACTGCAGCTAAAAATTACATTTGGTTTACAATGCATTTTGCCAGATATGTTGTCACTTGTCAAAGCTAAGAATTTTACATGCTGGGTTTTTTTAATGGCACATTTAGCACTGATAAGTTGTCACACTCTTGCTTAATATGTTAACATTCTGTCTGTAAACTGTATATGCATAGCTACCTTTTTGAAGCAATATTGAGATTTACTTAAGAACGTGGGGCCCAATAAATACCATCAATGGTGCCCAGTCCAAGAGATGGTGGATCCTATAGGTAAACACCACCTCATCATGCACTAAAACTTACTAAAAAAAAAAAAGATGTGAAGTTCACACATATAGAAAATGGACATTTTGTGAATACATATTACACGTATTGTAAAATAGATAGAGCTCATATGTAGAGTTTGTTTGATAAACTTTCCTACTACTTTGTCTAAATTAGAAGCAAATTGGTTGAACATTACTTCTACCTAAAATGGCAGAAAACGCACCTATCTTGGTGATGGACAGGACAGCTAGAGGGGATATGGAGGAGGCTGTTATTTTTTTTTTAATAGGTGTACTTTCACCAATTTGCTGATAATTCATTGAAAGTAGATGATCGGTACAATTGCTGCCAATGCATTTTTTAAAGCTGTATTGTCATGAGTCAAATTTGATCATGTTAGGTTCTTGCATAGGTCCTATAGCATTGATAAGTTTCCACCCTCTTTCCTACATACACACATCTCTCCTGCATACACACAACTCTACTACTATCACACACGCAATTTTCCGAAATACACACACAACTCTCCTCCATACACAAACACAGTTCTAACACATATAGCTTTTCTACAGCTTTGAAGTATGCACTCACACCTCTGTTACATACACGCACTGTTTTGCTACATACTTGTACACAGCTTTCTTACATACACCAACAGCTCTCTTATATACTCATGCAGCTCCACACACACAAACACTTATATATATATATATATATATATATATGTACACTCATCCATCGTATACATTACCACATCTTGAAATTCCTTCCAGGAATGTGACTGATCACATGACCTGAAAGGTTCAATGGCTAATCAACAACTTTGTTTGATTGGGACCCTATCCATGCCACCTCACATATCAGGAGTGTCGTTCTTCTTTTCATAAAGAGGTCCAAGGGCTAGTCTTGCAGAAGTTTTTTCAGCTACACAGGATGCGCAACATCCGTGCAAGTCCTGGTGACTTTCTCCCCTGCACTGCACCGATCAGATAGATCAGTGTGGGGCAGGAGAAAGGAGAACAGTTCTTTCAGTGATCATGAAGGATGCTGTCAGTGTTTTCCTCCATCAGAATAAGCAGCCTCTAGACTGTAAGAAACACACACATTTTAACATCATTTTGATTGTCTAAAATTTACTGCAGCTAAAAATTACATTTGGTTTACAATGCATTTTGCCAGATATGTTGTCACTTGTCAAAGCTAAGAATTTTACATGCTGGGTTTTTTTATGGCACATTTAGCACTGATAAGTTGTCACACTCTTGCTTAATATGTTAACATTCTGTCTGTAAACTGTATATGCATAGCTACCTTTTTGAAGCAATATTGAGATTTACTTAAGAACGTGGGGCCCAATAAATACCATCAATGGTGCCCAGTCCAAGAGATGGTGGATCCTATAGGTAAACACCACCTCATCATGCACTAAAACTTACTAAAAAAAAAAAAGATGTGAAGTTCACACATATAGAAAATGGACATTTTGTGAATACATATTACACGTATTGTAAAATAGATAGAGCTCATATGTAGAGTTTGTTTGATAAACTTTCCTACTACTTTGTCTAAATTAGAAGCAAATTGGTTGAACATTACTTCTACCTAAAATGGCAGAAAACGCACCTATCTTGGTGATGGACAGGACAGCTAGAGGGGATATGGAGGAGGCTGTTATTTTTTTTTTAATAGGTGTACTTTCACCAATTTGCTGATAATTCATTGAAAGTAGATGATCGGTACAATTGCTGCCAATGCATTTTTTAAAGCTGTATTGTCATGAGTCAAATTTGATCATGTTAGGTTCTTGCATAGGTCCTATAGCATTGATAAGTTTCCACCCTCTTTCCTACATACACACATCTCTCCTGCATACACACAACTCTACTACTATCACACACGCAATTTTCCAAAATACACACACAACTCTCCTCCATACACAAACACAGTTCTAACACATATAGCTTTTCTACAGCTTTGAAGTATGCACTCACACCTCTGTTACATACACGCACTGTTTTGCTACATACTTGTACACAGCTTTCTTACATACACCAACAGCTCTCTTATATACTCATGCAGCTCCACACACACAAACACTTATATATATATATATATATATGTACACTCATCCATCGTATACATTACCACATCTTGAAATTCCTTCCAGGAATGTGACTGATCACATGACCTGAAAGGTTCAATGGCTAATCAACAACTTTGTTTGATTGGGACCCTATCCATGCCACCTCACATATCAGGAGTGTCGTTCTTCTTTTCATAAAGAGGTCCAAGGGCTAGTCTTGCAGAAGTTTTTTCAGCTACACAGGATGCGCAACATCCGTGCAAGTCCTGGTGACTTTCTCCCCTGCACTGCACCGATCAGATAGATCAGTGTGGGGCAGGAGAAAGGAGAACAGTTCTTTCAGTGATCATGAAGGATGCTGTCAGTGTTTTCCTCCATCAGAATAAGCAGCCTCTAGACTGTAAGAAACACACACATTTTAACATCATTTTGATTGTCTAAAATTTACTGCAGCTAAAAATTACATTTGGTTTACAATGCATTTTGCCAGATATGTTGTCACTTGTCAAAGCTAAGAATTTTACATGCTGGGTTTTTTTATGGCACATTTAGCACTGATAAGTTGTCACACTCTTGCTTAATATGTTAACATTCTGTCTGTAAACTGTATATGCATAGCTACCTTTTTGAAGCAATATTGAGATTTACTTAAGAACGTGGGGCCCAATAAATACCATCAATGGTGCCCAGTCCAAGAGATGGTGGATCCTATAGGTAAACACCACCTCATCATGCACTAAAACTTACTAAAAAAAAAAAAGATGTGAAGTTCACACATATAGAAAATGGACATTTTGTGAATACATATTACACGTATTGTAAAATAGATAGAGCTCATATGTAGAGTTTGTTTGATAAACTTTCCTACTACTTTGTCTAAATTAGAAGCAAATTGGTTGAACATTACTTCTACCTAAAATGGCAGAAAACGCACCTATCTTGGTGATGGACAGGACAGCTAGAGGGGATATGGAGGAGGCTGTTATTTTTTTTTTAATAGGTGTACTTTCACCAATTTGCTGATAATTCATTGAAAGTAGATGATCGGTACAATTGCTGCCAATGCATTTTTTAAAGCTGTATTGTCATGAGTCAAATTTGATCATGTTAGGTTCTTGCATAGGTCCTATAGCATTGATAAGTTTCCACCCTCTTTCCTACATACACACATCTCTCCTGCATACACACAACTCTACTACTATCACACACGCAATTTTCCAAAATACACACACAACTCTCCTCCATACACAAACACAGTTCTAACACATATAGCTTTTCTACAGCTTTGAAGTATGCACTCACACCTCTGTTACATACACGCACTGTTTTGCTACATACTTGTACACAGCTTTCTTACATACACCAACAGCTCTCTTATATACTCATGCAGCTCCACACACACAAACACTTATATATATATATATATATATGTACACTCATCCATCGTATACATTACCACATCTTGAAATTCCTTCCAGGAATGTGACTGATCACATGACCTGAAAGGTTCAATGGCTAATCAACAACTTTGTTTGATTGGGACCCTATCCATGCCACCTCACATATCAGGAGTGTCGTTCTTCTTTTCATAAAGAGGTCCAAGGGCTAGTCTTGCAGAAGTTTTTTCAGCTACACAGGATGCGCAACATCCGTGCAAGTCCTGGTGACTTTCTCCCCTGCACTGCACCGATCAGATAGATCAGTGTGGGGCAGGAGAAAGGAGAACAGTTCTTTCAGTGATCATGAAGGATGCTGTCAGTGTTTTCCTCCATCAGAATAAGCAGCCTCTAGACTGTAAGAAACACACACATTTTAACATCATTTTGATTGTCTAAAATTTACTGCAGCTAAAAATTACATTTGGTTTACAATGCATTTTGCCAGATATGTTGTCACTTGTCAAAGCTAAGAATTTTACATGCTGGGTTTTTTTATGGCACATTTAGCACTGATAAGTTGTCACACTCTTGCTTAATATGTTAACATTCTGTCTGTAAACTGTATATGCATAGCTACCTTTTTGAAGCAATATTGAGATTTACTTAAGAACGTGGGGCCCAATAAATACCATCAATGGTGCCCAGTCCAAGAGATGGTGGATCCTATAGGTAAACACCACCTCATCATGCACTAAAACTTACTAAAAAAAAAAAAGATGTGAAGTTCACACATATAGAAAATGGACATTTTGTGAATACATATTACACGTATTGTAAAATAGATAGAGCTCATATGTAGAGTTTGTTTGATAAACTTTCCTACTACTTTGTCTAAATTAGAAGCAAATTGGTTGAACATTACTTCTACCTAAAATGGCAGAAAACGCACCTATCTTGGTGATGGACAGGACAGCTAGAGGGGATATGGAGGAGGCTGTTATTTTTTTTTTAATAGGTGTACTTTCACCAATTTGCTGATAATTCATTGAAAGTAGATGATCGGTACAATTGCTGCCAATGCATTTTTTAAAGCTGTATTGTCATGAGTCAAATTTGATCATGTTAGGTTCTTGCATAGGTCCTATAGCATTGATAAGTTTCCACCCTCTTTCCTACATACACACATCTCTCCTGCATACACACAACTCTACTACTATCACACACGCAATTTTCCAAAATACACACACAACTCTCCTCCATACACAAACACAGTTCTAACACATATAGCTTTTCTACAGCTTTGAAGTATGCACTCACACCTCTGTTACATACACGCACTGTTTTGCTACATACTTGTACACAGCTTTCTTACATACACCAACAGCTCTCTTATATACTCATGCAGCTCCACACACACAAACACTTATATATATATATATATATATGTACACTCATCCATCGTATACATTACCACATCTTGAAATTCCTTCCAGGAATGTGACTGATCACATGACCTGAAAGGTTCAATGGCTAATCAACAACTTTGTTTGATTGGGACCCTATCCATGCCACCTCACATATCAGGAGTGTCGTTCTTCTTTTCATAAAGAGGTCCAAGGGCTAGTCTTGCAGAAGTTTTTTCAGCTACACAGGATGCGCAACATCCGTGCAAGTCCTGGTGACTTTCTCCCCTGCACTGCACCGATCAGATAGATCAGTGTGGGGCAGGAGAAAGGAGAACAGTTCTTTCAGTGATCATGAAGGATGCTGTCAGTGTTTTCCTCCATCAGAATAAGCAGCCTCTAGACTGTAAGAAACACACACATTTTAACATCATTTTGATTGTCTAAAATTTACTGCAGCTAAAAATTACATTTGGTTTACAATGCATTTTGCCAGATATGTTGTCACTTGTCAAAGCTAAGAATTTTACATGCTGGGTTTTTTTAATGGCACATTTAGCACTGATAAGTTGTCACACTCTTGCTTAATATGTTAACATTCTGTCTGTAAACTGTATATGCATAGCTACCTTTTTGAAGCAATATTGAGATTTACTTAAGAACGTGGGGCCCAATAAATACCATCAATGGTGCCCAGTCCAAGAGATGGTGGATCCTATAGGTAAACACCACCTCATCATGCACTAAAACTTACTAAAAAAAAAAAAGATGTGAAGTTCACACATATAGAAAATGGACATTTTGTGAATACATATTACACGTATTGTAAAATAGATAGAGCTCATATGTAGAGTTTGTTTGATAAACTTTCCTACTACTTTGTCTAAATTAGAAGCAAATTGGTTGAACATTACTTCTACCTAAAATGGCAGAAAACGCACCTATCTTGGTGATGGACAGGACAGCTAGAGGGGATATGGAGGAGGCTGTTATTTTTTTTTTAATAGGTGTACTTTCACCAATTTGCTGATAATTCATTGAAAGTAGATGATCGGTACAATTGCTGCCAATGCATTTTTTAAAGCTGTATTGTCATGAGTCAAATTTGATCATGTTAGGTTTTTGCATAGGTCCTATAGCATTGATAAGTTTCCACCCTCTTTCCTACATACACACATCTCTCCTGCATACACACAACTCTACTACTATCACACACGCAATTTTCCAAAATACACACACAACTCTCCTCCATACACAAACACAGTTCTAACACATATAGCTTTTCTACAGCTTTGAAGTATGCACTCACACCTCTGTTACATACACGCACTGTTTTGCTACATACTTGTACACAGCTTTCTTACATACACCAACAGCTCTCTTATATACTCATGCAGCTCCACACACACAAACACATATATATATATATGTACACTCATCCATCGTATACATTACCACATCTTGAAATTCCTTCCAGGAATGTGACTGATCACATGACCTGAAAGGTTCAATGGCTAATCAACAACTTTGTTTGATTGGGACCCTATCCATGCCACCTCACATATCAGGAGTGTCGTTCTTCTTTTCATAAAGAGGTCCAAGGGCTAGTCTTGCAGAAGTTTTTTCAGCTACACAGGATGCGCAACATCCGTGCAAGTCCTGGTGACTTTCTCCCCTGCACTGCACCGATCAGATAGATCAGTGTGGGGCAGGAGAAAGGAGAACAGTTCTTTCAGTGATCATGAAGGATGCTGTCAGTGTTTTCCTCCATCAGAATAAGCAGCCTCTAGACTGTAAGAAACACACACATTTTAACATCATTTTGATTGTCTAAAATTTACTGCAGCTAAAAATTACATTTGGTTTACAATGCATTTTGCCAGATATGTTGTCACTTGTCAAAGCTAAGAATTTTACATGCTGGGTTTTTTTATGGCACATTTAGCACTGATAAGTTGTCACACTCTTGCTTAATATGTTAACATTCTGTCTGTAAACTGTATATGCATAGCTACCTTTTTGAAGCAATATTGAGATTTACTTAAGAACGTGGGGCCCAATAAATACCATCAATGGTGCCCAGTCCAAGAGATGGTGGATCCTATAGGTAAACACCACCTCATCATGCACTAAAACTTACTAAAAAAAAAAAAGATGTGAAGTTCACACATATAGAAAATGGACATTTTGTGAATACATATTACACGTATTGTAAAATAGATAGAGCTCATATGTAGAGTTTGTTTGATAAACTTTCCTACTACTTTGTCTAAATTAGAAGCAAATTGGTTGAACATTACTTCTACCTAAAATGGCAGAAAACGCACCTATCTTGGTGATGGACAGGACAGCTAGAGGGGATATGGAGGAGGCTGTTATTTTTTTTTTAATAGGTGTACTTTCACCAATTTGCTGATAATTCATTGAAAGTAGATGATCGGTACAATTGCTGCCAATGCATTTTTTAAAGCTGTATTGTCATGAGTCAAATTTGATCATGTTAGGTTTTTGCATAGGTCCTATAGCATTGATAAGTTTCCACCCTCTTTCCTACATACACACATCTCTCCTGCATACACACAACTCTACTACTATCACACACGCAATTTTCCAAAATACACACACAACTCTCCTCCATACACAAACACAGTTCTAACACATATAGCTTTTCTACAGCTTTGAAGTATGCACTCACACCTCTGTTACATACACGCACTGTTTTGCTACATACTTGTACACAGCTTTCTTACATACACCAACAGCTCTCTTATATACTCATGCAGCTCCACACACACAAACACATATATATATATATGTACACTCATCCATCGTATACATTACCACATCTTGAAATTCCTTCCAGGAATGTGACTGATCACATGACCTGAAAGGTTCAATGGCTAATCAACAACTTTGTTTGATTGGGACCCTATCCATGCCACCTCACATATCAGGAGTGTCGTTCTTCTTTTCATAAAGAGGTCCAAGGGCTAGTCTTGCAGAAGTTTTTTCAGCTACACAGGATGCGCAACATCCGTGCAAGTCCTGGTGACTTTCTCCCCTGCACTGCACCGATCAGATAGATCAGTGTGGGGCAGGAGAAAGGAGAACAGTTCTTTCAGTGATCATGAAGGATGCTGTCAGTGTTTTCCTCCATCAGAATAAGCAGCCTCTAGACTGTAAGAAACACACACATTTTAACATCATTTTGATTGTCTAAAATTTACTGCAGCTAAAAATTACATTTGGTTTACAATGCATTTTGCCAGATATGTTGTCACTTGTCAAAGCTAAGAATTTTACATGCTGGGTTTTTTTATGGCACATTTAGCACTGATAAGTTGTCACACTCTTGCTTAATATGTTAACATTCTGTCTGTAAACTGTATATGCATAGCTACCTTTTTGAAGCAATATTGAGATTTACTTAAGAACGTGGGGCCCAATAAATACCATCAATGGTGCCCAGTCCAAGAGATGGTGGATCCTATAGGTAAACACCACCTCATCATGCACTAAAACTTACTAAAAAAAAAAAAGATGTGAAGTTCACACATATAGAAAATGGACATTTTGTGAATACATATTACACGTATTGTAAAATAGATAGAGCTCATATGTAGAGTTTGTTTGATAAACTTTCCTACTACTTTGTCTAAATTAGAAGCAAATTGGTTGAACATTACTTCTACCTAAAATGGCAGAAAACGCACCTATCTTGGTGATGGACAGGACAGCTAGAGGGGATATGGAGGAGGCTGTTATTTTTTTTTTAATAGGTGTACTTTCACCAATTTGCTGATAATTCATTGAAAGTAGATGATCGGTACAATTGCTGCCAATGCATTTTTTAAAGCTGTATTGTCATGAGTCAAATTTGATCATGTTAGGTTCTTGCATAGGTCCTATAGCATTGATAAGTTTCCACCCTCTTTCCTACATACACACATCTCTCCTGCATACACACAACTCTACTACTATCACACACGCAATTTTCCAAAATACACACACAACTCTCCTCCATACACAAACACAGTTCTAACACATATAGCTTTTCTACAGCTTTGAAGTATGCACTCACACCTCTGTTACATACACGCACTGTTTTGCTACATACTTGTACACAGCTTTCTTACATACACCAACAGCTCTCTTATATACTCATGCAGCTCCACACACACAAACACTTATATATATATATATATATATATATATATATATATGTACACTCATCCATCGTATACATTACCACATCTTGAAATTCCTTCCAGGAATGTGACTGATCACATGACCTGAAAGGTTCAATGGCTAATCAACAACTTTGTTTGATTGGGACCCTATCCATGCCACCTCACATATCAGGAGTGTCGTTCTTCTTTTCATAAAGAGGTCCAAGGGCTAGTCTTGCAGAAGTTTTTTCAGCTACACAGGATGCGCAACATCCGTGCAAGTCCTGGTGACTTTCTCCCCTGCACTGCACCGATCAGATAGATCAGTGTGGGGCAGGAGAAAGGAGAACAGTTCTTTCAGTGATCATGAAGGATGCTGTCAGTGTTTTCCTCCATCAGAATAAGCAGCCTCTAGACTGTAAGAAACACACACATTTTAACATCATTTTGATTGTCTAAAATTTACTGCAGCTAAAAATTACATTTGGTTTACAATGCATTTTGCCAGATATGTTGTCACTTGTCAAAGCTAAGAATTTTACATGCTGGGTTTTTTTATGGCACATTTAGCACTGATAAGTTGTCACACTCTTGCTTAATATGTTAACATTCTGTCTGTAAACTGTATATGCATAGCTACCTTTTTGAAGCAATATTGAGATTTACTTAAGAACGTGGGGCCCAATAAATACCATCAATGGTGCCCAGTCCAAGAGATGGTGGATCCTATAGGTAAACACCACCTCATCATGCACTAAAACTTACTAAAAAAAAAAAAGATGTGAAGTTCACACATATAGAAAATGGACATTTTGTGAATACATATTACACGTATTGTAAAATAGATAGAGCTCATATGTAGAGTTTGTTTGATAAACTTTCCTACTACTTTGTCTAAATTAGAAGCAAATTGGTTGAACATTACTTCTACCTAAAATGGCAGAAAACGCACCTATCTTGGTGATGGACAGGACAGCTAGAGGGGATATGGAGGAGGCTGTTATTTTTTTTTTAATAGGTGTACTTTCACCAATTTGCTGATAATTCATTGAAAGTAGATGATCGGTACAATTGCTGCCAATGCATTTTTTAAAGCTGTATTGTCATGAGTCAAATTTGATCATGTTAGGTTTTTGCATAGGTTCTATAGCATTGATAAGTTTCCACCCTCTTTCCTACATACACACATCTCTCCTGCATACACACAACTCTACTACTATCACACACGCAATTTTCCAAAATACACACACAACTCTCCTCCATACACAAACACAGTTCTAACACATATAGCTTTTCTACAGCTTTGAAGTATGCACTCACACCTCTGTTACATACACGCACTGTTTTGCTACATACTTGTACACAGCTTTCTTACATACACCAACAGCTCTCTTATATACTCATGCAGTTCCACACACACAAACACATATATATATATATGTACACTCATCCATCGTATACATTACCACATCTTGAAATTCCTTCCAGGAATGTGACTGATCACATGACCTGAAAGGTTCAATGGCTAATCAACAACTTTGTTTGATTGGGACCCTATCCATGCCACCTCACATATCAGGAGTGTCGTTCTTCTTTTCATAAAGAGGTCCAAGGGCTAGTCTTGCAGAAGTTTTTTCAGCTACACAGGATGCGCAACATCCGTGCAAGTCCTGGTGACTTTCTCCCCTGCACTGCACCGATCAGATAGATCAGTGTGGGGCAGGAGAAAGGAGAACAGTTCTTTCAGTGATCATGAAGGATGCTGTCAGTGTTTTCCTCCATCAGAATAAGCAGCCTCTAGACTGTAAGAAACACACACATTTTAACATCATTTTGATTGTCTAAAATTTACTGCAGCTAAAAATTACATTTGGTTTACAATGCATTTTGCCAGATATGTTGTCACTTGTCAAAGCTAAGAATTTTACATGCTGGGTTTTTTTATGGCACATTTAGCACTGATAAGTTGTCACACTCTTGCTTAATATGTTAACATTCTGTCTGTAAACTGTATATGCATAGCTACCTTTTTGAAGCAATATTGAGATTTACTTAAGAACGTGGGGCCCAATAAATACCATCAATGGTGCCCAGTCCAAGAGATGGTGGATCCTATAGGTAAACACCACCTCATCATGCACTAAAACTTACTAAAAAAAAAAAAGATGTGAAGTTCACACATATAGAAAATGGACATTTTGTGAATACATATTACACGTATTGTAAAATAGATAGAGCTCATATGTAGAGTTTGTTTGATAAACTTTCCTACTACTTTGTCTAAATTAGAAGCAAATTGGTTGAACATTACTTCTACCTAAAATGGCAGAAAACGCACCTATCTTGGTGATGGACAGGACAGCTAGAGGGGATATGGAGGAGGCTGTTATTTTTTTTTTAATAGGTGTACTTTCACCAATTTGCTGATAATTCATTGAAAGTAGATGATCGGTACAATTGCTGCCAATGCATTTTTTAAAGCTGTATTGTCATGAGTCAAATTTGATCATGTTAGGTTCTTGCATAGGTCCTATAGCATTGATAAGTTTCCACCCTCTTTCCTACATACACACATCTCTCCTGCATACACACAACTCTACTACTATCACACACGCAATTTTCCAAAATACACACACAACTCTCCTCCATACACAAACACAGTTCTAACACATATAGCTTTTCTACAGCTTTGAAGTATGCACTCACACCTCTGTTACATACACGCACTGTTTTGCTACATACTTGTACACAGCTTTCTTACATACACCAACAGCTCTCTTATATACTCATGCAGCTCCACACACACAAACACTTATATATATATATATATATATGTACACTCATCCATCGTATACATTACCACATCTTGAAATTCCTTCCAGGAATGTGACTGATCACATGACCTGAAAGGTTCAATGGCTAATCAACAACTTTGTTTGATTGGGACCCTATCCATGCCACCTCACATATCAGGAGTGTCGTTCTTCTTTTCATAAAGAGGTCCAAGGGCTAGTCTTGCAGAAGTTTTTTCAGCTACACAGGATGCGCAACATCCGTGCAAGTCCTGGTGACTTTCTCCCCTGCACTGCACCGATCAGATAGATCAGTGTGGGGCAGGAGAAAGGAGAACAGTTCTTTCAGTGATCATGAAGGATGCTGTCAGTGTTTTCCTCCATCAGAATAAGCAGCCTCTAGACTGTAAGAAACACACACATTTTAACATCATTTTGATTGTCTAAAATTTACTGCAGCTAAAAATTACATTTGGTTTACAATGCATTTTGCCAGATATGTTGTCACTTGTCAAAGCTAAGAATTTTACATGCTGGGTTTTTTTATGGCACATTTAGCACTGATAAGTTGTCACACTCTTGCTTAATATGTTAACATTCTGTCTGTAAACTGTATATGCATAGCTACCTTTTTGAAGCAATATTGAGATTTACTTAAGAACGTGGGGCCCAATAAATACCATCAATGGTGCCCAGTCCAAGAGATGGTGGATCCTATAGGTAAACACCACCTCATCATGCACTAAAACTTACTAAAAAAAAAAAAGATGTGAAGTTCACACATATAGAAAATGGACATTTTGTGAATACATATTACACGTATTGTAAAATAGATAGAGCTCATATGTAGAGTTTGTTTGATAAACTTTCCTACTACTTTGTCTAAATTATAAGCAAATTGGTTGAACATTACTTCTACCTAAAATGGCAGAAAACGCACCTATCTTGGTGATGGACAGGACAGCTAGAGGGGATATGGAGGAGGCTGTTATTTTTTTTTTAATAGGTGTACTTTCACCAATTTGCTGATAATTCATTGAAAGTAGATGATCGGTACAATTGCTGCCAATGCATTTTTTAAAGCTGTATTGTCATGAGTCAAATTTGATCATGTTAGGTTCTTGCATAGGTCCTATAGCATTGATAAGTTTCCACCCTCTTTCCTACATACACACATCTCTCCTGCATACACACAACTCTACTACTATCACACACGCAATTTTCCAAAATACACACACAACTCTCCTCCATACACAAACACAGTTCTAACACATATAGCTTTTCTACAGCTTTGAAGTATGCACTCACACCTCTGTTACATACACGCACTGTTTTGCTACATACTTGTACACAGCTTTCTTACATACACCAACAGCTCTCTTATATACTCATGCAGCTCCACACACACAAACACTTATATATATATATATATATATATGTACACTCATCCATCGTATACATTACCACATCTTGAAATTCCTTCCAGGAATGTGACTGATCACATGACCTGAAAGGTTCAATGGCTAATCAACAACTTTGTTTGATTGGGACCCTATCCATGCCACCTCACATATCAGGAGTGTCGTTCTTCTTTTCATAAAGAGGTCCAAGGGCTAGTCTTGCAGAAGTTTTTTCAGCTACACAGGATGCGCAACATCCGTGCAAGTCCTGGTGACTTTCTCCCCTGCACTGCACCGATCAGATAGATCAGTGTGGGGCAGGAGAAAGGAGAACAGTTCTTTCAGTGATCATGAAGGATGCTGTCAGTGTTTTCCTCCATCAGAATAAGCAGCCTCTAGACTGTAAGAAACACACACATTTTAACATCATTTTGATTGTCTAAAATTTACTGCAGCTAAAAATTACATTTGGTTTACAATGCATTTTGCCAGATATGTTGTCACTTGTCAAAGCTAAGAATTTTACATGCTGGGTTTTTTTATGGCACATTTAGCACTGATAAGTTGTCACACTCTTGCTTAATATGTTAACATTCTGTCTGTAAACTGTATATGCATAGCTACCTTTTTGAAGCAATATTGAGATTTACTTAAGAACGTGGGGCCCAATAAATACCATCAATGGTGCCCAGTCCAAGAGATGGTGGATCCTATAGGTAAACACCACCTCATCATGCACTAAAACTTACTAAAAAAAAAAAAGATGTGAAGTTCACACATATAGAAAATGGACATTTTGTGAATACATATTACACGTATTGTAAAATAGATAGAGCTCATATGTAGAGTTTGTTTGATAAACTTTCCTACTACTTTGTCTAAATTAGAAGCAAATTGGTTGAACATTACTTCTACCTAAAATGGCAGAAAACGCACCTATCTTGGTGATGGACAGGACAGCTAGAGGGGATATGGAGGAGGCTGTTATTTTTTTTTTAATAGGTGTACTTTCACCAATTTGCTGATAATTCATTGAAAGTAGATGATCGGTACAATTGCTGCCAATGCATTTTTTAAAGCTGTATTGTCATGAGTCAAATTTGATCATGTTAGGTTCTTGCATAGGTCCTATAGCATTGATAAGTTTCCACCCTCTTTCCTACATACACACATCTCTCCTGCATACACACAACTCTACTACTATCACACACGCAATTTTCCAAAATACACACACAACTCTCCTCCATACACAAACACAGTTCTAACACATATAGCTTTTCTACAGCTTTGAAGTATGCACTCACACCTCTGTTACATACACGCACTGTTTTGCTACATACTTGTACACAGCTTTCTTACATACACCAACAGCTCTCTTATATACTCATGCAGCTCCACACACACAAACACTTATATATATATATATATATATGTACACTCATCCATCGTATACATTACCACATCTTGAAATTCCTTCCAGGAATGTGACTGATCACATGACCTGAAAGGTTCAATGGCTAATCAACAACTTTGTTTGATTGGGACCCTATCCATGCCACCTCACATATCAGGAGTGTCGTTCTTCTTTTCATAAAGAGGTCCAAGGGCTAGTCTTGCAGAAGTTTTTTCAGCTACACAGGATGCGCAACATCCGTGCAAGTCCTGGTGACTTTCTCCCCTGCACTGCACCGATCAGATAGATCAGTGTGGGGCAGGAGAAAGGAGAACAGTTCTTTCAGTGATCATGAAGGATGCTGTCAGTGTTTTCCTCCATCAGAATAAGCAGCCTCTAGACTGTAAGAAACACACACATTTTAACATCATTTTGATTGTCTAAAATTTACTGCAGCTAAAAATTACATTTGGTTTACAATGCATTTTGCCAGATATGTTGTCACTTGTCAAAGCTAAGAATTTTACATGCTGGGTTTTTTTAATGGCACATTTAGCACTGATAAGTTGTCACACTCTTGCTTAATATGTTAACATTCTGTCTGTAAACTGTATATGCATAGCTACCTTTTTGAAGCAATATTGAGATTTACTTAAGAACGTGGGGCCCAATAAATACCATCAATGGTGCCCAGTCCAAGAGATGGTGGATCCTATAGGTAAACACCACCTCATCATGCACTAAAACTTACTAAAAAAAAAAAAGATGTGAAGTTCACACATATAGAAAATGGACATTTTGTGAATACATATTACACGTATTGTAAAATAGATAGAGCTCATATGTAGAGTTTGTTTGATAAACTTTCCTACTACTTTGTCTAAATTAGAAGCAAATTGGTTGAACATTACTTCTACCTAAAATGGCAGAAAACGCACCTATCTTGGTGATGGACAGGACAGCTAGAGGGGATATGGAGGAGGCTGTTATTTTTTTTTTAATAGGTGTACTTTCACCAATTTGCTGATAATTCATTGAAAGTAGATGATCGGTACAATTGCTGCCAATGCATTTTTTAAAGCTGTATTGTCATGAGTCAAATTTGATCATGTTAGGTTCTTGCATAGGTCCTATAGCATTGATAAGTTTCCACCCTCTTTCCTACATACACACATCTCTCCTGCATACACACAACTCTACTACTATCACACACGCAATTTTCCAAAATACACACACAACTCTCCTCCATACACAAACACAGTTCTAACACATATAGCTTTTCTACAGCTTTGAAGTATGCACTCACACCTCTGTTACATACACGCACTGTTTTGCTACATACTTGTACACAGCTTTCTTACATACACCAACAGCTCTCTTATATACTCATGCAGCTCCACACACACAAACACTTATATATATATATATATATATGTACACTCATCCATCGTATACATTACCACATCTTGAAATTCCTTCCAGGAATGTGACTGATCACATGACCTGAAAGGTTCAATGGCTAATCAACAACTTTGTTTGATTGGGACCCTATCCATGCCACCTCACATATCAGGAGTGTCGTTCTTCTTTTCATAAAGAGGTCCAAGGGCTAGTCTTGCAGAAGTTTTTTCAGCTACACAGGATGCGCAACATCCGTGCAAGTCCTGGTGACTTTCTCCCCTGCACTGCACCGATCAGATAGATCAGTGTGGGGCAGGAGAAAGGAGAACAGTTCTTTCAGTGATCATGAAGGATGCTGTCAGTGTTTTCCTCCATCAGAATAAGCAGCCTCTAGACTGTAAGAAACACACACATTTTAACATCATTTTGATTGTCTAAAATTTACTGCAGCTAAAAATTACATTTGGTTTACAATGCATTTTGCCAGATATGTTGTCACTTGTCAAAGCTAAGAATTTTACATGCTGGGTTTTTTTAATGGCACATTTAGCACTGATAAGTTGTCACACTCTTGCTTAATATGTTAACATTCTGTCTGTAAACTGTATATGCATAGCTACCTTTTTGAAGCAATATTGAGATTTACTTAAGAACGTGGGGCCCAATAAATACCATCAATGGTGCCCAGTCCAAGAGATGGTGGATCCTATAGGTAAACACCACCTCATCATGCACTAAAACTTACTAAAAAAAAAAAAGATGTGAAGTTCACACATATAGAAAATGGACATTTTGTGAATACATATTACACGTATTGTAAAATAGATAGAGCTCATATGTAGAGTTTGTTTGATAAACTTTCCTACTACTTTGTCTAAATTAGAAGCAAATTGGTTGAACATTACTTCTACCTAAAATGGCAGAAAACGCACCTATCTTGGTGATGGACAGGACAGCTAGAGGGGATATGGAGGAGGCTGTTATTTTTTTTTTAATAGGTGTACTTTCACCAATTTGCTGATAATTCATTGAAAGTAGATGATCGGTACAATTGCTGCCAATGCATTTTTTAAAGCTGTATTGTCATGAGTCAAATTTGATCATGTTAGGTTCTTGCATAGGTCCTATAGCATTGATAAGTTTCCACCCTCTTTCCTACATACACACATCTCTCCTGCATACACACAACTCTACTACTATCACACACGCAATTTTCCAAAATACACACACAACTCTCCTCCATACACAAACACAGTTCTAACACATATAGCTTTTCTACAGCTTTGAAGTATGCACTCACACCTCTGTTACATACACGCACTGTTTTGCTACATACTTGTACACAGCTTTCTTACATACACCAACAGCTCTCTTATATACTCATGCAGCTCCACACACACAAACACTTATATATATATATATATATATGTACACTCATCCATCGTATACATTACCACATCTTGAAATTCCTTCCAGGAATGTGACTGATCACATGACCTGAAAGGTTCAATGGCTAATCAACAACTTTGTTTGATTGGGACCCTATCCATGCCACCTCACATATCAGGAGTGTCGTTCTTCTTTTCATAAAGAGGTCCAAGGGCTAGTCTTGCAGAAGTTTTTTCAGCTACACAGGATGCGCAACATCCGTGCAAGTCCTGGTGACTTTCTCCCCTGCACTGCACCGATCAGATAGATCAGTGTGGGGCAGGAGAAAGGAGAACAGTTCTTTCAGTGATCATGAAGGATGCTGTCAGTGTTTTCCTCCATCAGAATAAGCAGCCTCTAGACTGTAAGAAACACACACATTTTAACATCATTTTGATTGTCTAAAATTTACTGCAGCTAAAAATTACATTTGGTTTACAATGCATTTTGCCAGATATGTTGTCACTTGTCAAAGCTAAGAATTTTACATGCTGGGTTTTTTTATGGCACATTTAGCACTGATAAGTTGTCACACTCTTGCTTAATATGTTAACATTCTGTCTGTAAACTGTATATGCATAGCTACCTTTTTGAAGCAATATTGAGATTTACTTAAGAACGTGGGGCCCAATAAATACCATCAATGGTGCCCAGTCCAAGAGATGGTGGATCCTATAGGTAAACACCACCTCATCATGCACTAAAACTTACTAAAAAAAAAAAAGATGTGAAGTTCACACATATAGAAAATGGACATTTTGTGAATACATATTACACGTATTGTAAAATAGATAGAGCTCATATGTAGAGTTTGTTTGATAAACTTTCCTACTACTTTGTCTAAATTAGAAGCAAATTGGTTGAACATTACTTCTACCTAAAATGGCAGAAAACGCACCTATCTTGGTGATGGACAGGACAGCTAGAGGGGATATGGAGGAGGCTGTTATTTTTTTTTTAATAGGTGTACTTTCACCAATTTGCTGATAATTCATTGAAAGTAGATGATCGGTACAATTGCTGCCAATGCATTTTTTAAAGCTGTATTGTCATGAGTCAAATTTGATCATGTTAGGTTCTTGCATAGGTCCTATAGCATTGATAAGTTTCCACCCTCTTTCCTACATACACACATCTCTCCTGCATACACACAACTCTACTACTATCACACACGCAATTTTCCAAAATACACACACAACTCTCCTCCATACACAAACACAGTTCTAACACATATAGCTTTTCTACAGCTTTGAAGTATGCACTCACACCTCTGTTACATACACGCACTGTTTTGCTACATACTTGTACACAGCTTTCTTACATACACCAACAGCTCTCTTATATACTCATGCAGCTCCACACACACAAACACTTATATATATATATATATATATATGTACACTCATCCATCGTATACATTACCACATCTTGAAATTCCTTCCAGGAATGTGACTGATCACATGACCTGAAAGGTTCAATGGCTAATCAACAACTTTGTTTGATTGGGACCCTATCCATGCCACCTCACATATCAGGAGTGTCGTTCTTCTTTTCATAAAGAGGTCCAAGGGCTAGTCTTGCAGAAGTTTTTTCAGCTACACAGGATGCGCAACATCTGTGCAAGTCCTGGTGACTTTCTCCCCTGCACTGCACCGATCAGATAGATCAGTGTGGGGCAGGAGAAAGGAGAACAGTTCTTTCAGTGATCATGAAGGATGCTGTCAGTGTTTTCCTCCATCAGAATAAGCAGCCTCTAGACTGTAAGAAACACACACATTTTAACATCATTTTGATTGTCTAAAATTTACTGCAGCTAAAAATTACATTTGGTTTACAATGCATTTTGCCAGATATGTTGTCACTTGTCAAAGCTAAGAATTTTACATGCTGGGTTTTTTTATGGCACATTTAGCACTGATAAGTTGTCACACTCTTGCTTAATATGTTAACATTCTGTCTGTAAACTGTATATGCATAGCTACCTTTTTGAAGCAATATTGAGATTTACTTAAGAACGTGGGGCCCAATAAATACCATCAATGGTGCCCAGTCCAAGAGATGGTGGATCCTATAGGTAAACACCACCTCATCATGCACTAAAACTTACTAAAAAAAAAAAAGATGTGAAGTTCACACATATAGAAAATGGACATTTTGTGAATACATATTACACGTATTGTAAAATAGATAGAGCTCATATGTAGAGTTTGTTTGATAAACTTTCCTACTACTTTGTCTAAATTAGAAGCAAATTGGTTGAACATTACTTCTACCTAAAATGGCAGAAAACGCACCTATCTTGGTGATGGACAGGACAGCTAGAGGGGATATGGAGGAGGCTGTTATTTTTTTTTTAATAGGTGTACTTTCACCAATTTGCTGATAATTCATTGAAAGTAGATGATCGGTACAATTGCTGCCAATGCATTTTTTAAAGCTGTATTGTCATGAGTCAAATTTGATCATGTTAGGTTCTTGCATAGGTCCTATAGCATTGATAAGTTTCCACCCTCTTTCCTACATACACACATCTCTCCTGCATACACACAACTCTACTACTATCACACACGCAATTTTCCAAAATACACACACAACTCTCCTCCATACACAAACACAGTTCTAACACATATAGCTTTTCTACAGCTTTGAAGTATGCACTTACACCTCTGTTACATACACGCACTGTTTTGCTACATACTTGTACACAGCTTTCTTACATACACCAACAGCTCTCTTATATACTCATGCAGCTCCACACACACAAACACTTATATATATATATATATATATATATATATATATATATGTACACTCATCCATCGTATACATTACCACATCTTGAAATTCCTTCCAGGAATGTGACTGATCACATGACCTGAAAGGTTCAATGGCTAATCAACAACTTTGTTTGATTGGGACCCTATCCATGCCACCTCACATATCAGGAGTGTCGTTCTTCTTTTCATAAAGAGGTCCAAGGGCTAGTCTTGCAGAAGTTTTTTCAGCTACACAGGATGCGCAACATCCGTGCAAGTCCTGGTGACTTTCTCCCCTGCACTGCACCGATCAGATAGATCAGTGTGGGGCAGGAGAAAGGAGAACAGTTCTTTCAGTGATCATGAAGGATGCTGTCAGTGTTTTCCTCCATCAGAATAAGCAGCCTCTAGACTGTAAGAAACACACACATTTTAACATCATTTTGATTGTCTAAAATTTACTGCAGCTAAAAATTACATTTGGTTTACAATGCATTTTGCCAGATATGTTGTCACTTGTCAAAGCTAAGAATTTTACATGCTGGGTTTTTTTATGGCACATTTAGCACTGATAAGTTGTCACACTCTTGCTTAATATGTTAACATTCTGTCTGTAAACTGTATATGCATAGCTACCTTTTTGAAGCAATATTGAGATTTACTTAAGAACGTGGGGCCCAATAAATACCATCAATGGTGCCCAGTCCAAGAGATGGTGGATCCTATAGGTAAACACCACCTCATCATGCACTAAAACTTACTAAAAAAAAAAAAGATGTGAAGTTCACACATATAGAAAATGGACATTTTGTGAATACATATTACACGTATTGTAAAATAGATAGAGCTCATATGTAGAGTTTGTTTGATAAACTTTCCTACTACTTTGTCTAAATTAGAAGCAAATTGGTTGAACATTACTTCTACCTAAAATGGCAGAAAACGCACCTATCTTGGTGATGGACAGGACAGCTAGAGGGGATATGGAGGAGGCTGTTATTTTTTTTTTAATAGGTGTACTTTCACCAATTTGCTGATAATTCATTGAAAGTAGATGATCGGTACAATTGCTGCCAATGCATTTTTTAAAGCTGTATTGTCATGAGTCAAATTTGATCATGTTAGGTTCTTGCATAGGTCCTATAGCATTGATAAGTTTCCACCCTCTTTCCTACATACACACATCTCTCCTGCATACACACAACTCTACTACTATCACACACGCAATTTTCCAAAATACACACACAACTCTCCTCCATACACAAACACAGTTCTAACACATATAGCTTTTCTACAGCTTTGAAGTATGCACTTACACCTCTGTTACATACACGCACTGTTTTGCTACATACTTGTACACAGCTTTCTTACATACACCAACAGCTCTCTTATATACTCATGCAGCTCCACACACACAAACACTTATATATATATATATATATATATGTACACTCATCCATCGTATACATTACCACATCTTGAAATTCCTTCCAGGAATGTGACTGATCACATGACCTGAAAGGTTCAATGGCTAATCAACAACTTTGTTTGATTGGGACCCTATCCATGCCACCTCACATATCAGGAGTGTCGTTCTTCTTTTCATAAAGAGGTCCAAGGGCTAGTCTTGCAGAAGTTTTTTCAGCTACACAGGATGCGCAACATCCGTGCAAGTCCTGGTGACTTTCTCCCCTGCACTGCACCGATCAGATAGATCAGTGTGGGGCAGGAGAAAGGAGAACAGTTCTTTCAGTGATCATGAAGGATGCTGTCAGTGTTTTCCTCCATCAGAATAAGCAGCCTCTAGACTGTAAGAAACACACACATTTTAACATCATTTTGATTGTCTAAAATTTACTGCAGCTAAAAATTACATTTGGTTTACAATGCATTTTGCCAGATATGTTGTCACTTGTCAAAGCTAAGAATTTTACATGCTGGGTTTTTTTATGGCACATTTAGCACTGATAAGTTGTCACACTCTTGCTTAATATGTTAACATTCTGTCTGTAAACTGTATATGCATAGCTACCTTTTTGAAGCAATATTGAGATTTACTTAAGAACGTGGGGCCCAATAAATACCATCAATGGTGCCCAGTCCAAGAGATGGTGGATCCTATAGGTAAACACCACCTCATCATGCACTAAAACTTACTAAAAAAAAAAAAGATGTGAAGTTCACACATATAGAAAATGGACATTTTGTGAATACATATTACACGTATTGTAAAATAGATAGAGCTCATATGTAGAGTTTGTTTGATAAACTTTCCTACTACTTTGTCTAAATTAGAAGCAAATTGGTTGAACATTACTTCTACCTAAAATGGCAGAAAACGCACCTATCTTGGTGATGGACAGGACAGCTAGAGGGGATATGGAGGAGGCTGTTATTTTTTTTTTAATAGGTGTACTTTCACCAATTTGCTGATAATTCATTGAAAGTAGATGATCGGTACAATTGCTGCCAATGCATTTTTTAAAGCTGTATTGTCATGAGTCAAATTTGATCATGTTAGGTTCTTGCATAGGTCCTATAGCATTGATAAGTTTCCACCCTCTTTCCTACATACACACATCTCTCCTGCATACACACAACTCTACTACTATCACACACGCAATTTTCCAAAATACACACACAACTCTCCTCCATACACAAACACAGTTCTAACACATATAGCTTTTCTACAGCTTTGAAGTATGCACTTACACCTCTGTTACATACACGCACTGTTTTGCTACATACTTGTACACAGCTTTCTTACATACACCAACAGCTCTCTTATATACTCATGCAGCTCCACACACACAAACACTTATATATATATATATATATATGTACACTCATCCATCGTATACATTACCACATCTTGAAATTCCTTCCAGGAATGTGACTGATCACATGACCTGAAAGGTTCAATGGCTAATCAACAACTTTGTTTGATTGGGACCCTATCCATGCCACCTCACATATCAGGAGTGTCGTTCTTCTTTTCATAAAGAGGTCCAAGGGCTAGTCTTGCAGAAGTTTTTTCAGCTACACAGGATGCGCAACATCCGTGCAAGTCCTGGTGACTTTCTCCCCTGCACTGCACCGATCAGATAGATCAGTGTGGGGCAGGAGAAAGGAGAACAGTTCTTTCAGTGATCATGAAGGATGCTGTCAGTGTTTTCCTCCATCAGAATAAGCAGCCTCTAGACTGTAAGAAACACACACATTTTAACATCATTTTGATTGTCTAAAATTTACTGCAGCTAAAAATTACATTTGGTTTACAATGCATTTTGCCAGATATGTTGTCACTTGTCAAAGCTAAGAATTTTACATGCTGGGTTTTTTTATGGCACATTTAGCACTGATAAGTTGTCACACTCTTGCTTAATATGTTAACATTCTGTCTGTAAACTGTATATGCATAGCTACCTTTTTGAAGCAATATTGAGATTTACTTAAGAACGTGGGGCCCAATAAATACCATCAATGGTGCCCAGTCCAAGAGATGGTGGATCCTATAGGTAAACACCACCTCATCATGCACTAAAACTTACTAAAAAAAAAAAAGATGTGAAGTTCACACATATAGAAAATGGACATTTTGTGAATACATATTACACGTATTGTAAAATAGATAGAGCTCATATGTAGAGTTTGTTTGATAAACTTTCCTACTACTTTGTCTAAATTAGAAGCAAATTGGTTGAACATTACTTCTACCTAAAATGGCAGAAAACGCACCTATCTTGGTGATGGACAGGACAGCTAGAGGGGATATGGAGGAGGCTGTTATTTTTTTTTTAATAGGTGTACTTTCACCAATTTGCTGATAATTCATTGAAAGTAGATGATCGGTACAATTGCTGCCAATGCATTTTTTAAAGCTGTATTGTCATGAGTCAAATTTGATCATGTTAGGTTCTTGCATAGGTCCTATAGCATTGATAAGTTTCCACCCTCTTTCCTACATACACACATCTCTCCTGCATACACACAACTCTACTACTATCACACACGCAATTTTCCAAAATACACACACAACTCTCCTCCATACACAAACACAGTTCTAACACATATAGCTTTTCTACAGCTTTGAAGTATGCACTTACACCTCTGTTACATACATGCACTGTTTTGCTACATACTTGTACACAGCTTTCTTACATACACCAACAGCTCTCTTATATACTCATGCAGCTCCACACACACAAACACTTATATATATATATATATATATATATATATATATGTACACTCATCCATCGTATACATTACCACATCTTGAAATTCCTTCCAGGAATGTGACTGATCACATGACCTGAAAGGTTCAATGGCTAATCAACAACTTTGTTTGATTGGGACCCTATCCATGCCACCTCACATATCAGGAGTGTCGTTCTTCTTTTCATAAAGAGGTCCAAGGGCTAGTCTTGCAGAAGTTTTTTCAGCTACACAGGATGCGCAACATCCGTGCAAGTCCTGGTGACTTTCTCCCCTGCACTGCACCGATCAGATAGATCAGTGTGGGGCAGGAGAAAGGAGAACAGTTCTTTCAGTGATCATGAAGGATGCTGTCAGTGTTTTCCTCCATCAGAATAAGCAGCCTCTAGACTGTAAGAAACACACACATTTTAACATCATTTTGATTGTCTAAAATTTACTGCAGCTAAAAATTACATTTGGTTTACAATGCATTTTGCCAGATATGTTGTCACTTGTCAAAGCTAAGAATTTTACATGCTGGGTTTTTTTATGGCACATTTAGCACTGATAAGTTGTCACACTCTTGCTTAATATGTTAACATTCTGTCTGTAAACTGTATATGCATAGCTACCTTTTTGAAGCAATATTGAGATTTACTTAAGAACGTGGGGCCCAATAAATACCATCAATGGTGCCCAGTCCAAGAGATGGTGGATCCTATAGGTAAACACCACCTCATCATGCACTAAAACTTACTAAAAAAAAAAAAGATGTGAAGTTCACACATATAGAAAATGGACATTTTGTGAATACATATTACACGTATTGTAAAATAGATAGAGCTCATATGTAGAGTTTGTTTGATAAACTTTCCTACTACTTTGTCTAAATTAGAAGCAAATTGGTTGAACATTACTTCTACCTAAAATGGCAGAAAACGCACCTATCTTGGTGATGGACAGGACAGCTAGAGGGGATATGGAGGAGGCTGTTATTTTTTTTTTAATAGGTGTACTTTCACCAATTTGCTGATAATTCATTGAAAGTAGATGATCGGTACAATTGCTGCCAATGCATTTTTTAAAGCTGTATTGTCATGAGTCAAATTTGATCATGTTAGGTTCTTGCATAGGTCCTATAGCATTGATAAGTTTCCACCCTCTTTCCTACATACACACATCTCTCCTGCATACACACAACTCTACTACTATCACACACGCAATTTTCCAAAATACACACACAACTCTCCTCCATACACAAACACAGTTCTAACACATATAGCTTTTCTACAGCTTTGAAGTATGCACTTACACCTCTGTTACATACACGCACTGTTTTGCTACATACTTGTACACAGCTTTCTTACATACACCAACAGCTCTCTTATATACTCATGCAGCTCCACACACACAAACACTTATATATATATATATATATATATATATGTACACTCATCCATCGTATACATTACCACATCTTGAAATTCCTTCCAGGAATGTGACTGATCACATGACCTGAAAGGTTCAATGGCTAATCAACAACTTTGTTTGATTGGGACCCTATCCATGCCACCTCACATATCAGGAGTGTCGTTCTTCTTTTCATAAAGAGGTCCAAGGGCTAGTCTTGCAGAAGTTTTTTCAGCTACACAGGATGCGCAACATCCGTGCAAGTCCTGGTGACTTTCTCCCCTGCACTGCACCGATCAGATAGATCAGTGTGGGGCAGGAGAAAGGAGAATAGTTCTTTCAGTGATCATGAAGGATGCTGTCAGTGTTTTCCTCCATCAGAATAAGCAGCCTCTAGACTGTAAGAAACACACACATTTTAACATCATTTTGATTGTCTAAAATTTACTGCAGCTAAAAATTACATTTGGTTTACAATGCATTTTGCCAGATATGTTGTCACTTGTCAAAGCTAAGAATTTTACATGCTGGGTTTTTTTATGGCACATTTAGCACTGATAAGTTGTCACACTCTTGCTTAATATGTTAACATTCTGTCTGTAAACTGTATATGCATAGCTACCTTTTTGAAGCAATATTGAGATTTACTTAAGAACGTGGGGCCCAATAAATACCATCAATGGTGCCCAGTCCAAGAGATGGTGGATCCTATAGGTAAACACCACCTCATCATGCACTAAAACTTACTAAAAAAAAAAAAGATGTGAAGTTCACACATATAGAAAATGGACATTTTGTGAATACATATTACACGTATTGTAAAATAGATAGAGCTCATATGTAGAGTTTGTTTGATAAACTTTCCTACTACTTTGTCTAAATTAGAAGCAAATTGGTTGAACATTACTTCTACCTAAAATGGCAGAAAACGCACCTATCTTGGTGATGGACAGGACAGCTAGAGGGGATATGGAGGAGGCTGTTATTTTTTTTTTAATAGGTGTACTTTCACCAATTTGCTGATAATTCATTGAAAGTAGATGATCGGTACAATTGCTGCCAATGCATTTTTTAAAGCTGTATTGTCATGAGTCAAATTTGATCATGTTAGGTTCTTGCATAGGTCCTATAGCATTGATAAGTTTCCACCCTCTTTCCTACATACACACATCTCTCCTGCATACACACAACTCTACTACTATCACACACGCAATTTTCCAAAATACACACACAACTCTCCTCCATACACAAACACAGTTCTAACACATATAGCTTTTCTACAGCTTTGAAGTATGCACTCACACCTCTGTTACATACACGCACTGTTTTGCTACATACTTGTACACAGCTTTCTTACATACACCAACAGCTCTCTTATATACTCATGCAGCTCCACACACACAAACACTTATATATATATATATATATATATATATGTACACTCATCCATCGTATACATTACCACATCTTGAAATTCCTTCCAGGAATGTGACTGATCACATGACCTGAAAGGTTCAATGGCTAATCAACAACTTTGTTTGATTGGGACCCTATCCATGCCACCTCACATATCAGGAGTGTCGTTCTTCTTTTCATAAAGAGGTCCAAGGGCTAGTCTTGCAGAAGTTTTTTCAGCTACACAGGATGCGCAACATCCGTGCAAGTCCTGGTGACTTTCTCCCCTGCACTGCACCGATCAGATAGATCAGTGTGGGGCAGGAGAAAGGAGAATAGTTCTTTCAGTGATCATGAAGGATGCTGTCAGTGTTTTCCTCCATCAGAATAAGCAGCCTCTAGACTGTAAGAAACACACACATTTTAACATCATTTTGATTGTCTAAAATTTACTGCAGCTAAAAATTACATTTGGTTTACAATGCATTTTGCCAGATATGTTGTCACTTGTCAAAGCTAAGAATTTTACATGCTGGGTTTTTTTATGGCACATTTAGCACTGATAAGTTGTCACACTCTTGCTTAATATGTTAACATTCTGTCTGTAAACTGTATATGCATAGCTACCTTTTTGAAGCAATATTGAGATTTACTTAAGAACGTGGGGCCCAATAAATACCATCAATGGTGCCCAGTCCAAGAGATGGTGGATCCTATAGGTAAACACCACCTCATCATGCACTAAAACTTACTAAAAAAAAAAAAGATGTGAAGTTCACACATATAGAAAATGGACATTTTGTGAATACATATTACACGTATTGTAAAATAGATAGAGCTCATATGTAGAGTTTGTTTGATAAACTTTCCTACTACTTTGTCTAAATTAGAAGCAAATTGGTTGAACATTACTTCTACCTAAAATGGCAGAAAACGCACCTATCTTGGTGATGGACAGGACAGCTAGAGGGGATATGGAGGAGGCTGTTATTTTTTTTTTAATAGGTGTACTTTCACCAATTTGCTGATAATTCATTGAAAGTAGATGATCGGTACAATTGCTGCCAATGCATTTTTTAAAGCTGTATTGTCATGAGTCAAATTTGATCATGTTAGGTTCTTGCATAGGTCCTATAGCATTGATAAGTTTCCACCCTCTTTCCTACATACACACATCTCTCCTGCATACACACAACTCTACTACTATCACACACGCAATTTTCCAAAATACACACACAACTCTCCTCCATACACAAACACAGTTCTAACACATATAGCTTTTCTACAGCTTTGAAGTATGCACTCACACCTCTGTTACATACACGCACTGTTTTGCTACATACTTGTACACAGCTTTCTTACATACACCAACAGCTCTCTTATATACTCATGCAGCTCCACACACACAAACACTTATATATATATATATATATATATGTACACTCATCCATCGTATACATTACCACATCTTGAAATTCCTTCCAGGAATGTGACTGATCACATGACCTGAAAGGTTCAATGGCTAATCAACAACTTTGTTTGATTGGGACCCTATCCATGCCACCTCACATATCAGGAGTGTCGTTCTTCTTTTCATAAAGAGGTCCAAGGGCTAGTCTTGCAGAAGTTTTTTCAGCTACACAGGATGCGCAACATCCGTGCAAGTCCTGGTGACTTTCTCCCCTGCACTGCACCGATCAGATAGATCAGTGTGGGGCAGGAGAAAGGAGAATAGTTCTTTCAGTGATCATGAAGGATGCTGTCAGTGTTTTCCTCCATCAGAATAAGCAGCCTCTAGACTGTAAGAAACACACACATTTTAACATCATTTTGATTGTCTAAAATTTACTGCAGCTAAAAATTACATTTGGTTTACAATGCATTTTGCCAGATATGTTGTCACTTGTCAAAGCTAAGAATTTTACATGCTGGGTTTTTTTATGGCACATTTAGCACTGATAAGTTGTCACACTCTTGCTTAATATGTTAACATTCTGTCTGTAAACTGTATATGCATAGCTACCTTTTTGAAGCAATATTGAGATTTACTTAAGAACGTGGGGCCCAATAAATACCATCAATGGTGCCCAGTCCAAGAGATGGTGGATCCTATAGGTAAACACCACCTCATCATGCACTAAAACTTACTAAAAAAAAAAAAGATGTGAAGTTCACACATATAGAAAATGGACATTTTGTGAATACATATTACACGTATTGTAAAATAGATAGAGCTCATATGTAGAGTTTGTTTGATAAACTTTCCTACTACTTTGTCTAAATTAGAAGCAAATTGGTTGAACATTACTTCTACCTAAAATGGCAGAAAACGCACCTATCTTGGTGATGGACAGGACAGCTAGAGGGGATATGGAGGAGGCTGTTATTTTTTTTTTAATAGGTGTACTTTCACCAATTTGCTGATAATTCATTGAAAGTAGATGATCGGTACAATTGCTGCCAATGCATTTTTTAAAGCTGTATTGTCATGAGTCAAATTTGATCATGTTAGGTTCTTGCATAGGTCCTATAGCATTGATAAGTTTCCACCCTCTTTCCTACATACACACATCTCTCCTGCATACACACAACTCTACTACTATCACACACGCAATTTTCCAAAATACACACACAACTCTCCTCCATACACAAACACAGTTCTAACACATATAGCTTTTCTACAGCTTTGAAGTATGCACTCACACCTCTGTTACATACACGCACTGTTTTGCTACATACTTGTACACAGCTTTCTTACATACACCAACAGCTCTCTTATATACTCATGCAGCTCCACACACACAAACACTTATATATATATATATATATATATATATGTACACTCATCCATCGTATACATTACCACATCTTGAAATTCCTTCCAGGAATGTGACTGATCACATGACCTGAAAGGTTCAATGGCTAATCAACAACTTTGTTTGATTGGGACCCTATCCATGCCACCTCACATATCAGGAGTGTCGTTCTTCTTTTCATAAAGAGGTCCAAGGGCTAGTCTTGCAGAAGTTTTTTCAGCTACACAGGATGCGCAACATCCGTGCAAGTCCTGGTGACTTTCTCCCCTGCACTGCACCGATCAGATAGATCAGTGTGGGGCAGGAGAAAGGAGAATAGTTCTTTCAGTGATCATGAAGGATGCTGTCAGTGTTTTCCTCCATCAGAATAAGCAGCCTCTAGACTGTAAGAAACACACACATTTTAACATCATTTTGATTGTCTAAAATTTACTGCAGCTAAAAATTACATTTGGTTTACAATGCATTTTGCCAGATATGTTGTCACTTGTCAAAGCTAAGAATTTTACATGCTGGGTTTTTTTATGGCACATTTAGCACTGATAAGTTGTCACACTCTTGCTTAATATGTTAACATTCTGTCTGTAAACTGTATATGCATAGCTACCTTTTTGAAGCAATATTGAGATTTACTTAAGAACGTGGGGCCCAATAAATACCATCAATGGTGCCCAGTCCAAGAGATGGTGGATCCTATAGGTAAACACCACCTCATCATGCACTAAAACTTACTAAAAAAAAAAAAGATGTGAAGTTCACACATATAGAAAATGGACATTTTGTGAATACATATTACACGTATTGTAAAATAGATAGAGCTCATATGTAGAGTTTGTTTGATAAACTTTCCTACTACTTTGTCTAAATTAGAAGCAAATTGGTTGAACATTACTTCTACCTAAAATGGCAGAAAACGCACCTATCTTGGTGATGGACAGGACAGCTAGAGGGGATATGGAGGAGGCTGTTATTTTTTTTTTAATAGGTGTACTTTCACCAATTTGCTGATAATTCATTGAAAGTAGATGATCGGTACAATTGCTGCCAATGCATTTTTTAAAGCTGTATTGTCATGAGTCAAATTTGATCATGTTAGGTTCTTGCATAGGTCCTATAGCATTGATAAGTTTCCACCCTCTTTCCTACATACACACATCTCTCCTGCATACACACAACTCTACTACTATCACACACGCAATTTTCCAAAATACACACACAACTCTCCTCCATACACAAACACAGTTCTAACACATATAGCTTTTCTACAGCTTTGAAGTATGCACTCACACCTCTGTTACATACACGCACTGTTTTGCTACATACTTGTACACAGCTTTCTTACATACACCAACAGCTCTCTTATATACTCATGCAGCTCCACACACACAAACACTTATATATATATATATATATATATATGTACACTCATCCATCGTATACATTACCACATCTTGAAATTCCTTCCAGGAATGTGACTGATCACATGACCTGAAAGGTTCAATGGCTAATCAACAACTTTGTTTGATTGGGACCCTATCCATGCCACCTCACATATCAGGAGTGTCGTTCTTCTTTTCATAAAGAGGTCCAAGGGCTAGTCTTGCAGAAGTTTTTTCAGCTACACAGGATGCGCAACATCCGTGCAAGTCCTGGTGACTTTCTCCCCTGCACTGCACCGATCAGATAGATCAGTGTGGGGCAGGAGAAAGGAGAACAGTTCTTTCAGTGATCATGAAGGATGCTGTCAGTGTTTTCCTCCATCAGAATAAGCAGCCTCTAGACTGTAAGAAACACACACATTTTAACATCATTTTGATTGTCTAAAATTTACTGCAGCTAAAAATTACATTTGGTTTACAATGCATTTTGCCAGATATGTTGTCACTTGTCAAAGCTAAGAATTTTACATGCTGGGTTTTTTTATGGCACATTTAGCACTGATAAGTTGTCACACTCTTGCTTAATATGTTAACATTCTGTCTGTAAACTGTATATGCATAGCTACCTTTTTGAAGCAATATTGAGATTTACTTAAGAACGTGGGGCCCAATAAATACCATCAATGGTGCCCAGTCCAAGAGATGGTGGATCCTATAGGTAAACACCACCTCATCATGCACTAAAACTTACTAAAAAAAAAAAAGATGTGAAGTTCACACATATAGAAAATGGACATTTTGTGAATACATATTACACGTATTGTAAAATAGATAGAGCTCATATGTAGAGTTTGTTTGATAAACTTTCCTACTACTTTGTCTAAATTAGAAGCAAATTGGTTGAACATTACTTCTACCTAAAATGGCAGAAAACGCACCTATCTTGGTGATGGACAGGACAGCTAGAGGGGATATGGAGGAGGCTGTTATTTTTTTTTTAATAGGTGTACTTTCACCAATTTGCTGATAATTCATTGAAAGTAGATGATCGGTACAATTGCTGCCAATGCATTTTTTAAAGCTGTATTGTCATGAGTCAAATTTGATCATGTTAGGTTCTTGCATAGGTCCTATAGCATTGATAAGTTTCCACCCTCTTTCCTACATACACACATCTCTCCTGCATACACACAACTCTACTACTATCACACACGCAATTTTCCAAAATACACACACAACTCTCCTCCATACACAAACACAGTTCTAACACATATAGCTTTTCTACAGCTTTGAAGTATGCACTCACACCTCTGTTACATACACGCACTGTTTTGCTACATACTTGTACACAGCTTTCTTACATACACCAACAGCTCTCTTATATACTCATGCAGCTCCACACACACAAACACTTATATATATATATATATATATATGTACACTCATCCATCGTATACATTACCACATCTTGAAATTCCTTCCAGGAATGTGACTGATCACATGACCTGAAAGGTTCAATGGCTAATCAACAACTTTGTTTGATTGGGACCCTATCCATGCCACCTCACATATCAGGAGTGTCGTTCTTCTTTTCATAAAGCGGTCCAAGGGCTAGTCTTGCAGAAGTTTTTTCAGCTACACAGGATGCGCAACATCCGTGCAAGTCCTGGTGACTTTCTCCCCTGCACTGCACCGATCAGATAGATCAGTGTGGGGCAGGAGAAAGGAGAATAGTTCTTTCAGTGATCATGAAGGATGCTGTCAGTGTTTTCCTCCATCAGAATAAGCAGCCTCTAGACTGTAAGAAACACACACATTTTAACATCATTTTGATTGTCTAAAATTTACTGCAGCTAAAAATTACATTTGGTTTACAATGCATTTTGCCAGATATGTTGTCACTTGTCAAAGCTAAGAATTTTACATGCTGGGTTTTTTTATGGCACATTTAGCACTGATAAGTTGTCACACTCTTGCTTAATATGTTAACATTCTGTCTGTAAACTGTATATGCATAGCTACCTTTTTGAAGCAATATTGAGATTTACTTAAGAACGTGGGGCCCAATAAATACCATCAATGGTGCCCAGTCCAAGAGATGGTGGATCCTATAGGTAAACACCACCTCATCATGCACTAAAACTTACTAAAAAAAAAAAAGATGTGAAGTTCACACATATAGAAAATGGACATTTTGTGAATACATATTACACGTATTGTAAAATAGATAGAGCTCATATGTAGAGTTTGTTTGATAAACTTTCCTACTACTTTGTCTAAATTAGAAGCAAATTGGTTGAACATTACTTCTACCTAAAATGGCAGAAAACGCACCTATCTTGGTGATGGACAGGACAGCTAGAGGGGATATGGAGGAGGCTGTTATTTTTTTTTTAATAGGTGTACTTTCACCAATTTGCTGATAATTCATTGAAAGTAGATGATCGGTACAATTGCTGCCAATGCATTTTTTAAAGCTGTATTGTCATGAGTCAAATTTGATCATGTTAGGTTCTTGCATAGGTCCTATAGCATTGATAAGTTTCCACCCTCTTTCCTACATACACACATCTCTCCTGCATACACACAACTCTACTACTATCACACACGCAATTTTCCAAAATACACACACAACTCTCCTCCATACACAAACACAGTTCTAACACATATAGCTTTTCTACAGCTTTGAAGTATGCACTCACACCTCTGTTACATACACGCACTGTTTTGCTACATACTTGTACACAGCTTTCTTACATACACCAACAGCTCTCTTATATACTCATGCAGCTCCACACACACAAACACTTATATATATATATATATATATGTACACTCATCCATCGTATACATTACCACATCTTGAAATTCCTTCCAGGAATGTGACTGATCACATGACCTGAAAGGTTCAATGGCTAATCAACAACTTTGTTTGATTGGGACCCTATCCATGCCACCTCACATATCAGGAGTGTCGTTCTTCTTTTCATAAAGAGGTCCAAGGGCTAGTCTTGCAGAAGTTTTTTCAGCTACACAGGATGCGCAACATCCGTGCAAGTCCTGGTGACTTTCTCCCCTGCACTGCACCGATCAGATAGATCAGTGTGGGGCAGGAGAAAGGAGAACAGTTCTTTCAGTGATCATGAAGGATGCTGTCAGTGTTTTCCTCCATCAGAATAAGCAGCCTCTAGACTGTAAGAAACACACACATTTTAACATCATTTTGATTGTCTAAAATTTACTGCAGCTAAAAATTACATTTGGTTTACAATGCATTTTGCCAGATATGTTGTCACTTGTCAAAGCTAAGAATTTTACATGCTGGGTTTTTTTATGGCACATTTAGCACTGATAAGTTGTCACACTCTTGCTTAATATGTTAACATTCTGTCTGTAAACTGTATATGCATAGCTACCTTTTTGAAGCAATATTGAGATTTACTTAAGAACGTGGGGCCCAATAAATACCATCAATGGTGCCCAGTCCAAGAGATGGTGGATCCTATAGGTAAACACCACCTCATCATGCACTAAAACTTACTAAAAAAAAAAAAGATGTGAAGTTCACACATATAGAAAATGGACATTTTGTGAATACATATTACACGTATTGTAAAATAGATAGAGCTCATATGTAGAGTTTGTTTGATAAACTTTCCTACTACTTTGTCTAAATTAGAAGCAAATTGGTTGAACATTACTTCTACCTAAAATGGCAGAAAACGCACCTATCTTGGTGATGGACAGGACAGCTAGAGGGGATATGGAGGAGGCTGTTATTTTTTTTTTAATAGGTGTACTTTCACCAATTTGCTGATAATTCATTGAAAGTAGATGATCGGTACAATTGCTGCCAATGCATTTTTTAAAGCTGTATTGTCATGAGTCAAATTTGATCATGTTAGGTTCTTGCATAGGTCCTATAGCATTGATAAGTTTCCACCCTCTTTCCTACATACACACATCTCTCCTGCATACACACAACTCTACTACTATCACACACGCAATTTTCCAAAATACACACACAACTCTCCTCCATACACAAACACAGTTCTAACACATATAGCTTTTCTACAGCTTTGAAGTATGCACTCACACCTCTGTTACATACACGCACTGTTTTGCTACATACTTGTACACAGCTTTCTTACATACACCAACAGCTCTCTTATATACTCATGCAGCTCCACACACACAAACACTTATATATATATATATATATATATGTACACTCATCCATCGTATACATTACCACATCTTGAAATTCCTTCCAGGAATGTGACTGATCACATGACCTGAAAGGTTCAATGGCTAATCAACAACTTTGTTTGATTGGGACCCTATCCATGCCACCTCACATATCAGGAGTGTCGTTCTTCTTTTCATAAAGAGGTCCAAGGGCTAGTCTTGCAGAAGTTTTTTCAGCTACACAGGATGCGCAACATCCGTGCAAGTCCTGGTGACTTTCTCCCCTGCACTGCACCGATCAGATAGATCAGTGTGGGGCAGGAGAAAGGAGAACAGTTCTTTCAGTGATCATGAAGGATGCTGTCAGTGTTTTCCTCCATCAGAATAAGCAGCCTCTAGACTGTAAGAAACACACACATTTTAACATCATTTTGATTGTCTAAAATTTACTGCAGCTAAAAATTACATTTGGTTTACAATGCATTTTGCCAGATATGTTGTCACTTGTCAAAGCTAAGAATTTTACATGCTGGGTTTTTTTATGGCACATTTAGCACTGATAAGTTGTCACACTCTTGCTTAATATGTTAACATTCTGTCTGTAAACTGTATATGCATAGCTACCTTTTTGAAGCAATATTGAGATTTACTTAAGAACGTGGGGCCCAATAAATACCATCAATGGTGCCCAGTCCAAGAGATGGTGGATCCTATAGGTAAACACCACCTCATCATGCACTAAAACTTACTAAAAAAAAAAAAGATGTGAAGTTCACACATATAGAAAATGGACATTTTGTGAATACATATTACACGTATTGTAAAATAGATAGAGCTCATATGTAGAGTTTGTTTGATAAACTTTCCTACTACTTTGTCTAAATTAGAAGCAAATTGGTTGAACATTACTTCTACCTAAAATGGCAGAAAACGCACCTATCTTGGTGATGGACAGGACAGCTAGAGGGGATATGGAGGAGGCTGTTATTTTTTTTTTAATAGGTGTACTTTCACCAATTTGCTGATAATTCATTGAAAGTAGATGATCGGTACAATTGCTGCCAATGCATTTTTTAAAGCTGTATTGTCATGAGTCAAATTTGATCATGTTAGGTTCTTGCATAGGTCCTATAGCATTGATAAGTTTCCACCCTCTTTCCTACATACACACATCTCTCCTGCATACACACAACTCTACTACTATCACACACGCAATTTTCCAAAATACACACACAACTCTCCTCCATACACAAACACAGTTCTAACACATATAGCTTTTCTACAGCTTTGAAGTATGCACTTACACCTCTGTTACATACACGCACTGTTTTGCTACATACTTGTACACAGCTTTCTTACATACACCAACAGCTCTCTTATATACTCATGCAGCTCCACACACACAAACACTTATATATATATATATATATATATGTACACTCATCCATCGTATACATTACCACATCTTGAAATTCCTTCCAGGAATGTGACTGATCACATGACCTGAAAGGTTCAATGGCTAATCAACAACTTTGTTTGATTGGGACCCTATCCATGCCACCTCACATATCAGGAGTGTCGTTCTTCTTTTCATAAAGAGGTCCAAGGGCTAGTCTTGCAGAAGTTTTTTCAGCTACACAGGATGCGCAACATCCGTGCAAGTCCTGGTGACTTTCTCCCCTGCACTGCACCGATCAGATAGATCAGTGTGGGGCAGGAGAAAGGAGAATAGTTCTTTCAGTGATCATGAAGGATGCTGTCAGTGTTTTCCTCCATCAGAATAAGCAGCCTCTAGACTGTAAGAAACACACACATTTTAACATCATTTTGATTGTCTAAAATTTACTGCAGCTAAAAATTACATTTGGTTTACAATGCATTTTGCCAGATATGTTGTCACTTGTCAAAGCTAAGAATTTTACATGCTGGGTTTTTTTATGGCACATTTAGCACTGATAAGTTGTCACACTCTTGCTTAATATGTTAACATTCTGTCTGTAAACTGTATATGCATAGCTACCTTTTTGAAGCAATATTGAGATTTACTTAAGAACGTGGGGCCCAATAAATACCATCAATGGTGCCCAGTCCAAGAGATGGTGGATCCTATAGGTAAACACCACCTCATCATGCACTAAAACTTACTAAAAAAAAAAAAGATGTGAAGTTCACACATATAGAAAATGGACATTTTGTGAATACATATTACACGTATTGTAAAATAGATAGAGCTCATATGTAGAGTTTGTTTGATAAACTTTCCTACTACTTTGTCTAAATTAGAAGCAAATTGGTTGAACATTACTTCTACCTAAAATGGCAGAAAACGCACCTATCTTGGTGATGGACAGGACAGCTAGAGGGGATATGGAGGAGGCTGTTATTTTTTTTTTAATAGGTGTACTTTCACCAATTTGCTGATAATTCATTGAAAGTAGATGATCGGTACAATTGCTGCCAATGCATTTTTTAAAGCTGTATTGTCATGAGTCAAATTTGATCATGTTAGGTTCTTGCATAGGTCCTATAGCATTGATAAGTTTCCACCCTCTTTCCTACATACACACATCTCTCCTGCATACACACAACTCTACTACTATCACACACGCAATTTTCCAAAATACACACACAACTCTCCTCCATACACAAACACAGTTCTAACACATATAGCTTTTCTACAGCTTTGAAGTATGCACTCACACCTCTGTTACATACACGCACTGTTTTGCTACATACTTGTACACAGCTTTCTTACATACACCAACAGCTCTATTATATACTCATGCAGCTCCACACACACAAACACTTATATATATATATATATATATATGTACACTCATCCATCGTATACATTACCACATCTTGAAATTCCTTCCAGGAATGTGACTGATCACATGACCTGAAAGGTTCAATGGCTAATCAACAACTTTGTTTGATTGGGACCCTATCCATGCCACCTCACATATCAGGAGTGTCGTTCTTCTTTTCATAAAGAGGTCCAAGGGCTAGTCTTGCAGAAGTTTTTTCAGCTACACAGGATGCGCAACATCCGTGCAAGTCCTGGTGACTTTCTCCCCTGCACTGCACCGATCAGATAGATCAGTGTGGGGCAGGAGAAAGGAGAACAGTTCTTTCAGTGATCATAAAGGATGCTGTCAGTGTTTTCCTCCATCAGAATAAGCAGCCTCTAGACTGTAAGAAACACACACATTTTAACATCATTTTGATTGTCTAAAATTTACTGCAGCTAAAAATTACATTTGGTTTACAATGCATTTTGCCAGATATGTTGTCACTTGTCAAAGCTAAGAATTTTACATGCTGGGTTTTTTTATGGCACATTTAGCACTGATAAGTTGTCACACTCTTGCTTAATATGTTAACATTCTGTCTGTAAACTGTATATGCATAGCTACCTTTTTGAAGCAATATTGAGATTTACTTAAGAACGTGGGGCCCAATAAATACCATCAATGGTGCCCAGTCCAAGAGATGGTGGATCCTATAGGTAAACACCACCTCATCATGCACTAAAACTTACTAAAAAAAAAAAAGATGTGAAGTTCACACATATAGAAAATGGACATTTTGTGAATACATATTACACGTATTGTAAAATAGATAGAGCTCATATGTAGAGTTTGTTTGATAAACTTTCCTACTACTTTGTCTAAATTAGAAGCAAATTGGTTGAACATTACTTCTACCTAAAATGGCAGAAAACGCACCTATCTTGGTGATGGACAGGACAGCTAGAGGGGATATGGAGGAGGCTGTTATTTTTTTTTTAATAGGTGTACTTTCACCAATTTGCTGATAATTCATTGAAAGTAGATGATCGGTACAATTGCTGCCAATGCATTTTTTAAAGCTGTATTGTCATGAGTCAAATTTGATCATGTTAGGTTCTTGCATAGGTCCTATAGCATTGATAAGTTTCCACCCTCTTTCCTACATACACACATCTCTCCTGCATACACACAACTCTACTACTATCACACACGCAATTTTCCAAAATACACACACAACTCTCCTCCATACACAAACACAGTTCTAACACATATAGCTTTTCTACAGCTTTGAAGTATGCACTCACACCTCTGTTACATACACGCACTGTTTTGCTACATACTTGTACACAGCTTTCTTACATACACCAACAGCTCTCTTATATACTCATGCAGCTCCACACACACAAACACTTATATATATATATATATATATGTACACTCATCCATCGTATACATTACCACATCTTGAAATTCCTTCCAGGAATGTGACTGATCACATGACCTGAAAGGTTCAATGGCTAATCAACAACTTTGTTTGATTGGGACCCTATCCATGCCACCTCACATATCAGGAGTGTCGTTCTTCTTTTCATAAAGAGGTCCAAGGGCTAGTCTTGCAGAAGTTTTTTCAGCTACACAGGATGCGCAACATCCGTGCAAGTCCTGGTGACTTTCTCCCCTGCACTGCACCGATCAGATAGATCAGTGTGGGGCAGGAGAAAGGAGAACAGTTCTTTCAGTGATCATGAAGGATGCTGTCAGTGTTTTCCTCCATCAGAATAAGCAGCCTCTAGACTGTAAGAAACACACACATTTTAACATCATTTTGATTGTCTAAAATTTACTGCAGCTAAAAATTACATTTGGTTTACAATGCATTTTGCCAGATATGTTGTCACTTGTCAAAGCTAAGAATTTTACATGCTGGGTTTTTTTATGGCACATTTAGCACTGATAAGTTGTCACACTCTTGCTTAATATGTTAACATTCTGTCTGTAAACTGTATATGCATAGCTACCTTTTTGAAGCAATATTGAGATTTACTTAAGAACGTGGGGCCCAATAAATACCATCAATGGTGCCCAGTCCAAGAGATGGTGGATCCTATAGGTAAACACCACCTCATCATGCACTAAAACTTACTAAAAAAAAAAAAGATGTGAAGTTCACACATATAGAAAATGGACATTTTGTGAATACATATTACACGTATTGTAAAATAGATAGAGCTCATATGTAGAGTTTGTTTGATAAACTTTCCTACTACTTTGTCTAAATTAGAAGCAAATTGGTTGAACATTACTTCTACCTAAAATGGCAGAAAACGCACCTATCTTGGTGATGGACAGGACAGCTAGAGGGGATATGGAGGAGGCTGTTATTTTTTTTTTAATAGGTGTACTTTCACCAATTTGCTGATAATTCATTGAAAGTAGATGATCGGTACAATTGCTGCCAATGCATTTTTTAAAGCTGTATTGTCATGAGTCAAATTTGATCATGTTAGGTTCTTGCATAGGTCCTATAGCATTGATAAGTTTCCACCCTCTTTCCTACATACACACATCTCTCCTGCATACACACAACTCTACTACTATCACACACGCAATTTTCCAAAATACACACACAACTCTCCTCCATACACAAACACAGTTCTAACACATATAGCTTTTCTACAGCTTTGAAGTATGCACTCACACCTCTGTTACATACACGCACTGTTTTGCTACATACTTGTACACAGCTTTCTTACATACACCAACAGCTCTCTTATATACTCATGCAGCTCCACACACACAAACACTTATATATATATATATATATATATATGTACACTCATCCATCGTATACATTACCACATCTTGAAATTCCTTCCAGGAATGTGACTGATCACATGACCTGAAAGGTTCAATGGCTAATCAACAACTTTGTTTGATTGGGACCCTATCCATGCCACCTCACATATCAGGAGTGTCGTTCTTCTTTTCATAAAGAGGTCCAAGGGCTAGTCTTGCAGAAGTTTTTTCAGCTACACAGGATGCGCAACATCCGTGCAAGTCCTGGTGACTTTCTCCCCTGCACTGCACCGATCAGATAGATCAGTGTGGGGCAGGAGAAAGGAGAACAGTTCTTTCAGTGATCATGAAGGATGCTGTCAGTGTTTTCCTCCATCAGAATAAGCAGCCTCTAGACTGTAAGAAACACACACATTTTAACATCATTTTGATTGTCTAAAATTTACTGCAGCTAAAAATTACATTTGGTTTACAATGCATTTTGCCAGATATGTTGTCACTTGTCAAAGCTAAGAATTTTACATGCTGGGTTTTTTTATGGCACATTTAGCACTGATAAGTTGTCACACTCTTGCTTAATATGTTAACATTCTGTCTGTAAACTGTATATGCACAGCTACCTTTTTGAAGCAATATTGAGATTTACTTAAGAACGTGGGGCCCAATAAATACCATCAATGGTGCCCAGTCCAAGAGATGGTGGATCCTATAGGTAAACACCACCTCATCATGCACTAAAACTTACTAAAAAAAAAAAAGATGTGAAGTTCACACATATAGAAAATGGACATTTTGTGAATACATATTACACGTATTGTAAAATAGATAGAGCTCATATGTAGAGTTTGTTTGATAAACTTTCCTACTACTTTGTCTAAATTAGAAGCAAATTGGTTGAACATTACTTCTACCTAAAATGGCAGAAAACGCACCTATCTTGGTGATGGACAGGACAGCTAGAGGGGATATGGAGGAGGCTGTTATTTTTTTTTTAATAGGTGTACTTTCACCAATTTGCTGATAATTCATTGAAAGTAGATGATCGGTACAATTGCTGCCAATGCATTTTTTAAAGCTGTATTGTCATGAGTCAAATTTGATCATGTTAGGTTCTTGCATAGGTCCTATAGCATTGATAAGTTTCCACCCTCTTTCCTACATACACACATCTCTCCTGCATACACACAACTCTACTACTATCACACACGCAATTTTCCAAAATACACACACAACTCTCCTCCATACACAAACACAGTTCTAACACATATAGCTTTTCTACAGCTTTGAAGTATGCACTCACACCTCTGTTACATACACGCACTGTTTTGCTACATACTTGTACACAGCTTTCTTACATACACCAACAGCTCTCTTATATACTCATGCAGCTCCACACACACAAACACTTATATATATATATATATATATGTACACTCATCCATCGTATACATTACCACATCTTGAAATTCCTTCCAGGAATGTGACTGATCACATGACCTGAAAGGTTCAATGGCTAATCAACAACTTTGTTTGATTGGGACCCTATCCATGCCACCTCACATATCAGGAGTGTCGTTCTTCTTTTCATAAAGAGGTCCAAGGGCTAGTCTTGCAGAAGTTTTTTCAGCTACACAGGATGCGCAACATCCGTGCAAGTCCTGGTGACTTTCTCCCCTGCACTGCACCGATCAGATAGATCAGTGTGGGGCAGGAGAAAGGAGAACAGTTCTTTCAGTGATCATGAAGGATGCTGTCAGTGTTTTCCTCCATCAGAATAAGCAGCCTCTAGACTGTAAGAAACACACACATTTTAACATCATTTTGATTGTCTAAAATTTACTGCAGCTAAAAATTACATTTGGTTTACAATGCATTTTGCCAGATATGTTGTCACTTGTCAAAGCTAAGAATTTTACATGCTGGGTTTTTTTATGGCACATTTAGCACTGATAAGTTGTCACACTCTTGCTTAATATGTTAACATTCTGTCTGTAAACTGTATATGCATAGCTACCTTTTTGAAGCAATATTGAGATTTACTTAAGAACGTGGGGCCCAATAAATACCATCAATGGTGCCCAGTCCAAGAGATGGTGGATCCTATAGGTAAACACCACCTCATCATGCACTAAAACTTACTAAAAAAAAAAAAGATGTGAAGTTCACACATATAGAAAATGGACATTTTGTGAATACATATTACACGTATTGTAAAATAGATAGAGCTCATATGTAGAGTTTGTTTGATAAACTTTCCTACTACTTTGTCTAAATTAGAAGCAAATTGGTTGAACATTACTTCTACCTAAAATGGCAGAAAACGCACCTATCTTGGTGATGGACAGGACAGCTAGAGGGGATATGGAGGAGGCTGTTATTTTTTTTTTAATAGGTGTACTTTCACCAATTTGCTGATAATTCATTGAAAGTAGATGATCGGTACAATTGCTGCCAATGCATTTTTTAAAGCTGTATTGTCATGAGTCAAATTTGATCATGTTAGGTTCTTGCATAGGTCCTATAGCATTGATAAGTTTCCACCCTCTTTCCTACATACACACATCTCTCCTGCATACACACAACTCTACTACTATCACACACGCAATTTTCCAAAATACACACACAACTCTCCTCCATACACAAACACAGTTCTAACACATATAGCTTTTCTACAGCTTTGAAGTATGCACTCACACCTCTGTTACATACACGCACTGTTTTGCTACATACTTGTACACAGCTTTCTTACATACACCAACAGCTCTCTTATATACTCATGCAGCTCCACACACACAAACACTTATATATATATATATATATATATATGTACACTCATCCATCGTATACATTACCACATCTTGAAATTCCTTCCAGGAATGTGACTGATCACATGACCTGAAAGGTTCAATGGCTAATCAACAACTTTGTTTGATTGGGACCCTATCCATGCCACCTCACATATCAGGAGTGTCGTTCTTCTTTTCATAAAGAGGTCCAAGGGCTAGTCTTGCAGAAGTTTTTTCAGCTACACAGGATGCGCAACATCCGTGCAAGTCCTGGTGACTTTCTCCCCTGCACTGCACCGATCAGATAGATCAGTGTGGGGCAGGAGAAAGGAGAACAGTTCTTTCAGTGATCATGAAGGATGCTGTCAGTGTTTTCCTCCATCAGAATAAGCAGCCTCTAGACTGTAAGAAACACACACATTTTAACATCATTTTGATTGTCTAAAATTTACTGCAGCTAAAAATTACATTTGGTTTACAATGCATTTTGCCAGATATGTTGTCACTTGTCAAAGCTAAGAATTTTACATGCTGGGTTTTTTTATGGCACATTTAGCACTGATAAGTTGTCACACTCTTGCTTAATATGTTAACATTCTGTCTGTAAACTGTATATGCACAGCTACCTTTTTGAAGCAATATTGAGATTTACTTAAGAACGTGGGGCCCAATAAATACCATCAATGGTGCCCAGTCCAAGAGATGGTGGATCCTATAGGTAAACACCACCTCATCATGCACTAAAACTTACTAAAAAAAAAAAAGATGTGAAGTTCACACATATAGAAAATGGACATTTTGTGAATACATATTACACGTATTGTAAAATAGATAGAGCTCATATGTAGAGTTTGTTTGATAAACTTTCCTACTACTTTGTCTAAATTAGAAGCAAATTGGTTGAACATTACTTCTACCTAAAATGGCAGAAAACGCACCTATCTTGGTGATGGACAGGACAGCTAGAGGGGATATGGAGGAGGCTGTTATTTTTTTTTTAATAGGTGTACTTTCACCAATTTGCTGATAATTCATTGAAAGTAGATGATCGGTACAATTGCTGCCAATGCATTTTTTAAAGCTGTATTGTCATGAGTCAAATTTGATCATGTTAGGTTCTTGCATAGGTCCTATAGCATTGATAAGTTTCCACCCTCTTTCCTACATACACACATCTCTCCTGCATACACACAACTCTACTACTATCACACACGCAATTTTCCAAAATACACACACAACTCTCCTCCATACACAAACACAGTTCTAACACATATAGCTTTTCTACAGCTTTGAAGTATGCACTCACACCTCTGTTACATACACGCACTGTTTTGCTACATACTTGTACACAGCTTTCTTACATACACCAACAGCTCTCTTATATACTCATGCAGCTCCACACACACAAACACTTATATATATATATATATATATGTACACTCATCCATCGTATACATTACCACATCTTGAAATTCCTTCCAGGAATGTGACTGATCACATGACCTGAAAGGTTCAATGGCTAATCAACAACTTTGTTTGATTGGGACCCTATCCATGCCACCTCACATATCAGGAGTGTCGTTCTTCTTTTCATAAAGAGGTCCAAGGGCTAGTCTTGCAGAAGTTTTTTCAGCTACACAGGATGCGCAACATCCGTGCAAGTCCTGGTGACTTTCTCCCCTGCACTGCACCGATCAGATAGATCAGTGTGGGGCAGGAGAAAGGAGAACAGTTCTTTCAGTGATCATGAAGGATGCTGTCAGTGTTTTCCTCCATCAGAATAAGCAGCCTCTAGACTGTAAGAAACACACACATTTTAACATCATTTTGATTGTCTAAAATTTACTGCAGCTAAAAATTACATTTGGTTTACAATGCATTTTGCCAGATATGTTGTCACTTGTCAAAGCTAAGAATTTTACATGCTGGGTTTTTTTATGGCACATTTAGCACTGATAAGTTGTCACACTCTTGCTTAATATGTTAACATTCTGTCTGTAAACTGTATATGCATAGCTACCTTTTTGAAGCAATATTGAGATTTACTTAAGAACGTGGGGCCCAATAAATACCATCAATGGTGCCCAGTCCAAGAGATGGTGGATCCTATAGGTAAACACCACCTCATCATGCACTAAAACTTACTAAAAAAAAAAAAGATGTGAAGTTCACACATATAGAAAATGGACATTTTGTGAATACATATTACACGTATTGTAAAATAGATAGAGCTCATATGTAGAGTTTGTTTGATAAACTTTCCTACTACTTTGTCTAAATTAGAAGCAAATTGGTTGAACATTACTTCTACCTAAAATGGCAGAAAACGCACCTATCTTGGTGATGGACAGGACAGCTAGAGGGGATATGGAGGAGGCTGTTATTTTTTTTTTAATAGGTGTACTTTCACCAATTTGCTGATAATTCATTGAAAGTAGATGATCGGTACAATTGCTGCCAATGCATTTTTTAAAGCTGTATTGTCATGAGTCAAATTTGATCATGTTAGGTTCTTGCATAGGTCCTATAGCATTGATAAGTTTCCACCCTCTTTCCTACATACACACATCTCTCCTGCATACACACAACTCTACTACTATCACACACGCAATTTTCCAAAATACACACACAACTCTCCTCCATACACAAACACAGTTCTAACACATATAGCTTTTCTACAGCTTTGAAGTATGCACTCACACCTCTGTTACATACACGCACTGTTTTGCTACATACTTGTACACAGCTTTCTTACATACACCAACAGCTCTCTTATATACTCATGCAGCTCCACACACACAAACACTTATATATATATATATATATATATATGTACACTCATCCATCGTATACATTACCACATCTTGAAATTCCTTCCAGGAATGTGACTGATCACATGACCTGAAAGGTTCAATGGCTAATCAACAACTTTGTTTGATTGGGACCCTATCCATGCCACCTCACATATCAGGAGTGTCGTTCTTCTTTTCATAAAGAGGTCCAAGGGCTAGTCTTGCAGAAGTTTTTTCAGCTACACAGGATGCGCAACATCCGTGCAAGTCCTGGTGACTTTCTCCCCTGCACTGCACCGATCAGATAGATCAGTGTGGGGCAGGAGAAAGGAGAACAGTTCTTTCAGTGATCATGAAGGATGCTGTCAGTGTTTTCCTCCATCAGAATAAGCAGCCTCTAGACTGTAAGAAACACACACATTTTAACATCATTTTGATTGTCTAAAATTTACTGCAGCTAAAAATTACATTTGGTTTACAATGCATTTTGCCAGATATGTTGTCACTTGTCAAAGCTAAGAATTTTACATGCTGGGTTTTTTTATGGCACATTTAGCACTGATAAGTTGTCACACTCTTGCTTAATATGTTAACATTCTGTCTGTAAACTGTATATGCACAGCTACCTTTTTGAAGCAATATTGAGATTTACTTAAGAACGTGGGGCCCAATAAATACCATCAATGGTGCCCAGTCCAAGAGATGGTGGATCCTATAGGTAAACACCACCTCATCATGCACTAAAACTTACTAAAAAAAAAAAAGATGTGAAGTTCACACATATAGAAAATGGACATTTTGTGAATACATATTACACGTATTGTAAAATAGATAGAGCTCATATGTAGAGTTTGTTTGATAAACTTTCCTACTACTTTGTCTAAATTAGAAGCAAATTGGTTGAACATTACTTCTACCTAAAATGGCAGAAAACGCACCTATCTTGGTGATGGACAGGACAGCTAGAGGGGATATGGAGGAGGCTGTTATTTTTTTTTTAATAGGTGTACTTTCACCAATTTGCTGATAATTCATTGAAAGTAGATGATCGGTACAATTGCTGCCAATGCATTTTTTAAAGCTGTATTGTCATGAGTCAAATTTGATCATGTTAGGTTCTTGCATAGGTCCTATAGATTGATAAGTTTCCACCCTCTTTCCTACATACACACATCTCTCCTGCATACACACAACTCTACTACTATCACACACGCAATTTTCCAAAATACACACACAACTCTCCTCCATACACAAACACAGTTCTAACACATATAGCTTTTCTACAGCTTTGAAGTATGCACTTACACCTCTGTTACATACACGCACTGTTTTGCTACATACTTGTACACAGCTTTCTTACATACACCAACAGCTCTCTTATATACTCATGCAGCTCCACACACACAAACACTTATATATATATATATATATATGTACACTCATCCATCGTATACATTACCACATCTTGAAATTCCTTCCAGGAATGTGACTGATCACATGACCTGAAAGGTTCAATGGCTAATCAACAACTTTGTTTGATTGGGACCCTATCCATGCCACCTCACATATCAGGAGTGTCGTTCTTCTTTTCATAAAGAGGTCCAAGGGCTAGTCTTGCAGAAGTTTTTTCAGCTACACAGGATGCGCAACATCCGTGCAAGTCCTGGTGACTTTCTCCCCTGCACTGCACCGATCAGATAGATCAGTGTGGGGCAGGAGAAAGGAGAATAGTTCTTTCAGTGATCATGAAGGATGCTGTCAGTGTTTTCCTCCATCAGAATAAGCAGCCTCTAGACTGTAAGAAACACACACATTTTAACATCATTTTGATTGTCTAAAATTTACTGCAGCTAAAAATTACATTTGGTTTACAATGCATTTTGCCAGATATGTTGTCACTTGTCAAAGCTAAGAATTTTACATGCTGGGTTTTTTTATGGCACATTTAGCACTGATAAGTTGTCACACTCTTGCTTAATATGTTAACATTCTGTCTGTAAACTGTATATGCATAGCTACCTTTTTGAAGCAATATTGAGATTTACTTAAGAACGTGGGGCCCAATAAATACCATCAATGGTGCCCAGTCCAAGAGATGGTGGATCCTATAGGTAAACACCACCTCATCATGCACTAAAACTTACTAAAAAAAAAAAAGATGTGAAGTTCACACATATAGAAAATGGACATTTTGTGAATACATATTACACGTATTGTAAAATAGATAGAGCTCATATGTAGAGTTTGTTTGATAAACTTTCCTACTACTTTGTCTAAATTAGAAGCAAATTGGTTGAACATTACTTCTACCTAAAATGGCAGAAAACGCACCTATCTTGGTGATGGACAGGACAGCTAGAGGGGATATGGAGGAGGCTGTTATTTTTTTTTTAATAGGTGTACTTTCACCAATTTGCTGATAATTCATTGAAAGTAGATGATCGGTACAATTGCTGCCAATGCATTTTTTAAAGCTGTATTGTCATGAGTCAAATTTGATCATGTTAGGTTCTTGCATAGGTCCTATAGCATTGATAAGTTTCCACCCTCTTTCCTACATACACACATCTCTCCTGCATACACACAACTCTACTACTATCACACACGCAATTTTAATAAATACACACACAACTCTCCTCCATACACAAACACAGTTCTAACACATATAGCTTTTCTACAGCTTTGAAGTATGCACTCACACCTCTGTTACATACACGCACTGTTTTGCTACATACTTGTACACAGCTTTCTTACATACACCAACAGCTCTCTTATATACTCATGCAGCTCCACACACACAAACACTTATATATATATATATATATATATGTACACTCATCCATCGTATACATTACCACATCTTGAAATTCCTTCCAGGAATGTGACTGATCACATGACCTGAAAGGTTCAATGGCTAATCAACAACTTTGTTTGATTGGGACCCTATCCATGCCACCTCACATATCAGGAGTGTCGTTCTTCTTTTCATAAAGAGGTCCAAGGGCTAGTCTTGCAGAAGTTTTTTCAGCTACACAGGATGCGCAACATCCGTGCAAGTCCTGGTGACTTTCTCCCCTGCACTGCACCGATCAGATAGATCAGTGTGGGGCAGGAGAAAGGAGAACAGTTCTTTCAGTGATCATAAAGGATGCTGTCAGTGTTTTCCTCCATCAGAATAAGCAGCCTCTAGACTGTAAGAAACACACACATTTTAACATCATTTTGATTGTCTAAAATTTACTGCAGCTAAAAATTACATTTGGTTTACAATGCATTTTGCCAGATATGTTGTCACTTGTCAAAGCTAAGAATTTTACATGCTGGGTTTTTTTATGGCACATTTAGCACTGATAAGTTGTCACACTCTTGCTTAATATGTTAACATTCTGTCTGTAAACTGTATATGCATAGCTACCTTTTTGAAGCAATATTGAGATTTACTTAAGAACGTGGGGCCCAATAAATACCATCAATGGTGCCCAGTCCAAGAGATGGTGGATCCTATAGGTAAACACCACCTCATCATGCACTAAAACTTACTAAAAAAAAAAAAGATGTGAAGTTCACACATATAGAAAATGGACATTTTGTGAATACATATTACACGTATTGTAAAATAGATAGAGCTCATATGTAGAGTTTGTTTGATAAACTTTCCTACTACTTTGTCTAAATTAGAAGCAAATTGGTTGAACATTACTTCTACCTAAAATGGCAGAAAACGCACCTATCTTGGTGATGGACAGGACAGCTAGAGGGGATATGGAGGAGGCTGTTATTTTTTTTTTAATAGGTGTACTTTCACCAATTTGCTGATAATTCATTGAAAGTAGATGATCGGTACAATTGCTGCCAATGCATTTTTTAAAGCTGTATTGTCATGAGTCAAATTTGATCATGTTAGGTTCTTGCATAGGTCCTATAGCATTGATAAGTTTCCACCCTCTTTCCTACATACACACATCTCTCCTGCATACACACAACTCTACTACTATCACACACGCAATTTTCCAAAATACACACACAACTCTCCTCCATACACAAACACAGTTCTAACACATATAGCTTTTCTACAGCTTTGAAGTATGCACTCACACCTCTGTTACATACACGCACTGTTTTGCTACATACTTGTACACAGCTTTCTTACATACACCAACAGCTCTCTTATATACTCATGCAGCTCCACACACACAAACACTTATATATATATATATATATATGTACACTCATCCATCGTATACATTACCACATCTTGAAATTCCTTCCAGGAATGTGACTGATCACATGACCTGAAAGGTTCAATGGCTAATCAACAACTTTGTTTGATTGGGACCCTATCCATGCCACCTCACATATCAGGAGTGTCGTTCTTCTTTTCATAAAGAGGTCCAAGGGCTAGTCTTGCAGAAGTTTTTTCAGCTACACAGGATGCGCAACATCCGTGCAAGTCCTGGTGACTTTCTCCCCTGCACTGCACCGATCAGATAGATCAGTGTGGGGCAGGAGAAAGGAGAACAGTTCTTTCAGTGATCATAAAGGATGCTGTCAGTGTTTTCCTCCATCAGAATAAGCAGCCTCTAGACTGTAAGAAACACACACATTTTAACATCATTTTGATTGTCTAAAATTTACTGCAGCTAAAAATTACATTTGGTTTACAATGCATTTTGCCAGATATGTTGTCACTTGTCAAAGCTAAGAATTTTACATGCTGGGTTTTTTTAATGGCACATTTAGCACTGATAAGTTGTCACACTCTTGCTTAATATGTTAACATTCTGTCTGTAAACTGTATATGCATAGCTACCTTTTTGAAGCAATATTGAGATTTACTTAAGAACGTGGGGCCCAATAAATACCATCAATGGTGCCCAGTCCAAGAGATGGTGGATCCTATAGGTAAACACCACCTCATCATGCACTAAAACTTACTAAAAAAAAAAAAGATGTGAAGTTCACACATATAGAAAATGGACATTTTGTGAATACATATTACACGTATTGTAAAATAGATAGAGCTCATATGTAGAGTTTGTTTGATAAACTTTCCTACTACTTTGTCTAAATTAGAAGCAAATTGGTTGAACATTACTTCTACCTAAAATGGCAGAAAACGCACCTATCTTGGTGATGGACAGGACAGCTAGAGGGGATATGGAGGAGGCTGTTATTTTTTTTTTAATAGGTGTACTTTCACCAATTTGCTGATAATTCATTGAAAGTAGATGATCGGTACAATTGCTGCCAATGCATTTTTTAAAGCTGTATTGTCATGAGTCAAATTTGATCATGTTAGGTTCTTGCATAGGTCCTATAGCATTGATAAGTTTCCACCCTCTTTCCTACATACACACATCTCTCCTGCATACACACAACTCTACTACTATCACACACGCAATTTTCCGAAATACACACACAACTCTCCTCCATACACAAACACAGTTCTAACACATATAGCTTTTCTACAGCTTTGAAGTATGCACTCACACCTCTGTTACATACACGCACTGTTTTGCTACATACTTGTACACAGCTTTCTTACATACACCAACAGCTCTCTTATATACTCATGCAGCTCCACACACACAAACACTTATATATATATATATATATATATATATATATGTACACTCATCCATCGTATACATTACCACATCTTGAAATTCCTTCCAGGAATGTGACTGATCACATGACCTGAAAGGTTCAATGGCTAATCAACAACTTTGTTTGATTGGGACCCTATCCATGCCACCTCACATATCAGGAGTGTCGTTCTTCTTTTCATAAAGAGGTCCAAGGGCTAGTCTTGCAGAAGTTTTTTCAGCTACACAGGATGCGCAACATCCGTGCAAGTCCTGGTGACTTTCTCCCCTGCACTGCACCGATCAGATAGATCAGTGTGGGGCAGGAGAAAGGAGAACAGTTCTTTCAGTGATCATGAAGGATGCTGTCAGTGTTTTCCTCCATCAGAATAAGCAGCCTCTAGACTGTAAGAAACACACACATTTTAACATCATTTTGATTGTCTAAAATTTACTGCAGCTAAAAATTACATTTGGTTTACAATGCATTTTGCCAGATATGTTGTCACTTGTCAAAGCTAAGAATTTTACATGCTGGGTTTTTTTATGGCACATTTAGCACTGATAAGTTGTCACACTCTTGCTTAATATGTTAACATTCTGTCTGTAAACTGTATATGCATAGCTACCTTTTTGAAGCAATATTGAGATTTACTTAAGAACGTGGGGCCCAATAAATACCATCAATGGTGCCCAGTCCAAGAGATGGTGGATCCTATAGGTAAACACCACCTCATCATGCACTAAAACTTACTAAAAAAAAAAAAAGATGTGAAGTTCACACATATAGAAAATGGACATTTTGTGAATACATATTACACGTATTGTAAAATAGATAGAGCTCATATGTAGAGTTTGTTTGATAAACTTTCCTACTACTTTGTCTAAATTAGAAGCAAATTGGTTGAACATTACTTCTACCTAAAATGGCAGAAAACGCACCTATCTTGGTGATGGACAGGACAGCTAGAGGGGATATGGAGGAGGCTGTTATTTTTTTTTTAATAGGTGTACTTTCACCAATTTGCTGATAATTCATTGAAAGTAGACGATCGGTACAATTGCTGCCAATGCATTTTTTAAAGCTGTATTGTCATGAGTCAAATTTGATCATGTTAGGTTCTTGCATAGGTCCTATAGCATTGATAAGTTTCCACCCTCTTTCCTACATACACACATCTCTCCTGCATACACACAACTCTACTACTATCACACACGCAATTTTCCAAAATACACACACAACTCTCCTCCATACACAAACACAGTTCTAACACATATAGCTTTTCTACAGCTTTGAAGTATGCACTCACACCTCTGTTACATACACGCACTGTTTTGCTACATACTTGTACACAGCTTTCTTACATACACCAACAGCTCTCTTATATACTCATGCAGCTCCACACACACAAACACTTATATATATATATATATATATGTACACTCATCCATCGTATACATTACCACATCTTGAAATTCCTTCCAGGAATGTGACTGATCACATGACCTGAAAGGTTCAATGGCTAATCAACAACTTTGTTTGATTGGGACCCTATCCATGCCACCTCACATATCAGGAGTGTCGTTCTTCTTTTCATAAAGAGGTCCAAGGGCTAGTCTTGCAGAAGTTTTTTCAGCTACACAGGATGCGCAACATCCGTGCAAGTCCTGGTGACTTTCTCCCCTGCACTGCACCGATCAGATAGATCAGTGTGGGGCAGGAGAAAGGAGAACAGTTCTTTCAGTGATCATGAAGGATGCTGTCAGTGTTTTCCTCCATCAGAATAAGCAGCCTCTAGACTGTAAGAAACACACACATTTTAACATCATTTTGATTGTCTAAAATTTACTGCAGCTAAAAATTACATTTGGTTTACAATGCATTTTGCCAGATATGTTGTCACTTGTCAAAGCTAAGAATTTTACATGCTGGGTTTTTTTATGGCACATTTAGCACTGATAAGTTGTCACACTCTTGCTTAATATGTTAACATTCTGTCTGTAAACTGTATATGCATAGCTACCTTTTTGAAGCAATATTGAGATTTACTTAAGAACGTGGGGCCCAATAAATACCATCAATGGTGCCCAGTCCAAGAGATGGTGGATCCTATAGGTAAACACCACCTCATCATGCACTAAAACTTACTAAAAAAAAAAAAGATGTGAAGTTCACACATATAGAAAATGGACATTTTGTGAATACATATTACACGTATTGTAAAATAGATAGAGCTCATATGTAGAGTTTGTTTGATAAACTTTCCTACTACTTTGTCTAAATTAGAAGCAAATTGGTTGAACATTACTTCTACCTAAAATGGCAGAAAACGCACCTATCTTGGTGATGGACAGGACAGCTAGAGGGGATATGGAGGAGGCTGTTATTTTTTTTTTAATAGGTGTACTTTCACCAATTTGCTGATAATTCATTGAAAGTAGATGATCGGTACAATTGCTGCCAATGCATTTTTTAAAGCTGTATTGTCATGAGTCAAATTTGATCATGTTAGGTTCTTGCATAGGTCCTATAGCATTGATAAGTTTCCACCCTCTTTCCTACATACACACATCTCTCCTGCATACACACAACTCTACTACTATCACACACGCAATTTTCCAAAATACACACACAACTCTCCTCCATACACAAACACAGTTCTAACACATATAGCTTTTCTACAGCTTTGAAGTATGCACTCACACCTCTGTTACATACATGCACTGTTTTGCTACATACTTGTACACAGCTTTCTTACATACACCAACAGCTCTCTTATATACTCATGCAGCTCCACACACACAAACACTTATATATATATATATATATATATGTACACTCATCCATCGTATACATTACCACATCTTGAAATTCCTTCCAGGAATGTGACTGATCACATGACCTGAAAGGTTCAATGGCTAATCAACAACTTTGTTTGATTGGGACCCTATCCATGCCACCTCACATATCAGGAGTGTCGTTCTTCTTTTCATAAAGAGGTCCAAGGGCTAGTCTTGCAGAAGTTTTTTCAGCTACACAGGATGCGCAACATCCGTGCAAGTCCTGGTGACTTTCTCCCCTGCACTGCACCGATCAGATAGATCAGTGTGGGGCAGGAGAAAGGAGAATAGTTCTTTCAGTGATCATGAAGGATGCTGTCAGTGTTTTCCTCCATCAGAATAAGCAGCCTCTAGACTGTAAGAAACACACACATTTTAACATCATTTTGATTGTCTAAAATTTACTGCAGCTAAAAATTACATTTGGTTTACAATGCATTTTGCCAGATATGTTGTCACTTGTCAAAGCTAAGAATTTTACATGCTGGGTTTTTTTATGGCACATTTAGCACTGATAAGTTGTCACACTCTTGCTTAATATGTTAACATTCTGTCTGTAAACTGTATATGCATAGCTACCTTTTTGAAGCAATATTGAGATTTACTTAAGAACGTGGGGCCCAATAAATACCATCAATGGTGCCCAGTCCAAGAGATGGTGGATCCTATAGGTAAACACCACCTCATCATGCACTAAAACTTACTAAAAAAAAAAAAGATGTGAAGTTCACACATATAGAAAATGGACATTTTGTGAATACATATTACACGTATTGTAAAATAGATAGAGCTCATATGTAGAGTTTGTTTGATAAACTTTCCTACTACTTTGTCTAAATTAGAAGCAAATTGGTTGAACATTACTTCTACCTAAAATGGCAGAAAACGCACCTATCTTGGTGATGGACAGGACAGCTAGAGGGGATATGGAGGAGGCTGTTATTTTTTTTTTAATAGGTGTACTTTCACCAATTTGCTGATAATTCATTGAAAGTAGATGATCGGTACAATTGCTGCCAATGCATTTTTTAAAGCTGTATTGTCATGAGTCAAATTTGATCATGTTAGGTTCTTGCATAGGTCCTATAGCATTGATAAGTTTCCACCCTCTTTCCTACATACACACATCTCTCCTGCATACACACAACTCTACTACTATCACACACGCAATTTTCCAAAATACACACACAACTCTCCTCCATACACAAACACAGTTCTAACACATATAGCTTTTCTACAGCTTTGAAGTATGCACTCACACCTCTGTTACATACACGCACTGTTTTGCTACATACTTGTACACAGCTTTCTTACATACACCAACAGCTCTCTTATATACTCATGCAGCTCCACACACACAAACACTTATATATATATATATATATATATGTACACTCATCCATCGTATACATTACCACATCTTGAAATTCCTTCCAGGAATGTGACTGATCACATGACCTGAAAGGTTCAATGGCTAATCAACAACTTTGTTTGATTGGGACCCTATCCATGCCACCTCACATATCAGGAGTGTCGTTCTTCTTTTCATAAAGAGGTCCAAGGGCTAGTCTTGCAGAAGTTTTTTCAGCTACACAGGATGCGCAACATCCGTGCAAGTCCTGGTGACTTTCTCCCCTGCACTGCACCGATCAGATAGATCAGTGTGGGGCAGGAGAAAGGAGAACAGTTCTTTCAGTGATCATAAAGGATGCTGTCAGTGTTTTCCTCCATCAGAATAAGCAGCCTCTAGACTGTAAGAAACACACACATTTTAACATCATTTTGATTGTCTAAAATTTACTGCAGCTAAAAATTACATTTGGTTTACAATGCATTTTGCCAGATATGTTGTCACTTGTCAAAGCTAAGAATTTTACATGCTGGGTTTTTTTATGGCACATTTAGCACTGATAAGTTGTCACACTCTTGCTTAATATGTTAACATTCTGTCTGTAAACTGTATATGCATAGCTACCTTTTTGAAGCAATATTGAGATTTACTTAAGAACGTGGGGCCCAATAAATACCATCAATGGTGCCCAGTCCAAGAGATGGTGGATCCTATAGGTAAACACCACCTCATCATGCACTAAAACTTACTAAAAAAAAAAAAGATGTGAAGTTCACACATATAGAAAATGGACATTTTGTGAATACATATTACACGTATTGTAAAATAGATAGAGCTCATATGTAGAGTTTGTTTGATAAACTTTCCTACTACTTTGTCTAAATTAGAAGCAAATTGGTTGAACATTACTTCTACCTAAAATGGCAGAAAACGCACCTATCTTGGTGATGGACAGGACAGCTAGAGGGGATATGGAGGAGGCTGTTATTTTTTTTTTAATAGGTGTACTTTCACCAATTTGCTGATAATTCATTGAAAGTAGATGATCGGTACAATTGCTGCCAATGCATTTTTTAAAGCTGTATTGTCATGAGTCAAATTTGATCATGTTAGGTTCTTGCATAGGTCCTATAGCATTGATAAGTTTCCACCCTCTTTCCTACATACACACATCTCTCCTGCATACACACAACTCTACTACTATCACACACGCAATTTTCCGAAATACACACACAACTCTCCTCCATACACAAACACAGTTCTAACACATATAGCTTTTCTACAGCTTTGAAGAATGCACTCACACCTCTGTTACATACACGCACTGTTTTGCTACATACTTGTACACAGCTTTCTTACATACACCAACAGCTCTCTTATATACTCATGCAGCTCCACACACACAAACACTTATATATATATATATATATATATATATATATATGTACACTCATCCATCGTATACATTACCACATCTTGAAATTCCTTCCAGGAATGTGACTGATCACATGACCTGAAAGGTTCAATGGCTAATCAACAACTTTGTTTGATTGGGACCCTATCCATGCCACCTCACATATCAGGAGTGTCGTTCTTCTTTTCATAAAGAGGTCCAAGGGCTAGTCTTGCAGAAGTTTTTTCAGCTACACAGGATGCGCAACATCCGTGCAAGTCCTGGTGACTTTCTCCCCTGCACTGCACCGATCAGATAGATCAGTGTGGGGCAGGAGAAAGGAGAACAGTTCTTTCAGTGATCATGAAGGATGCTGTCAGTGTTTTCCTCCATCAGAATAAGCAGCCTCTAGACTGTAAGAAACACACACATTTTAACATCATTTTGATTGTCTAAAATTTACTGCAGCTAAAAATTACATTTGGTTTACAATGCATTTTGCCAGATATGTTGTCACTTGTCAAAGCTAAGAATTTTACATGCTGGGTTTTTTTATGGCACATTTAGCACTGATAAGTTGTCACACTCTTGCTTAATATGTTAACATTCTGTCTGTAAACTGTATATGCATAGCTACCTTTTTGAAGCAATATTGAGATTTACTTAAGAACGTGGGGCCCAATAAATACCATCAATGGTGCCCAGTCCAAGAGATGGTGGATCCTATAGGTAAACACCACCTCATCATGCACTAAAACTTACTAAAAAAAAAAAAGATGTGAAGTTCACACATATAGAAAATGGACATTTTGTGAATACATATTACACGTATTGTAAAATAGATAGAGCTCATATGTAGAGTTTGTTTGATAAACTTTCCTACTACTTTGTCTAAATTAGAAGCAAATTGGTTGAACATTACTTCTACCTAAAATGGCAGAAAACGCACCTATCTTGGTGATGGACAGGACAGCTAGAGGGGATATGGAGGAGGCTGTTATTTTTTTTTTAATAGGTGTACTTTCACCAATTTGCTGATAATTCATTGAAAGTAGATGATCGGTACAATTGCTGCCAATGCATTTTTTAAAGCTGTATTGTCATGAGTCAAATTTGATCATGTTAGGTTCTTGCATAGGTCCTATAGCATTGATAAGTTTCCACCCTCTTTCCTACATACACACATCTCTCCTGCATACACACAACTCTACTACTATCACACACGCAATTTTCCAAAATACACACACAACTCTCCTCCATACACAAACACAGTTCTAACACATATAGCTTTTCTACAGCTTTGAAGTATGCACTCACACCTCTGTTACATACACGCACTGTTTTGCTACATACTTGTACACAGCTTTCTTACATACACCAACAGCTCTCTTATATACTCATGCAGCTCCACACACACAAACACTTATATATATATATATATATATGTACACTCATCCATCGTATACATTACCACATCTTGAAATTCCTTCCAGGAATGTGACTGATCACATGACCTGAAAGGTTCAATGGCTAATCAACAACTTTGTTTGATTGGGACCCTATCCATGCCACCTCACATATCAGGAGTGTCGTTCTTCTTTTCATAAAGAGGTCCAAGGGCTAGTCTTGCAGAAGTTTTTTCAGCTACACAGGATGCGCAACATCCGTGCAAGTCCTGGTGACTTTCTCCCCTGCACTGCACCGATCAGATAGATCAGTGTGGGGCAGGAGAAAGGAGAACAGTTCTTTCAGTGATCATGAAGGATGCTGTCAGTGTTTTCCTCCATCAGAATAAGCAGCCTCTAGACTGTAAGAAACACACACATTTTAACATCATTTTGATTGTCTAAAATTTACTGCAGCTAAAAATTACATTTGGTTTACAATGCATTTTGCCAGATATGTTGTCACTTGTCAAAGCTAAGAATTTTACATGCTGGGTTTTTTTATGGCACATTTAGCACTGATAAGTTGTCACACTCTTGCTTAATATGTTAACATTCTGTCTGTAAACTGTATATGCATAGCTACCTTTTTGAAGCAATATTGAGATTTACTTAAGAACATGGGGCCCAATAAATACCATCAATGGTGCCCAGTCCAAGAGATGGTGGATCCTATAGGTAAACACCACCTCATCATGCACTAAAACTTACTAAAAAAAAAAAAGATGTGAAGTTCACACATATAGAAAATGGACATTTTGTGAATACATATTACACGTATTGTAAAATAGATAGAGCTCATATGTAGAGTTTGTTTGATAAACTTTCCTACTACTTTGTCTAAATTAGAAGCAAATTGGTTGAACATTACTTCTACCTAAAATGGCAGAAAACGCACCTATCTTGGTGATGGACAGGACAGCTAGAGGGGATATGGAGGAGGCTGTTATTTTTTTTTTAATAGGTGTACTTTCACCAATTTGCTGATAATTCATTGAAAGTAGATGATCGGTACAATTGCTGCCAATGCATTTTTTAAAGCTGTATTGTCATGAGTCAAATTTGATCATGTTAGGTTCTTGCATAGGTCCTATAGCATTGATAAGTTTCCACCCTCTTTCCTACATACACACATCTCTCCTGCATACACACAACTCTACTACTATCACACACGCAATTTTCCAAAATACACACACAACTCTCCTCCATACACAAACACAGTTCTAACACATATAGCTTTTCTACAGCTTTGAAGTATGCACTCACACCTCTGTTACATACATGCACTGTTTTGCTACATACTTGTACACAGCTTTCTTACATACACCAACAGCTCTCTTATATACTCATGCAGCTCCACACACACAAACACTTATATATATATATATATATATGTACACTCATCCATCGTATACATTACCACATCTTGAAATTCCTTCCAGGAATGTGACTGATCACATGACCTGAAAGGTTCAATGGCTAATCAACAACTTTGTTTGATTGGGACCCTATCCATGCCACCTCACATATCAGGAGTGTCGTTCTTCTTTTCATAAAGAGGTCCAAGGGCTAGTCTTGCAGAAGTTTTTTCAGCTACACAGGATGCGCAACATCCGTGCAAGTCCTGGTGACTTTCTCCCCTGCACTGCACCGATCAGATAGATCAGTGTGGGGCAGGAGAAAGGAGAACAGTTCTTTCAGTGATCATGAAGGATGCTGTCAGTGTTTTCCTCCATCAGAATAAGCAGCCTCTAGACTGTAAGAAACACACACATTTTAACATCATTTTGATTGTCTAAAATTTACTGCAGCTAAAAATTACATTTGGTTTACAATGCATTTTGCCAGATATGTTGTCACTTGTCAAAGCTAAGAATTTTACATGCTGGGTTTTTTTATGGCACATTTAGCACTGATAAGTTGTCACACTCTTGCTTAATATGTTAACATTCTGTCTGTAAACTGTATATGCATAGCTACCTTTTTGAAGCAATATTGAGATTTACTTAAGAACGTGGGGCCCAATAAATACCATCAATGGTGCCCAGTCCAAGAGATGGTGGATCCTATAGGTAAACACCACCTCATCATGCACTAAAACTTACTAAAAAAAAAAAAGATGTGAAGTTCACACATATAGAAAATGGACATTTTGTGAATACATATTACACGTATTGTAAAATAGATAGAGCTCATATGTAGAGTTTGTTTGATAAACTTTCCTACTACTTTGTCTAAATTAGAAGCAAATTGGTTGAACATTACTTCTACCTAAAATGGCAGAAAACGCACCTATCTTGGTGATGGACAGGACAGCTAGAGGGGATATGGAGGAGGCTGTTATTTTTTTTTTAATAGGTGTACTTTCACCAATTTGCTGATAATTCATTGAAAGTAGATGATCGGTACAATTGCTGCCAATGCATTTTTTAAAGCTGTATTGTCATGAGTCAAATTTGATCATGTTAGGTTCTTGCATAGGTCCTATAGCATTGATAAGTTTCCACCCTCTTTCCTACATACACACATCTCTCCTGCATACACACAACTCTACTACTATCACACACGCAATTTTCCAAAATACACACACAACTCTCCTCCATACACAAACACAGTTCTAACACATATAGCTTTTCTACAGCTTTGAAGTATGCACTCACACCTCTGTTACATACACGCACTGTTTTGCTACATACTTGTACACAGCTTTCTTACATACACCAACAGCTCTCTTATATACTCATGCAGCTCCACACACACAAACACTTATATATATATATATATATATATGTACACTCATCCATCGTATACATTACCACATCTTGAAATTCCTTCCAGGAATGTGACTGATCACATGACCTGAAAGGTTCAATGGCTAATCAACAACTTTGTTTGATTGGGACCCTATCCATGCCACCTCACATATCAGGAGTGTCGTTCTTCTTTTCATAAAGAGGTCCAAGGGCTAGTCTTGCAGAAGTTTTTTCAGCTACACAGGATGCGCAACATCCGTGCAAGTCCTGGTGACTTTCTCCCCTGCACTGCACCGATCAGATAGATCAGTGTGGGGCAGGAGAAAGGAGAACAGTTCTTTCAGTGATCATGAAGGATGCTGTCAGTGTTTTCCTCCATCAGAATAAGCAGCCTCTAGACTGTAAGAAACACACACATTTTAACATCATTTTGATTGTCTAAAATTTACTGCAGCTAAAAATTACATTTGGTTTACAATGCATTTTGCCAGATATGTTGTCACTTGTCAAAGCTAAGAATTTTACATGCTGGGTTTTTTTATGGCACATTTAGCACTGATAAGTTGTCACACTCTTGCTTAATATGTTAACATTCTGTCTGTAAACTGTATATGCATAGCTACCTTTTTGAAGCAATATTGAGATTTACTTAAGAACGTGGGGCCCAATAAATACCATCAATGGTGCCCAGTCCAAGAGATGGTGGATCCTATAGGTAAACACCACCTCATCATGCACTAAAACTTACTAAAAAAAAAAAAGATGTGAAGTTCACACATATAGAAAATGGACATTTTGTGAATACATATTACACGTATTGTAAAATAGATAGAGCTCATATGTAGAGTTTGTTTGATAAACTTTCCTACTACTTTGTCTAAATTAGAAGCAAATTGGTTGAACATTACTTCTACCTAAAATGGCAGAAAACGCACCTATCTTGGTGATGGACAGGACAGCTAGAGGGGATATGGAGGAGGCTGTCATTTTTTTTTTAATAGGTGTACTTTCACCAATTTGCTGATAATTCATTGAAAGTAGATGATCGGTACAATTGCTGCCAATGCATTTTTTAAAGCTGTATTGTCATGAGTCAAATTTGATCATGTTAGGTTCTTGCATAGGTCCTATAGCATTGATAAGTTTCCACCCTCTTTCCTACATACACACATCTCTCCTGCATACACACAACTCTACTACTATCACACACGCAATTTTCCAAAATACACACACAACTCTCCTCCATACACAAACACAGTTCTAACACATATAGCTTTTCTACAGCTTTGAAGTATGCACTCACACCTCTGTTACATACATGCACTGTTTTGCTACATACTTGTACACAGCTTTCTTACATACACCAACAGCTCTCTTATATACTCATGCAGCTCCACACACACAAACACTTATATATATATATATATATATGTACACTCATCCATCGTATACATTACCACATCTTGAAATTCCTTCCAGGAATGTGACTGATCACATGACCTGAAAGGTTCAATGGCTAATCAACAACTTTGTTTGATTGGGACCCTATCCATGCCACCTCACATATCAGGAGTGTCGTTCTTCTTTTCATAAAGAGGTCCAAGGGCTAGTCTTGCAGAAGTTTTTTCAGCTACACAGGATGCGCAACATCCGTGCAAGTCCTGGTGACTTTCTCCCCTGCACTGCACCGATCAGATAGATCAGTGTGGGGCAGGAGAAAGGAGAACAGTTCTTTCAGTGATCATAAAGGATGCTGTCAGTGTTTTCCTCCATCAGAATAAGCAGCCTCTAGACTGTAAGAAACACACACATTTTAACATCATTTTGATTGTCTAAAATTTACTGCAGCTAAAAATTACATTTGGTTTACAATGCATTTTGCCAGATATGTTGTCACTTGTCAAAGCTAAGAATTTTACATGCTGGGTTTTTTTATGGCACATTTAGCACTGATAAGTTGTCACACTCTTGCTTAATATGTTAACATTCTGTCTGTAAACTGTATATGCATAGCTACCTTTTTGAAGCAATATTGAGATTTACTTAAGAACGTGGGGCCCAATAAATACCATCAATGGTGCCCAGTCCAAGAGATGGTGGATCCTATAGGTAAACACCACCTCATCATGCACTAAAACTTACTAAAAAAAAAAAAGATGTGAAGTTCACACATATAGAAAATGGACATTTTGTGAATACATATTACACGTATTGTAAAATAGATAGAGCTCATATGTAGAGTTTGTTTGATAAACTTTCCTACTACTTTGTCTAAATTAGAAGCAAATTGGTTGAACATTACTTCTACCTAAAATGGCAGAAAACGCACCTATCTTGGTGATGGACAGGACAGCTAGAGGGGATATGGAGGAGGCTGTTATTTTTTTTTTAATAGGTGTACTTTCACCAATTTGCTGATAATTCATTGAAAGTAGATGATCGGTACAATTGCTGCCAATGCATTTTTTAAAGCTGTATTGTCATGAGTCAAATTTGATCATGTTAGGTTCTTGCATAGGTCCTATAGCATTGATAAGTTTCCACCCTCTTTCCTACATACACACATCTCTCCTGCATACACACAACTCTACTACTATCACACACGCAATTTTCCAAAATACACACACAACTCTCCTCCATACACAAACACAGTTCTAACACATATAGCTTTTCTACAGCTTTGAAGTATGCACTCACACCTCTGTTACATACACGCACTGTTTTGCTACATACTTGTACACAGCTTTCTTACATACACCAACAGCTCTCTTATATACTCATGCAGCTCCACACACACAAACACTTATATATATATATATATATGTACACTCATCCATCGTATACATTACCACATCTTGAAATTCCTTCCAGGAATGTGACTGATCACATGACCTGAAAGGTTCAATGGCTAATCAACAACTTTGTTTGATTGGGACCCTATCCATGCCACCTCACATATCAGGAGTGTCGTTCTTCTTTTCATAAAGAGGTCCAAGGGCTAGTCTTGCAGAAGTTTTTTCAGCTACACAGGATGCGCAACATCCGTGCAAGTCCTGGTGACTTTCTCCCCTGCACTGCACCGATCAGATAGATCAGTGTGGGGCAGGAGAAAGGAGAACAGTTCTTTCAGTGATCATAAAGGATGCTGTCAGTGTTTTCCTCCATCAGAATAAGCAGCCTCTAGACTGTAAGAAACACACACATTTTAACATCATTTTGATTGTCTAAAATTTACTGCAGCTAAAAATTACATTTGGTTTACAATGCATTTTGCCAGATATGTTGTCACTTGTCAAAGCTAAGAATTTTACATGCTGGGTTTTTTTAATGGCACATTTAGCACTGATAAGTTGTCACACTCTTGCTTAATATGTTAACATTCTGTCTGTAAACTGTATATGCATAGCTACCTTTTTGAAGCAATATTGAGATTTACTTAAGAACGTGGGGCCCAATAAATACCATCAATGGTGCCCAGTCCAAGAGATGGTGGATCCTATAGGTAAACACCACCTCATCATGCACTAAAACTTACTAAAAAAAAAAAAGATGTGAAGTTCACACATATAGAAAATGGACATTTTGTGAATACATATTACACGTATTGTAAAATAGATAGAGCTCATATGTAGAGTTTGTTTGATAAACTTTCCTACTACTTTGTCTAAATTAGAAGCAAATTGGTTGAACATTACTTCTACCTAAAATGGCAGAAAACGCACCTATCTTGGTGATGGACAGGACAGCTAGAGGGGATATGGAGGAGGCTGTTATTTTTTTTTTAATAGGTGTACTTTCACCAATTTGCTGATAATTCATTGAAAGTAGATGATCGGTACAATTGCTGCCAATGCATTTTTTAAAGCTGTATTGTCATGAGTCAAATTTGATCATGTTAGGTTCTTGCATAGGTCCTATAGCATTGATAAGTTTCCACCCTCTTTCCTACATACACACATCTCTCCTGCATACACACAACTCTACTACTATCACACACGCAATTTTCCGAAATACACACACAACTCTCCTCCATACACAAACACAGTTCTAACACATATAGCTTTTCTACAGCTTTGAAGTATGCACTCACACCTCTGTTACATACACGCACTGTTTTGCTACATACTTGTACACAGCTTTCTTACATACACCAACAGCTCTCTTATATACTCATGCAGCTCCACACACACAAACACTTATATATATATATATATATATATATATATATATGTACACTCATCCATCGTATACATTACCACATCTTGAAATTCCTTCCAGGAATGTGACTGATCACATGACCTGAAAGGTTCAATGGCTAATCAACAACTTTGTTTGATTGGGACCCTATCCATGCCACCTCACATATCAGGAGTGTCGTTCTTCTTTTCATAAAGAGGTCCAAGGGCTAGTCTTGCAGAAGTTTTTTCAGCTACACAGGATGCGCAACATCCGTGCAAGTCCTGGTGACTTTCTCCCCTGCACTGCACCGATCAGATAGATCAGTGTGGGGCAGGAGAAAGGAGAACAGTTCTTTCAGTGATCATAAAGGATGCTGTCAGTGTTTTCCTCCATCAGAATAAGCAGCCTCTAGACTGTAAGAAACACACACATTTTAACATCATTTTGATTGTCTAAAATTTACTGCAGCTAAAAATTACATTTGGTTTACAATGCATTTTGCCAGATATGTTGTCACTTGTCAAAGCTAAGAATTTTACATGCTGGGTTTTTTTATGGCACATTTAGCACTGATAAGTTGTCACACTCTTGCTTAATATGTTAACATTCTGTCTGTAAACTGTATATGCATAGCTACCTTTTTGAAGCAATATTGAGATTTACTTAAGAACGTGGGGCCCAATAAATACCATCAATGGTGCCCAGTCCAAGAGATGGTGGATCCTATAGGTAAACACCACCTCATCATGCACTAAAACTTACTAAAAAAAAAAAAGATGTGAAGTTCACACATATAGAAAATGGACATTTTGTGAATACATATTACACGTATTGTAAAATAGATAGAGCTCATATGTAGAGTTTGTTTGATAAACTTTCCTACTACTTTGTCTAAATTAGAAGCAAATTGGTTGAACATTACTTCTACCTAAAATGGCAGAAAACGCACCTATCTTGGTGATGGACAGGACAGCTAGAGGGGATATGGAGGAGGCTGTTATTTTTTTTTTAATAGGTGTACTTTCACCAATTTGCTGATAATTCATTGAAAGTAGATGATCGGTACAATTGCTGCCAATGCATTTTTTAAAGCTGTATTGTCATGAGTCAAATTTGATCATGTTAGGTTCTTGCATAGGTCCTATAGCATTGATAAGTTTCCACCCTCTTTCCTACATACACACATCTCTCCTGCATACACACAACTCTACTACTATCACACACGCAATTTTCCAAAATACACACACAACTCTCCTCCATACACAAACACAGTTCTAACACATATAGCTTTTCTACAGCTTTGAAGTATGCACTTACACCTCTGTTACATACACGCACTGTTTTGCTACATACTTGTACACAGCTTTCTTACATACACCAACAGCTCTCTTATATACTCATGCAGCTCCACACACACAAACACTTATATATATATATATATATATATATATATATATGTACACTCATCCATCGTATACATTACCACATCTTGAAATTCCTTCCAGGAATGTGACTGATCACATGACCTGAAAGGTTCAATGGCTAATCAACAACTTTGTTTGATTGGGACCCTATCCATGCCACCTCACATATCAGGAGTGTCGTTCTTCTTTTCATAAAGAGGTCCAAGGGCTAGTCTTGCAGAAGTTTTTTCAGCTACACAGGATGCGCAACATCCGTGCAAGTCCTGGTGACTTTCTCCCCTGCACTGCACCGATCAGATAGATCAGTGTGGGGCAGGAGAAAGGAGAACAGTTCTTTCAGTGATCATAAAGGATGCTGTCAGTGTTTTCCTCCATCAGAATAAGCAGCCTCTAGACTGTAAGAAACACACACATTTTAACATCATTTTGATTGTCTAAAATTTACTGCAGCTAAAAATTACATTTGGTTTACAATGCATTTTGCCAGATATGTTGTCACTTGTCAAAGCTAAGAATTTTACATGCTGGGTTTTTTTAATGGCACATTTAGCACTGATAAGTTGTCACACTCTTGCTTAATATGTTAACATTCTGTCTGTAAACTGTATATGCATAGCTACCTTTTTGAAGCAATATTGAGATTTACTTAAGAACGTGGGGCCCAATAAATACCATCAATGGTGCCCAGTCCAAGAGATGGTGGATCCTATAGGTAAACACCACCTCATCATGCACTAAAACTTACTAAAAAAAAAAAAGATGTGAAGTTCACACATATAGAAAATGGACATTTTGTGAATACATATTACACGTATTGTAAAATAGATAGAGCTCATATGTAGAGTTTGTTTGATAAACTTTCCTACTACTTTGTCTAAATTAGAAGCAAATTGGTTGAACATTACTTCTACCTAAAATGGCAGAAAACGCACCTATCTTGGTGATGGACAGGACAGCTAGAGGGGATATGGAGGAGGCTGTTATTTTTTTTTTAATAGGTGTACTTTCACCAATTTGCTGATAATTCATTGAAAGTAGATGATCGGTACAATTGCTGCCAATGCATTTTTTAAAGCTGTATTGTCATGAGTCAAATTTGATCATGTTAGGTTCTTGCATAGGTCCTATAGCATTGATAAGTTTCCACCCTCTTTCCTACATACACACATCTCTCCTGCATACACACAACTCTACTACTATCACACACGCAATTTTCCGAAATACACACACAACTCTCCTCCATACACAAACACAGTTCTAACACATATAGCTTTTCTACAGCTTTGAAGTATGCACTCACACCTCTGTTACATACACGCACTGTTTTGCTACATACTTGTACACAGCTTTCTTACATACACCAACAGCTCTCTTATATACTCATGCAGCTCCACACACACAAACACTTATATATATATATATATATATATATATATATGTACACTCATCCATCGTATACATTACCACATCTTGAAATTCCTTCCAGGAATGTGACTGATCACATGACCTGAAAGGTTCAATGGCTAATCAACAACTTTGTTTGATTGGGACCCTATCCATGCCACCTCACATATCAGGAGTGTCGTTCTTCTTTTCATAAAGAGGTCCAAGGGCTAGTCTTGCAGAAGTTTTTTCAGCTACACAGGATGCGCAACATCCGTGCAAGTCCTGGTGACTTTCTCCCCTGCACTGCACCGATCAGATAGATCAGTGTGGGGCAGGAGAAAGGAGAACAGTTCTTTCAGTGATCATGAAGGATGCTGTCAGTGTTTTCCTCCATCAGAATAAGCAGCCTCTAGACTGTAAGAAACACACACATTTTAACATCATTTTGATTGTCTAAAATTTACTGCAGCTAAAAATTACATTTGGTTTACAATGCATTTTGCCAGATATGTTGTCACTTGTCAAAGCTAAGAATTTTACATGCTGGGTTTTTTTATGGCACATTTAGCACTGATAAGTTGTCACACTCTTGCTTAATATGTTAACATTCTGTCTGTAAACTGTATATGCATAGCTACCTTTTTGAAGCAATATTGAGATTTACTTAAGAACGTGGGGCCCAATAAATACCATCAATGGTGCCCAGTCCAAGAGATGGTGGATCCTATAGGTAAACACCACCTCATCATGCACTAAAACTTACTAAAAAAAAAAAAGATGTGAAGTTCACACATATAGAAAATGGACATTTTGTGAATACATATTACACGTATTGTAAAATAGATAGAGCTCATATGTAGAGTTTGTTTGATAAACTTTCCTACTACTTTGTCTAAATTAGAAGCAAATTGGTTGAACATTACTTCTACCTAAAATGGCAGAAAACGCACCTATCTTGGTGATGGACAGGACAGCTAGAGGGGATATGGAGGAGGCTGTTATTTTTTTTTTAATAGGTGTACTTTCACCAATTTGCTGATAATTCATTGAAAGTAGATGATCGGTACAATTGCTGCCAATGCATTTTTTAAAGCTGTATTGTCATGAGTCAAATTTGATCATGTTAGGTTCTTGCATAGGTCCTATAGCATTGATAAGTTTCCACCCTCTTTCCTACATACACACATCTCTCCTGCATACACACAACTCTACTACTATCACACACGCAATTTTCCAAAATACACACACAACTCTCCTCCATACACAAACACAGTTCTAACACATATAGCTTTTCTACAGCTTTGAAGTATGCACTTACACCTCTGTTACATACACGCACTGTTTTGCTACATACTTGTACACAGCTTTCTTACATACACCAACAGCTCTCTTATATACTCATGCAGCTCCACACACACAAACACTTATATATATATATATATATATATATATATATGTACACTCATCCATCGTATACATTACCACATCTTGAAATTCCTTCCAGGAATGTGACTGATCACATGACCTGAAAGGTTCAATGGCTAATCAACAACTTTGTTTGATTGGGACCCTATCCATGCCACCTCACATATCAGGAGTGTCGTTCTTCTTTTCATAAAGAGGTCCAAGGGCTAGTCTTGCAGAAGTTTTTTCAGCTACACAGGATGCGCAACATCCGTGCAAGTCCTGGTGACTTTCTCCCCTGCACTGCACCGATCAGATAGATCAGTGTGGGGCAGGAGAAAGGAGAACAGTTCTTTCAGTGATCATAAAGGATGCTGTCAGTGTTTTCCTCCATCAGAATAAGCAGCCTCTAGACTGTAAGAAACACACACATTTTAACATCATTTTGATTGTCTAAAATTTACTGCAGCTAAAAATTACATTTGGTTTACAATGCATTTTGCCAGATATGTTGTCACTTGTCAAAGCTAAGAATTTTACATGCTGGGTTTTTTTAATGGCACATTTAGCACTGATAAGTTGTCACACTCTTGCTTAATATGTTAACATTCTGTCTGTAAACTGTATATGCATAGCTACCTTTTTGAAGCAATATTGAGATTTACTTAAGAACGTGGGGCCCAATAAATACCATCAATGGTGCCCAGTCCAAGAGATGGTGGATCCTATAGGTAAACACCACCTCATCATGCACTAAAACTTACTAAAAAAAAAAAAGATGTGAAGTTCACACATATAGAAAATGGACATTTTGTGAATACATATTACACGTATTGTAAAATAGATAGAGCTCATATGTAGAGTTTGTTTGATAAACTTTCCTACTACTTTGTCTAAATTAGAAGCAAATTGGTTGAACATTACTTCTACCTAAAATGGCAGAAAACGCACCTATCTTGGTGATGGACAGGACAGCTAGAGGGGATATGGAGGAGGCTGTTATTTTTTTTTTAATAGGTGTACTTTCACCAATTTGCTGATAATTCATTGAAAGTAGATGATCGGTACAATTGCTGCCAATGCATTTTTTAAAGCTGTATTGTCATGAGTCAAATTTGATCATGTTAGGTTCTTGCATAGGTCCTATAGCATTGATAAGTTTCCACCCTCTTTCCTACATACACACATCTCTCCTGCATACACACAACTCTACTACTATCACACACGCAATTTTCCGAAATACACACACAACTCTCCTCCATACACAAACACAGTTCTAACACATATAGCTTTTCTACAGCTTTGAAGTATGCACTCACACCTCTGTTACATACACGCACTGTTTTGCTACATACTTGTACACAGCTTTCTTACATACACCAACAGCTCTCTTATATACTCATGCAGCTCCACACACACAAACACTTATATATATATATATATATATATATATATATATGTACACTCATCCATCGTATACATTACCACATCTTGAAATTCCTTCCAGGAATGTGACTGATCACATGACCTGAAAGGTTCAATGGCTAATCAACAACTTTGTTTGATTGGGACCCTATCCATGCCACCTCACATATCAGGAGTGTCGTTCTTCTTTTCATAAAGAGGTCCAAGGGCTAGTCTTGCAGAAGTTTTTTCAGCTACACAGGATGCGCAACATCCGTGCAAGTCCTGGTGACTTTCTCCCCTGCACTGCACCGATCAGATAGATCAGTGTGGGGCAGGAGAAAGGAGAACAGTTCTTTCAGTGATCATGAAGGATGCTGTCAGTGTTTTCCTCCATCAGAATAAGCAGCCTCTAGACTGTAAGAAACACACACATTTTAACATCATTTTGATTGTCTAAAATTTACTGCAGCTAAAAATTACATTTGGTTTACAATGCATTTTGCCAGATATGTTGTCACTTGTCAAAGCTAAGAATTTTACATGCTGGGTTTTTTTATGGCACATTTAGCACTGATAAGTTGTCACACTCTTGCTTAATATGTTAACATTCTGTCTGTAAACTGTATATGCATAGCTACCTTTTTGAAGCAATATTGAGATTTACTTAAGAACGTGGGGCCCAATAAATACCATCAATGGTGCCCAGTCCAAGAGATGGTGGATCCTATAGGTAAACACCACCTCATCATGCACTAAAACTTACTAAAAAAAAAAAAGATGTGAAGTTCACACATATAGAAAATGGACATTTTGTGAATACATATTACACGTATTGTAAAATAGATAGAGCTCATATGTAGAGTTTGTTTGATAAACTTTCCTACTACTTTGTCTAAATTAGAAGCAAATTGGTTGAACATTACTTCTACCTAAAATGGCAGAAAACGCACCTATCTTGGTGATGGACAGGACAGCTAGAGGGGATATGGAGGAGGCTGTTATTTTTTTTTTAATAGGTGTACTTTCACCAATTTGCTGATAATTCATTGAAAGTAGATGATCGGTACAATTGCTGCCAATGCATTTTTTAAAGCTGTATTGTCATGAGTCAAATTTGATCATGTTAGGTTCTTGCATAGGTCCTATAGCATTGATAAGTTTCCACCCTCTTTCCTACATACACACATCTCTCCTGCATACACACAACTCTACTACTATCACACACGCAATTTTCCAAAATACACACACAACTCTCCTCCATACACAAACACAGTTCTAACACATATAGCTTTTCTACAGCTTTGAAGTATGCACTCACACCTCTGTTACATACACGCACTGTTTTGCTACATACTTGTACACAGCTTTCTTACATACACCAACAGCTCTCTTATATACTCATGCAGCTCCACACACACAAACACTTATATATATATATATATATATATATGTACACTCATCCATCGTATACATTACCACATCTTGAAATTCCTTCCAGGAATGTGACTGATCACATGACCTGAAAGGTTCAATGGCTAATCAACAACTTTGTTTGATTGGGACCCTATCCATGCCACCTCACATATCAGGAGTGTCGTTCTTCTTTTCATAAAGAGGTCCAAGGGCTAGTCTTGCAGAAGTTTTTTCAGCTACACAGGATGCGCAACATCCGTGCAAGTCCTGGTGACTTTCTCCCCTGCACTGCACCGATCAGATAGATCAGTGTGGGGCAGGAGAAAGGAGAACAGTTCTTTCAGTGATCATGAAGGATGCTGTCAGTGTTTTCCTCCATCAGAATAAGCAGCCTCTAGACTGTAAGAAACACACATTTTAACATCATTTTGATTGTCTAAAATTTACTGCAGCTAAAAATTACATTTGGTTTACAATGCATTTTGCCAGATATGTTGTCACTTGTCAAAGCTAAGAATTTTACATGCTGGGTTTTTTTATGGCACATTTAGCACTGATAAGTTGTCACACTCTTGCTTAATATGTTAACATTCTGTCTGTAAACTGTATATGCATAGCTACCTTTTTGAAGCAATATTGAGATTTACTTAAGAACGTGGGGCCCAATAAATACCATCAATGGTGCCCAGTCCAAGAGATGGTGGATCCTATAGGTAAACACCACCTCATCATGCACTAAAACTTACTAAAAAAAAAAAAGATGTGAAGTTCACACATATAGAAAATGGACATTTTGTGAATACATATTACACGTATTGTAAAATAGATAGAGCTCATATGTAGAGTTTGTTTGATAAACTTTCCTACTACTTTGTCTAAATTAGAAACAAATTGGTTGAACATTACTTCTACCTAAAATGGCAGAAAACGCACCTATCTTGGTGATGGACAGGACAGCTAGAGGGGATATGGAGGAGGCTGTTATTTTTTTTTTAATAGGTGTACTTTCACCAATTTGCTGATAATTCATTGAAAGTAGATGATCGGTACAATTGCTGCCAATGCATTTTTTAAAGCTGTATTGTCATGAGTCAAATTTGATCATGTTAGGTTCTTGCATAGGTCCTATAGCATTGATAAGTTTCCACCCTCTTTCCTACATACACACATCTCTCCTGCATACACACAACTCTACTACTATCACACACGCAATTTTCCGAAATACACACACAACTCTCCTCCATACACAAACACAGTTCTAACACATATAGCTTTTCTACAGCTTTGAAGTATGCACTCACACCTCTGTTACATACACGCACTGTTTTGCTACATACTTGTACACAGCTTTCTTACATACACCAACAGCTCTCTTATATACTCATGCAGCTCCACACACACAAACACTTATATATATATATATATATATATATATATATGTACACTCATCCATCGTATACATTACCACATCTTGAAATTCCTTCCAGGAATGTGACTGATCACATGACCTGAAAGGTTCAATGGCTAATCAACAACTTTGTTTGATTGGGACCCTATCCATGCCACCTCACATATCAGGAGTGTCGTTCTTCTTTTCATAAAGAGGTCCAAGGGCTAGTCTTGCAGAAGTTTTTTCAGCTACACAGGATGCGCAACATCCGTGCAAGTCCTGGTGACTTTCTCCCCTGCACTGCACCGATCAGATAGATCAGTGTGGGGCAGGAGAAAGGAGAACAGTTCTTTCAGTGATCATGAAGGATGCTGTCAGTGTTTTCCTCCATCAGAATAAGCAGCCTCTAGACTGTAAGAAACACACACATTTTAACATCATTTTGATTGTCTAAAATTTACTGCAGCTAAAAATTACATTTGGTTTACAATGCATTTTGCCAGATATGTTGTCACTTGTCAAAGCTAAGAATTTTACATGCTGGGTTTTTTTATGGCACATTTAGCACTGATAAGTTGTCACACTCTTGCTTAATATGTTAACATTCTGTCTGTAAACTGTATATGCATAGCTACCTTTTTGAAGCAATATTGAGATTTACTTAAGAACGTGGGGCCCAATAAATACCATCAATGGTGCCCAGTCCAAGAGATGGTGGATCCTATAGGTAAACACCACCTCATCATGCACTAAAACTTACTAAAAAAAAAAAAGATGTGAAGTTCACACATATAGAAAATGGACATTTTGTGAATACATATTACACGTATTGTAAAATAGATAGAGCTCATATGTAGAGTTTGTTTGATAAACTTTCCTACTACTTTGTCTAAATTAGAAGCAAATTGGTTGAACATTACTTCTACCTAAAATGGCAGAAAACGCACCTATCTTGGTGATGGACAGGACAGCTAGAGGGGATATGGAGGAGGCTGTTATTTTTTTTTTAATAGGTGTACTTTCACCAATTTGCTGATAATTCATTGAAAGTAGATGATCGGTACAATTGCTGCCAATGCATTTTTTAAAGCTGTATTGTCATGAGTCAAATTTGATCATGTTAGGTTCTTGCATAGGTCCTATAGCATTGATAAGTTTCCACCCTCTTTCCTACATACACACATCTCTCCTGCATACACACAACTCTACTACTATCACACACGCAATTTTCCAAAATACACACACAACTCTCCTCCATACACAAACACAGTTCTAACACATATAGCTTTTCTACAGCTTTGAAGTATGCACTCACACCTCTGTTACATACACGCACTGTTTTGCTACATACTTGTACACAGCTTTCTTACATACACCAACAGCTCTCTTATATACTCATGCAGCTCCACACACACAAACACTTATATATATATATATATATATATATGTACACTCATCCATCGTATACATTACCACATCTTGAAATTCCTTCCAGGAATGTGACTGATCACATGACCTGAAAGGTTCAATGGCTAATCAACAACTTTGTTTGATTGGGACCCTATCCATGCCACCTCACATATCAGGAGTGTCGTTCTTCTTTTCATAAAGAGGTCCAAGGGCTAGTCTTGCAGAAGTTTTTTCAGCTACACAGGATGCGCAACATCCGTGCAAGTCCTGGTGACTTTCTCCCCTGCACTGCACCGATCAGATAGATCAGTGTGGGGCAGGAGAAAGGAGAACAGTTCTTTCAGTGATCATGAAGGATGCTGTCAGTGTTTTCCTCCATCAGAATAAGCAGCCTCTAGACTGTAAGAAACACACATTTTAACATCATTTTGATTGTCTAAAATTTACTGCAGCTAAAAATTACATTTGGTTTACAATGCATTTTGCCAGATATGTTGTCACTTGTCAAAGCTAAGAATTTTACATGCTGGGTTTTTTTATGGCACATTTAGCACTGATAAGTTGTCACACTCTTGCTTAATATGTTAACATTCTGTCTGTAAACTGTATATGCATAGCTACCTTTTTGAAGCAATATTGAGATTTACTTAAGAACGTGGGGCCCAATAAATACCATCAATGGTGCCCAGTCCAAGAGATGGTGGATCCTATAGGTAAACACCACCTCATCATGCACTAAAACTTACTAAAAAAAAAAAAGATGTGAAGTTCACACATATAGAAAATGGACATTTTGTGAATACATATTACACGTATTGTAAAATAGATAGAGCTCATATGTAGAGTTTGTTTGATAAACTTTCCTACTACTTTGTCTAAATTAGAAACAAATTGGTTGAACATTACTTCTACCTAAAATGGCAGAAAACGCACCTATCTTGGTGATGGACAGGACAGCTAGAGGGGATATGGAGGAGGCTGTTATTTTTTTTTTAATAGGTGTACTTTCACCAATTTGCTGATAATTCATTGAAAGTAGATGATCGGTACAATTGCTGCCAATGCATTTTTTAAAGCTGTATTGTCATGAGTCAAATTTGATCATGTTAGGTTCTTGCATAGGTCCTATAGCATTGATAAGTTTCCACCCTCTTTCCTACATACACACATCTCTCCTGCATACACACAACTCTACTACTATCACACACGCAATTTTCCGAAATACACACACAACTCTCCTCCATACACAAACACAGTTCTAACACATATAGCTTTTCTACAGCTTTGAAGTATGCACTCACACCTCTGTTACATACACGCACTGTTTTGCTACATACTTGTACACAGCTTTCTTACATACACCAACAGCTCTCTTATATACTCATGCAGCTCCACACACACAAACACTTATATATATATATATATATATATATATATATGTACACTCATCCATCGTATACATTACCACATCTTGAAATTCCTTCCAGGAATGTGACTGATCACATGACCTGAAAGGTTCAATGGCTAATCAACAACTTTGTTTGATTGGGACCCTATCCATGCCACCTCACATATCAGGAGTGTCGTTCTTCTTTTCATAAAGAGGTCCAAGGGCTAGTCTTGCAGAAGTTTTTTCAGCTACACAGGATGCGCAACATCCGTGCAAGTCCTGGTGACTTTCTCCCCTGCACTGCACCGATCAGATAGATCAGTGTGGGGCAGGAGAAAGGAGAACAGTTCTTTCAGTGATCATGAAGGATGCTGTCAGTGTTTTCCTCCATCAGAATAAGCAGCCTCTAGACTGTAAGAAACACACACATTTTAACATCATTTTGATTGTCTAAAATTTACTGCAGCTAAAAATTACATTTGGTTTACAATGCATTTTGCCAGATATGTTGTCACTTGTCAAAGCTAAGAATTTTACATGCTGGGTTTTTTTATGGCACATTTAGCACTGATAAGTTGTCACACTCTTGCTTAATATGTTAACATTCTGTCTGTAAACTGTATATGCATAGCTACCTTTTTGAAGCAATATTGAGATTTACTTAAGAACGTGGGGCCCAATAAATACCATCAATGGTGCCCAGTCCAAGAGATGGTGGATCCTATAGGTAAACACCACCTCATCATGCACTAAAACTTACTAAAAAAAAAAAAGATGTGAAGTTCACACATATAGAAAATGGACATTTTGTGAATACATATTACACGTATTGTAAAATAGATAGAGCTCATATGTAGAGTTTGTTTGATAAACTTTCCTACTACTTTGTCTAAATTAGAAGCAAATTGGTTGAACATTACTTCTACCTAAAATGGCAGAAAACGCACCTATCTTGGTGATGGACAGGACAGCTAGAGGGGATATGGAGGAGGCTGTTATTTTTTTTTTAATAGGTGTACTTTCACCAATTTGCTGATAATTCATTGAAAGTAGATGATCGGTACAATTGCTGCCAATGCATTTTTTAAAGCTGTATTGTCATGAGTCAAATTTGATCATGTTAGGTTCTTGCATAGGTCCTATAGCATTGATAAGTTTCCACCCTCTTTCCTACATACACACATCTCTCCTGCATACACACAACTCTACTACTATCACACACGCAATTTTCCAAAATACACACACAACTCTCCTCCATACACAAACACAGTTCTAACACATATAGCTTTTCTACAGCTTTGAAGTATGCACTCACACCTCTGTTACATACACGCACTGTTTTGCTACATACTTGTACACAGCTTTCTTACATACACCAACAGCTCTCTTATATACTCATGCAGCTCCACACACACAAACACTTATATATATATATATATATATATATGTACACTCATCCATCGTATACATTACCACATCTTGAAATTCCTTCCAGGAATGTGACTGATCACATGACCTGAAAGGTTCAATGGCTAATCAACAACTTTGTTTGATTGGGACCCTATCCATGCCACCTCACATATCAGGAGTGTCGTTCTTCTTTTCATAAAGAGGTCCAAGGGCTAGTCTTGCAGAAGTTTTTTCAGCTACACAGGATGCGCAACATCCGTGCAAGTCCTGGTGACTTTCTCCCCTGCACTGCACCGATCAGATAGATCAGTGTGGGGCAGGAGAAAGGAGAACAGTTCTTTCAGTGATCATGAAGGATGCTGTCAGTGTTTTCCTCCATCAGAATAAGCAGCCTCTAGACTGTAAGAAACACACATTTTAACATCATTTTGATTGTCTAAAATTTACTGCAGCTAAAAATTACATTTGGTTTACAATGCATTTTGCCAGATATGTTGTCACTTGTCAAAGCTAAGAATTTTACATGCTGGGTTTTTTTATGGCACATTTAGCACTGATAAGTTGTCACACTCTTGCTTAATATGTTAACATTCTGTCTGTAAACTGTATATGCATAGCTACCTTTTTGAAGCAATATTGAGATTTACTTAAGAACGTGGGGCCCAATAAATACCATCAATGGTGCCCAGTCCAAGAGATGGTGGATCCTATAGGTAAACACCACCTCATCATGCACTAAAACTTACTAAAAAAAAAAAAGATGTGAAGTTCACACATATAGAAAATGGACATTTTGTGAATACATATTACACGTATTGTAAAATAGATAGAGCTCATATGTAGAGTTTGTTTGATAAACTTTCCTACTACTTTGTCTAAATTAGAAACAAATTGGTTGAACATTACTTCTACCTAAAATGGCAGAAAACGCACCTATCTTGGTGATGGACAGGACAGCTAGAGGGGATATGGAGGAGGCTGTTATTTTTTTTTTAATAGGTGTACTTTCACCAATTTGCTGATAATTCATTGAAAGTAGATGATCGGTACAATTGCTGCCAATGCATTTTTTAAAGCTGTATTGTCATGAGTCAAATTTGATCATGTTAGGTTCTTGCATAGGTCCTATAGCATTGATAAGTTTCCACCCTCTTTCCTACATACACACATCTCTCCTGCATACACACAACTCTACTACTATCACACACGCAATTTTCCAAAATACACACACAACTCTCCTCCATACACAAACACAGTTCTAACACATATAGCTTTTCTACAGCTTTGAAGTATGCACTCACACCTCTGTTACATACACGCACTGTTTTGCTACATACTTGTACACAGCTTTCTTACATACACCAACAGCTCTCTTATATACTCATGCAGCTCCACACACACAAACACTTATATATATATATATATATATATGTACACTCATCCATCGTATACATTACCACATCTTGAAATTCCTTCCAGGAATGTGACTGATCACATGACCTGAAAGGTTCAATGGCTAATCAACAACTTTGTTTGATTGGGACCCTATCCATGCCACCTCACATATCAGGAGTGTCGTTCTTCTTTTCATAAAGAGGTCCAAGGGCTAGTCTTGCAGAAGTTTTTTCAGCTACACAGGATGCGCAACATCCGTGCAAGTCCTGGTGACTTTCTCCCCTGCACTGCACCGATCAGATAGATCAGTGTGGGGCAGGAGAAAGGAGAACAGTTCTTTCAGTGATCATGAAGGATGCTGTCAGTGTTTTCCTCCATCAGAATAAGCAGCCTCTAGACTGTAAGAAACACACACATTTTAACATCATTTTGATTGTCTAAAATTTACTGCAGCTAAAAATTACATTTGGTTTACAATGCATTTTGCCAGATATGTTGTCACTTGTCAAAGCTAAGAATTTTACATGCTGGGTTTTTTTATGGCACATTTAGCACTGATAAGTTGTCACACTCTTGCTTAATATGTTAACATTCTGTCTGTAAACTGTGTATGCATAGCTACCTTTTTGAAGCAATATTGAGATTTACTTAAGAACGTGGGGCCCAATAAATACCATCAATGGTGCCCAGTCCAAGAGATGGTGGATCCTATAGGTAAACACCACCTCATCATGCACTAAAACTTACTAAAAAAAAAAAAGATGTGAAGTTCACACATATAGAAAATGGACATTTTGTGAATACATATTACACGTATTGTAAAATAGATAGAGCTCATATGTAGAGTTTGTTTGATAAACTTTCCTACTACTTTGTCTAAATTAGAAGCAAATTGGTTGAACATTACTTCTACCTAAAATGGCAGAAAACGCACCTATCTTGGTGATGGACAGGACAGCTAGAGGGGATATGGAGGAGGCTGTTATTTTTTTTTTAATAGGTGTACTTTCACCAATTTGCTGATAATTCATTGAAAGTAGATGATCGGTACAATTGCTGCCAATGCATTTTTTAAAGCTGTATTGTCATGAGTCAAATTTGATCATGTTAGGTTCTTGCATAGGTCCTATAGCATTGATAAGTTTCCACCCTCTTTCCTACATACACACATCTCTCCTGCATACACACAACTCTACTACTATCACACACGCAATTTTCCAAAATACACACACAACTCTCCTCCATACACAAACACAGTTCTAACACATATAGCTTTTCTACAGCTTTGAAGTATGCACTTACACCTCTGTTACATACACGCACTGTTTTGCTACATACTTGTACACAGCTTTCTTACATACACCAACAGCTCTCTTATATACTCATGCAGCTCCACACACACAAACACTTATATATATATATATATATATATGTACACTCATCCATCGTATACATTACCACATCTTGAAATTCCTTCCAGGAATGTGACTGATCACATGACCTGAAAGGTTCAATGGCTAATCAACAACTTTGTTTGATTGGGACCCTATCCATGCCACCTCACATATCAGGAGTGTCGTTCTTCTTTTCATAAAGAGGTCCAAGGGCTAGTCTTGCAGAAGTTTTTTCAGCTACACAGGATGCGCAACATCCGTGCAAGTCCTGGTGACTTTCTCCCCTGCACTGCACCGATCAGATAGATCAGTGTGGGGCAGGAGAAAGGAGAACAGTTCTTTCAGTGATCATGAAGGATGCTGTCAGTGTTTTCCTCCATCAGAATAAGCAGCCTCTAGACTGTAAGAAACACACACATTTTAACATCATTTTGATTGTCTAAAATTTACTGCAGCTAAAAATTACATTTGGTTTACAATGCATTTTGCCAGATATGTTGTCACTTGTCAAAGCTAAGAATTTTACATGCTGGGTTTTTTTATGGCACATTTAGCACTGATAAGTTGTCACACTCTTGCTTAATATGTTAACATTCTGTCTGTAAACTGTGTATGCATAGCTACCTTTTTGAAGCAATATTGAGATTTACTTAAGAACGTGGGGCCCAATAAATACCATCAATGGTGCCCAGTCCAAGAGATGGTGGATCCTATAGGTAAACACCACCTCATCATGCACTAAAACTTACTAAAAAAAAAAAAGATGTGAAGTTCACACATATAGAAAATGGACATTTTGTGAATACATATTACACGTATTGTAAAATAGATAGAGCTCATATGTAGAGTTTGTTTGATAAACTTTCCTACTACTTTGTCTAAATTAGAAGCAAATTGGTTGAACATTACTTCTACCTAAAATGGCAGAAAACGCACCTATCTTGGTGATGGACAGGACAGCTAGAGGGGATATGGAGGAGGCTGTTATTTTTTTTTTAATAGGTGTACTTTCACCAATTTGCTGATAATTCATTGAAAGTAGATGATCGGTACAATTGCTGCCAATGCATTTTTTAAAGCTGTATTGTCATGAGTCAAATTTGATCATGTTAGGTTCTTGCATAGGTCCTATAGCATTGATAAGTTTCCACCCTCTTTCCTACATACACACATCTCTCCTGCATACACACAACTCTACTACTATCACACACGCAATTTTCCAAAATACACACACAACTCTCCTCCATACACAAACACAGTTCTAACACATATAGCTTTTCTACAGCTTTGAAGTATGCACTTACACCTCTGTTACATACACGCACTGTTTTGCTACATACTTGTACACAGCTTTCTTACATACACCAACAGCTCTCTTATATACTCATGCAGCTCCACACACACAAACACTTATATATATATATATATATATATATATATATATGTACACTCATCCATCGTATACATTACCACATCTTGAAATTCCTTCCAGGAATGTGACTGATCACATGACCTGAAAGGTTCAATGGCTAATCAACAACTTTGTTTGATTGGGACCCTATCCATGCCACCTCACATATCAGGAGTGTCGTTCTTCTTTTCATAAAGAGGTCCAAGGGCTAGTCTTGCAGAAGTTTTTTCAGCTACACAGGATGCGCAACATCCGTGCAAGTCCTGGTGACTTTCTCCCCTGCACTGCACCGATCAGATAGATCAGTGTGGGGCAGGAGAAAGGAGAACAGTTCTTTCAGTGATCATGAAGGATGCTGTCAGTGTTTTCCTCCATCAGAATAAGCAGCCTCTAGACTGTAAGAAACACACACATTTTAACATCATTTTGATTGTCTAAAATTTACTGCAGCTAAAAATTACATTTGGTTTACAATGCATTTTGCCAGATATGTTGTCACTTGTCAAAGCTAAGAATTTTACATGCTGGGTTTTTTTATGGCACATTTAGCACTGATAAGTTGTCACACTCTTGCTTAATATGTTAACATTCTGTCTGTAAACTGTATATGCATAGCTACCTTTTTGAAGCAATATTGAGATTTACTTAAGAACGTGGGGCCCAATAAATACCATCAATGGTGCCCAGTCCAAGAGATGGTGGATCCTATAGGTAAACACCACCTCATCATGCACTAAAACTTACTAAAAAAAAAAAAGATGTGAAGTTCACACATATAGAAAATGGACATTTTGTGAATACATATTACACGTATTGTAAAATAGATAGAGCTCATATGTAGAGTTTGTTTGATAAACTTTCCTACTACTTTGTCTAAATTAGAAGCAAATTGGTTGAACATTACTTCTACCTAAAATGGCAGAAAACGCACCTATCTTGGTGATGGACAGGACAGCTAGAGGGGATATGGAGGAGGCTGTTATTTTTTTTTTAATAGGTGTACTTACACCAATTTGCTGATAATTCATTGAAAGTAGATGATCGGTACAATTGCTGCCAATGCATTTTTTAAAGCTGTATTGTCATGAGTCAAATTTGATCATGTTAGGTTCTTGCATAGGTCCTATAGCATTGATAAGTTTCCACCCTCTTTCCTACATACACACATCTCTCCTGCATACACACAACTCTACTACTATCACACACGCAATTTTCCAAAATACACACACAACTCTCCTCCATACACAAACACAGTTCTAACACATATAGCTTTTCTACAGCTTTGAAGTATGCACTTACACCTCTGTTACATACACGCACTGTTTTGCTACATACTTGTACACAGCTTTCTTACATACACCAACAGCTCTCTTATATACTCATGCAGCTCCACACACACAAACACTTATATATATATATATATATATATGTACACTCATCCATCGTATACATTACCACATCTTGAAATTCCTTCCAGGAATGTGACTGATCACATGACCTGAAAGGTTCAATGGCTAATCAACAACTTTGTTTGATTGGGACCCTATCCATGCCACCTCACATATCAGGAGTGTCGTTCTTCTTTTCATAAAGAGGTCCAAGGGCTAGTCTTGCAGAAGTTTTTTCAGCTACACAGGATGCGCAACATCCGTGCAAGTCCTGGTGACTTTCTCCCCTGCACTGCACCGATCAGATAGATCAGTGTGGGGCAGGAGAAAGGAGAACAGTTCTTTCAGTGATCATGAAGGATGCTGTCAGTGTTTTCCTCCATCAGAATAAGCAGCCTCTAGACTGTAAGAAACACACACATTTTAACATCATTTTGATTGTCTAAAATTTACTGCAGCTAAAAATTACATTTGGTTTACAATGCATTTTGCCAGATATGTTGTCACTTGTCAAAGCTAAGAATTTTACATGCTGGGTTTTTTTATGGCACATTTAGCACTGATAAGTTGTCACACTCTTGCTTAATATGTTAACATTCTGTCTGTAAACTGTGTATGCATAGCTACCTTTTTGAAGCAATATTGAGATTTACTTAAGAACGTGGGGCCCAATAAATACCATCAATGGTGCCCAGTCCAAGAGATGGTGGATCCTATAGGTAAACACCACCTCATCATGCACTAAAACTTACTAAAAAAAAAAAAGATGTGAAGTTCACACATATAGAAAATGGACATTTTGTGAATACATATTACACGTATTGTAAAATAGATAGAGCTCATATGTAGAGTTTGTTTGATAAACTTTCCTACTACTTTGTCTAAATTAGAAGCAAATTGGTTGAACATTACTTCTACCTAAAATGGCAGAAAACGCACCTATCTTGGTGATGGACAGGACAGCTAGAGGGGATATGGAGGAGGCTGTTATTTTTTTTTTAATAGGTGTACTTTCACCAATTTGCTGATAATTCATTGAAAGTAGATGATCGGTACAATTGCTGCCAATGCATTTTTTAAAGCTGTATTGTCATGAGTCAAATTTGATCATGTTAGGTTCTTGCATAGGTCCTATAGCATTGATAAGTTTCCACCCTCTTTCCTACATACACACATCTCTCCTGCATACACACAACTCTACTACTATCACACACGCAATTTTCCAAAATACACACACAACTCTCCTCCATACACAAACACAGTTCTAACACATATAGCTTTTCTACAGCTTTGAAGTATGCACTTACACCTCTGTTACATACACGCACTGTTTTGCTACATACTTGTACACAGCTTTCTTACATACACCAACAGCTCTCTTATATACTCATGCAGCTCCACACACACAAACACTTATATATATATATATATATATATATATATATATGTACACTCATCCATCGTATACATTACCACATCTTGAAATTCCTTCCAGGAATGTGACTGATCACATGACCTGAAAGGTTCAATGGCTAATCAACAACTTTGTTTGATTGGGACCCTATCCATGCCACCTCACATATCAGGAGTGTCGTTCTTCTTTTCATAAAGAGGTCCAAGGGCTAGTCTTGCAGAAGTTTTTTCAGCTACACAGGATGCGCAACATCCGTGCAAGTCCTGGTGACTTTCTCCCCTGCACTGCACCGATCAGATAGATCAGTGTGGGGCAGGAGAAAGGAGAACAGTTCTTTCAGTGATCATGAAGGATGCTGTCAGTGTTTTCCTCCATCAGAATAAGCAGCCTCTAGACTGTAAGAAACACACACATTTTAACATCATTTTGATTGTCTAAAATTTACTGCAGCTAAAAATTACATTTGGTTTACAATGCATTTTGCCAGATATGTTGTCACTTGTCAAAGCTAAGAATTTTACATGCTGGGTTTTTTTATGGCACATTTAGCACTGATAAGTTGTCACACTCTTGCTTAATATGTTAACATTCTGTCTGTAAACTGTATATGCATAGCTACCTTTTTGAAGCAATATTGAGATTTACTTAAGAACGTGGGGCCCAATAAATACCATCAATGGTGCCCAGTCCAAGAGATGGTGGATCCTATAGGTAAACACCACCTCATCATGCACTAAAACTTACTAAAAAAAAAAAAGATGTGAAGTTCACACATATAGAAAATGGACATTTTGTGAATACATATTACACGTATTGTAAAATAGATAGAGCTCATATGTAGAGTTTGTTTGATAAACTTTCCTACTACTTTGTCTAAATTAGAAGCAAATTGGTTGAACATTACTTCTACCTAAAATGGCAGAAAACGCACCTATCTTGGTGATGGACAGGACAGCTAGAGGGGATATGGAGGAGGCTGTTATTTTTTTTTTAATAGGTGTACTTACACCAATTTGCTGATAATTCATTGAAAGTAGATGATCGGTACAATTGCTGCCAATGCATTTTTTAAAGCTGTATTGTCATGAGTCAAATTTGATCATGTTAGGTTCTTGCATAGGTCCTATAGCATTGATAAGTTTCCACCCTCTTTCCTACATACACACATCTCTCCTGCATACACACAACTCTACTACTATCACACACGCAATTTTCCAAAATACACACACAACTCTCCTCCATACACAAACACAGTTCTAACACATATAGCTTTTCTACAGCTTTGAAGTATGCACTTACACCTCTGTTACATACACGCACTGTTTTGCTACATACTTGTACACAGCTTTCTTACATACACCAACAGCTCTCTTATATACTCATGCAGCTCCACACACACAAACACTTATATATATATATATATATATATATATATATATATGTACACTCATCCATCGTATACATTACCACATCTTGAAATTCCTTCCAGGAATGTGACTGATCACATGACCTGAAAGGTTCAATGGCTAATCAACAACTTTGTTTGATTGGGACCCTATCCATGCCACCTCACATATCAGGAGTGTCGTTCTTCTTTTCATAAAGAGGTCCAAGGGCTAGTCTTGCAGAAGTTTTTTCAGCTACACAGGATGCGCAACATCCGTGCAAGTCCTGGTGACTTTCTCCCCTGCACTGCACCGATCAGATAGATCAGTGTGGGGCAGGAGAAAGGAGAATAGTTCTTTCAGTGATCATGAAGGATGCTGTCAGTGTTTTCCTCCATCAGAATAAGCAGCCTCTAGACTGTAAGAAACACACACATTTTAACATCATTTTGATTGTCTAAAATTTACTGCAGCTAAAAATTACATTTGGTTTACAATGCATTTTGCCAGATATGTTGTCACTTGTCAAAGCTAAGAATTTTACATGCTGGGTTTTTTTATGGCACATTTAGCACTGATAAGTTGTCACACTCTTGCTTAATATGTTAACATTCTGTCTGTAAACTGTATATGCATAGCTACCTTTTTGAAGCAATATTGAGATTTACTTAAGAACGTGGGGCCCAATAAATACCATCAATGGTGCCCAGTCCAAGAGATGGTGGATCCTATAGGTAAACACCACCTCATCATGCACTAAAACTTACTAAAAAAAAAAAAGATGTGAAGTTCACACATATAGAAAATGGACATTTTGTGAATACATATTACACGTATTGTAAAATAGATAGAGCTCATATGTAGAGTTTGTTTGATAAACTTTCCTACTACTTTGTCTAAATTAGAAGCAAATTGGTTGAACATTACTTCTACCTAAAATGGCAGAAAACGCACCTATCTTGGTGATGGACAGGACAGCTAGAGGGGATATGGAGGAGGCTGTTATTTTTTTTTTAATAGGTGTACTTACACCAATTTGCTGATAATTCATTGAAAGTAGATGATCGGTACAATTGCTGCCAATGCATTTTTTAAAGCTGTATTGTCATGAGTCAAATTTGATCATGTTAGGTTCTTGCATAGGTCCTATAGCATTGATAAGTTTCCACCCTCTTTCCTACATACACACATCTCTCCTGCATACACACAACTCTACTACTATCACACACGCAATTTTCCAAAATACACACACAACTCTCCTCCATACACAAACACAGTTCTAACACATATAGCTTTTCTACAGCTTTGAAGTATGCACTTACACCTCTGTTACATACACGCACTGTTTTGCTACATACTTGTACACAGCTTTCTTACATACACCAACAGCTCTCTTATATACTCATGCAGCTCCACACACACAAACACTTATATATATATATATATATATATATATATATATATATATGTACACTCATCCATCGTATACATTACCACATCTTGAAATTCCTTCCAGGAATGTGACTGATCACATGACCTGAAAGGTTCAATGGCTAATCAACAACTTTGTTTGATTGGGACCCTATCCATGCCACCTCACATATCAGGAGTGTCGTTCTTCTTTTCATAAAGAGGTCCAAGGGCTAGTCTTGCAGAAGTTTTTTCAGCTACACAGGATGCGCAACATCCGTGCAAGTCCTGGTGACTTTCTCCCCTGCACTGCACCGATCAGATAGATCAGTGTGGGGCAGGAGAAAGGAGAACAGTTCTTTCAGTGATCATGAAGGATGCTGTCAGTGTTTTCCTCCATCAGAATAAGCAGCCTCTAGACTGTAAGAAACACACACATTTTAACATCATTTTGATTGTCTAAAATTTACTGCAGCTAAAAATTACATTTGGTTTACAATGCATTTTGCCAGATATGTTGTCACTTGTCAAAGCTAAGAATTTTACATGCTGGGTTTTTTTATGGCACATTTAGCACTGATAAGTTGTCACACTCTTGCTTAATATGTTAACATTCTGTCTGTAAACTGTATATGCATAGCTACCTTTTTGAAGCAATATTGAGATTTACTTAAGAACGTGGGGCCCAATAAATACCATCAATGGTGCCCAGTCCAAGAGATGGTGGATCCTATAGGTAAACACCACCTCATCATGCACTAAAACTTACTAAAAAAAAAAAAGATGTGAAGTTCACACATATAGAAAATGGACATTTTGTGAATACATATTACACGTATTGTAAAATAGATAGAGCTCATATGTAGAGTTTGTTTGATAAACTTTCCTACTACTTTGTCTAAATTAGAAGCAAATTGGTTGAACATTACTTCTACCTAAAATGGCAGAAAACGCACCTATCTTGGTGATGGACAGGACAGCTAGAGGGGATATGGAGGAGGCTGTTATTTTTTTTTTAATAGGTGTACTTACACCAATTTGCTGATAATTCATTGAAAGTAGATGATCGGTACAATTGCTGCCAATGCATTTTTTAAAGCTGTATTGTCATGAGTCAAATTTGATCATGTTAGGTTCTTGCATAGGTCCTATAGCATTGATAAGTTTCCACCCTCTTTCCTACATACACACATCTCTCCTGCATACACACAACTCTACTACTATCACACACGCAATTTTCCAAAATACACACACAACTCTCCTCCATACACAAACACAGTTCTAACACATATAGCTTTTCTACAGCTTTGAAGTATGCACTTACACCTCTGTTACATACACGCACTGTTTTGCTACATACTTGTACACAGCTTTCTTACATACACCAACAGCTCTCTTATATACTCATGCAGCTCCACACACACAAACACTTATATATATATATATATATATATATATATATATATGTACACTCATCCATCGTATACATTACCACATCTTGAAATTCCTTCCAGGAATGTGACTGATCACATGACCTGAAAGGTTCAATGGCTAATCAACAACTTTGTTTGATTGGGACCCTATCCATGCCACCTCACATATCAGGAGTGTCGTTCTTCTTTTCATAAAGAGGTCCAAGGGCTAGTCTTGCAGAAGTTTTTTCAGCTACACAGGATGCGCAACATCCGTGCAAGTCCTGGTGACTTTCTCCCCTGCACTGCACCGATCAGATAGATCAGTGTGGGGCAGGAGAAAGGAGAATAGTTCTTTCAGTGATCATGAAGGATGCTGTCAGTGTTTTCCTCCATCAGAATAAGCAGCCTCTAGACTGTAAGAAACACACACATTTTAACATCATTTTGATTGTCTAAAATTTACTGCAGCTAAAAATTACATTTGGTTTACAATGCATTTTGCCAGATATGTTGTCACTTGTCAAAGCTAAGAATTTTACATGCTGGGTTTTTTTATGGCACATTTAGCACTGATAAGTTGTCACACTCTTGCTTAATATGTTAACATTCTGTCTGTAAACTGTATATGCATAGCTACCTTTTTGAAGCAATATTGAGATTTACTTAAGAACGTGGGGCCCAATAAATACCATCAATGGTGCCCAGTCCAAGAGATGGTGGATCCTATAGGTAAACACCACCTCATCATGCACTAAAACTTACTAAAAAAAAAAAGATGTGAAGTTCACACATATAGAAAATGGACATTTTGTGAATACATATTACACGTATTGTAAAATAGATAGAGCTCATATGTAGAGTTTGTTTGATAAACTTTCCTACTACTTTGTCTAAATTAGAAGCAAATTGGTTGAACATTACTTCTACCTAAAATGGCAGAAAACGCACCTATCTTGGTGATGGACAGGACAGCTAGAGGGGATATGGAGGAGGCTGTTATTTTTTTTTTAATAGGTGTACTTACACCAATTTGCTGATAATTCATTGAAAGTAGATGATCGGTACAATTGCTGCCAATGCATTTTTTAAAGCTGTATTGTCATGAGTCAAATTTGATCATGTTAGGTTCTTGCATAGGTCCTATAGCATTGATAAGTTTCCACCCTCTTTCCTACATACACACATCTCTCCTGCATACACACAACTCTACTACTATCACACACGCAATTTTCCAAAATACACACACAACTCTCCTCCATACACAAACACAGTTCTAACACATATAGCTTTTCTACAGCTTTGAAGTATGCACTTACACCTCTGTTACATACACGCACTGTTTTGCTACATACTTGTACACAGCTTTCTTACATACACCAACAGCTCTCTTATATACTCATGCAGCTCCACACACACAAACACTTATATATATATATATATATATATATATATATATGTACACTCATCCATCGTATACATTACCACATCTTGAAATTCCTTCCAGGAATGTGACTGATCACATGACCTGAAAGGTTCAATGGCTAATCAACAACTTTGTTTGATTGGGACCCTATCCATGCCACCTCACATATCAGGAGTGTCGTTCTTCTTTTCATAAAGAGGTCCAAGGGCTAGTCTTGCAGAAGTTTTTTCAGCTACACAGGATGCGCAACATCCGTGCAAGTCCTGGTGACTTTCTCCCCTGCACTGCACCGATCAGATAGATCAGTGTGGGGCAGGAGAAAGGAGAACAGTTCTTTCAGTGATCATGAAGGATGCTGTCAGTGTTTTCCTCCATCAGAATAAGCAGCCTCTAGACTGTAAGAAACACACACATTTTAACATCATTTTGATTGTCTAAAATTTACTGCAGCTAAAAATTACATTTGGTTTACAATGCATTTTGCCAGATATGTTGTCACTTGTCAAAGCTAAGAATTTTACATGCTGGGTTTTTTTATGGCACATTTAGCACTGATAAGTTGTCACACTCTTGCTTAATATGTTAACATTCTGTCTGTAAACTGTATATGCATAGCTACCTTTTTGAAGCAATATTGAGATTTACTTAAGAACGTGGGGCCCAATAAATACCATCAATGGTGCCCAGTCCAAGAGATGGTGGATCCTATAGGTAAACACCACCTCCTCATGCACTAAAACTTACTAAAAAAAAAAAAGATGTGAAGTTCACACATATAGAAAATGGACATTTTGTGAATACATATTACACGTATTGTAAAATAGATAGAGCTCATATGTAGAGTTTGTTTGATAAACTTTCCTACTACTTTGTCTAAATTAGAAGCAAATTGGTTGAACATTACTTCTACCTAAAATGGCAGAAAACGCACCTATCTTGGTGATGGACAGGACAGCTAGAGGGGATATGGAGGAGGCTGTTATTTTTTTTTTAATAGGTGTACTTACACCAATTTGCTGATAATTCATTGAAAGTAGATGATCGGTACAATTGCTGCCAATGCATTTTTTAAAGCTGTATTGTCATGAGTCAAATTTGATCATGTTAGGTTCTTGCATAGGTCCTATAGCATTGATAAGTTTCCACCCTCTTTCCTACATACACACATCTCTCCTGCATACACACAACTCTACTACTATCACACACGCAATTTTCCAAAATACACACACAACTCTCCTCCATACACAAACACAGTTCTAACACATATAGCTTTTCTACAGCTTTGAAGTATGCACTTACACCTCTGTTACATACACGCACTGTTTTGCTACATACTTGTACACAGCTTTCTTACATACACCAACAGCTCTCTTATATACTCATGCAGCTCCACACACACAAACACTTATATATATATATATATATATATGTACACTCATCCATCGTATACATTACCACATCTTGAAATTCCTTCCAGGAATGTGACTGATCACATGACCTGAAAGGTTCAATGGCTAATCAACAACTTTGTTTGATTGGGACCCTATCCATGCCACCTCACATATCAGGAGTGTCGTTCTTCTTTTCATAAAGAGGTCCAAGGGCTAGTCTTGCAGAAGTTTTTTCAGCTACACAGGATGCGCAACATCCGTGCAAGTCCTGGTGACTTTCTCCCCTGCACTGCACCGATCAGATAGATCAGTGTGGGGCAGGAGAAAGGAGAACAGTTCTTTCAGTGATCATGAAGGATGCTGTCAGTGTTTTCCTCCATCAGAATAAGCAGCCTCTAGACTGTAAGAAACACACACATTTTAACATCATTTTGATTGTCTAAAATTTACTGCAGCTAAAAATTACATTTGGTTTACAATGCATTTTGCCAGATATGTTGTCACTTGTCAAAGCTAAGAATTTTACATGCTGGGTTTTTTTATGGCACATTTAGCACTGATAAGTTGTCACACTCTTGCTTAATATGTTAACATTCTGTCTGTAAACTGTATATGCATAGCTACCTTTTTGAAGCAATATTGAGATTTACTTAAGAACGTGGGGCCCAATAAATACCATCAATGGTGCCCAGTCCAAGAGATGGTGGATCCTATAGGTAAACACCACCTCATCATGCACTAAAACTTACTAAAAAAAAAAAAGATGTGAAGTTCACACATATAGAAAATGGACATTTTGTGAATACATATTACACGTATTGTAAAATAGATAGAGCTCATATGTAGAGTTTGTTTGATAAACTTTCCTACTACTTTGTCTAAATTAGAAGCAAATTGGTTGAACATTACTTCTACCTAAAATGGCAGAAAACGCACCTATCTTGGTGATGGACAGGACAGCTAGAGGGGATATGGAGGAGGCTGTTATTTTTTTTTTAATAGGTGTACTTACACCAATTTGCTGATAATTCATTGAAAGTAGATGATCGGTACAATTGCTGCCAATGCATTTTTTAAAGCTGTATTGTCATGAGTCAAATTTGATCATGTTAGGTTCTTGCATAGGTCCTATAGCATTGATAAGTTTCCACCCTCTTTCCTACATACACACATCTCTCCTGCATACACACAACTCTACTACTATCACACACGCAATTTTCCAAAATACACACACAACTCTCCTCCATACACAAACACAGTTCTAACACATATAGCTTTTCTACAGCTTTGAAGTATGCACTTACACCTCTGTTACATACACGCACTGTTTTGCTACATACTTGTACACAGCTTTCTTACATACACCAACAGCTCTCTTATATACTCATGCAGCTCCACACACACAAACACTTATATATATATATATATATATATGTACACTCATCCATCGTATACATTACCACATCTTGAAATTCCTTCCAGGAATGTGACTGATCACATGACCTGAAAGGTTCAATGGCTAATCAACAACTTTGTTTGATTGGGACCCTATCCATGCCACCTCACATATCAGGAGTGTCGTTCTTCTTTTCATAAAGAGGTCCAAGGGCTAGTCTTGCAGAAGTTTTTTCAGCTACACAGGATGCGCAACATCCGTACAAGTCCTGGTGACTTTCTCCCCTGCACTGCACCGATCAGATAGATCAGTGTGGGGCAGGAGAAAGGAGAATAGTTCTTTCAGTGATCATGAAGGATGCTGTCAGTGTTTTCCTCCATCAGAATAAGCAGCCTCTAGACTGTAAGAAACACACACATTTTAACATCATTTTGATTGTCTAAAATTTACTGCAGCTAAAAATTACATTTGGTTTACAATGCATTTTGCCAGATATGTTGTCACTTGTCAAAGCTAAGAATTTTACATGCTGGGTTTTTTTATGGCACATTTAGCACTGATAAGTTGTCACACTCTTGCTTAATATGTTAACATTCTGTCTGTAAACTGTATATGCATAGCTACCTTTTTGAAGCAATATTGAGATTTACTTAAGAACGTGGGGCCCAATAAATACCATCAATGGTGCCCAGTCCAAGAGATGGTGGATCCTATAGGTAAACACCACCTCATCATGCACTAAAACTTACTAAAAAAAAAAAAGATGTGAAGTTCACACATATAGAAAATGGACATTTTGTGAATACATATTACACGTATTGTAAAATAGATAGAGCTCATATGTAGAGTTTGTTTGATAAACTTTCCTACTACTTTGTCTAAATTAGAAGCAAATTGGTTGAACATTACTTCTACCTAAAATGGCAGAAAACGCACCTATCTTGGTGATGGACAGGACAGCTAGAGGGGATATGGAGGAGGCTGTTATTTTTTTTTTAATAGGTGTACTTACACCAATTTGCTGATAATTCATTGAAAGTAGATGATCGGTACAATTGCTGCCAATGCATTTTTTAAAGCTGTATTGTCATGAGTCAAATTTGATCATGTTAGGTTCTTGCATAGGTCCTATAGCATTGATAAGTTTCCACCCTCTTTCCTACATACACACATCTCTCCTGCATACACACAACTCTACTACTATCACACACGCAATTTTCCAAAATACACACACAACTCTCCTCCATACACAAACACAGTTCTAACACATATAGCCTTTCTACAGCTTTGAAGTATGCACTTACACCTCTGTTACATACACGCACTGTTTTGCTACATACTTGTACACAGCTTTCTTACATACACCAACAGCTCTCTTATATACTCATGCAGCTCCACACACACAAACACTTATATATATATATATATATATATATATATATATATATATGTACACTCATCCATCGTATACATTACCACATCTTGAAATTCCTTCCAGGAATGTGACTGATCACATGACCTGAAAGGTTCAATGGCTAATCAACAACTTTGTTTGATTGGGACCCTATCCATGCCACCTCACATATCAGGAGTGTCGTTCTTCTTTTCATAAAGAGGTCCAAGGGCTAGTCTTGCAGAAGTTTTTTCAGCTACACAGGATGCGCAACATCCGTGCAAGTCCTGGTGACTTTCTCCCCTGCACTGCACCGATCAGATAGATCAGTGTGGGGCAGGAGAAAGGAGAATAGTTCTTTCAGTGATCATGAAGGATGCTGTCAGTGTTTTCCTCCATCAGAATAAGCAGCCTCTAGACTGTAAGAAACACACACATTTTAACATCATTTTGATTGTCTAAAATTTACTGCAGCTAAAAATTACATTTGGTTTACAATGCATTTTGCCAGATATGTTGTCACTTGTCAAAGCTAAGAATTTTACATGCTGGGTTTTTTTATGGCACATTTAGCACTGATAAGTTGTCACACTCTTGCTTAATATGTTAACATTCTGTCTGTAAACTGTATATGCATAGCTACCTTTTTGAAGCAATATTGAGATTTACTTAAGAACGTGGGGCCCAATAAATACCATCAATGGTGCCCAGTCCAAGAGATGGTGGATCCTATAGGTAAACACCACCTCATCATGCACTAAAACTTACTAAAAAAAAAAAAGATGTGAAGTTCACACATATAGAAAATGGACATTTTGTGAATACATATTACACGTATTGTAAAATAGATAGAGCTCATATGTAGAGTTTGTTTGATAAACTTTCCTACTACTTTGTCTAAATTAGAAGCAAATTGGTTGAACATTACTTCTACCTAAAATGGCAGAAAACGCACCTATCTTGGTGATGGACAGGACAGCTAGAGGGGATATGGAGGAGGCTGTTATTTTTTTTTTAATAGGTGTACTTACACCAATTTGCTGATAATTCATTGAAAGTAGATGATCGGTACAATTGCTGCCAATGCATTTTTTAAAGCTGTATTGTCATGAGTCAAATTTGATCATGTTAGGTTCTTGCATAGGTCCTATAGCATTGATAAGTTTCCACCCTCTTTCCTACATACACACATCTCTCCTGCATACACACAACTCTACTACTATCACACACGCAATTTTCCAAAATACACACACAACTCTCCTCCATACACAAACACAGTTCTAACACATATAGCCTTTCTACAGCTTTGAAGTATGCACTTACACCTCTGTTACATACACGCACTGTTTTGCTACATACTTGTACACAGCTTTCTTACATACACCAACAGCTCTCTTATATACTCATGCAGCTCCACACACACAAACACTTATATATATATATATATATATGTACACTCATCCATCGTATACATTACCACATCTTGAAATTCCTTCCAGGAATGTGACTGATCACATGACCTGAAAGGTTCAATGGCTAATCAACAACTTTGTTTGATTGGGACCCTATCCATGCCACCTCACATATCAGGAGTGTCGTTCTTCTTTTCATAAAGAGGTCCAAGGGCTAGTCTTGCAGAAGTTTTTTCAGCTACACAGGATGCGCAACATCCGTGCAAGTCCTGGTGACTTTCTCCCCTGCACTGCACCGATCAGATAGATCAGTGTGGGGCAGGAGAAAGGAGAACAGTTCTTTCAGTGATCATGAAGGATGCTGTCAGTGTTTTCCTCCATCAGAATAAGCAGCCTCTAGACTGTAAGAAACACACACATTTTAACATCATTTTGATTGTCTAAAATTTACTGCAGCTAAAAATTACATTTGGTTTACAATGCATTTTGCCAGATATGTTGTCACTTGTCAAAGCTAAGAATTTTACATGCTGGGTTTTTTTATGGCACATTTAGCACTGATAAGTTGTCACACTCTTGCTTAATATGTTAACATTCTGTCTGTAAACTGTATATGCATAGCTACCTTTTTGAAGCAATATTGAGATTTACTTAAGAACGTGGGGCCCAATAAATACCATCAATGGTGCCCAGTCCAAGAGATGGTGGATCCTATAGGTAAACACCACCTCCTCATGCACTAAAACTTACTAAAAAAAAAAAAGATGTGAAGTTCACACATATAGAAAATGGACATTTTGTGAATACATATTACACGTATTGTAAAATAGATAGAGCTCATATGTAGAGTTTGTTTGATAAACTTTCCTACTACTTTGTCTAAATTAGAAGCAAATTGGTTGAACATTACTTCTACCTAAAATGGCAGAAAACGCACCTATCTTGGTGATGGACAGGACAGCTAGAGGGGATATGGAGGAGGCTGTTATTTTTTTTTTAATAGGTGTACTTACACCAATTTGCTGATAATTCATTGAAAGTAGATGATCGGTACAATTGCTGCCAATGCATTTTTTAAAGCTGTATTGTCATGAGTCAAATTTGATCATGTTAGGTTCTTGCATAGGTCCTATAGCATTGATAAGTTTCCACCCTCTTTCCTACATACACACATCTCTCCTGCATACACACAACTCTACTACTATCACACACGCAATTTTCCAAAATACACACACAACTCTCCTCCATACACAAACACAGTTCTAACACATATAGCTTTTCTACAGCTTTGAAGTATGCACTTACACCTCTGTTACATACACGCACTGTTTTGCTACATACTTGTACACAGCTTTCTTACATACACCAACAGCTCTCTTATATACTCATGCAGCTCCACACACACAAACACTTATATATATATATATATATATATGTACACTCATCCATCGTATACATTACCACATCTTGAAATTCCTTCCAGGAATGTGACTGATCACATGACCTGAAAGGTTCAATGGCTAATCAACAACTTTGTTTGATTGGGACCCTATCCATGCCACCTCACATATCAGGAGTGTCGTTCTTCTTTTCATAAAGAGGTCCAAGGGCTAGTCTTGCAGAAGTTTTTTCAGCTACACAGGATGCGCAACATCCGTACAAGTCCTGGTGACTTTCTCCCCTGCACTGCACCGATCAGATAGATCAGTGTGGGGCAGGAGAAAGGAGAATAGTTCTTTCAGTGATCATGAAGGATGCTGTCAGTGTTTTCCTCCATCAGAATAAGCAGCCTCTAGACTGTAAGAAACACACACATTTTAACATCATTTTGATTGTCTAAAATTTACTGCAGCTAAAAATTACATTTGGTTTACAATGCATTTTGCCAGATATGTTGTCACTTGTCAAAGCTAAGAATTTTACATGCTGGGTTTTTTTATGGCACATTTAGCACTGATAAGTTGTCACACTCTTGCTTAATATGTTAACATTCTGTCTGTAAACTGTATATGCATAGCTACCTTTTTGAAGCAATATTGAGATTTACTTAAGAACGTGGGGCCCAATAAATACCATCAATGGTGCCCAGTCCAAGAGATGGTGGATCCTATAGGTAAACACCACCTCATCATGCACTAAAACTTACTAAAAAAAAAAAAGATGTGAAGTTCACACATATAGAAAATGGACATTTTGTGAATACATATTACACGTATTGTAAAATAGATAGAGCTCATATGTAGAGTTTGTTTGATAAACTTTCCTACTACTTTGTCTAAATTAGAAGCAAATTGGTTGAACATTACTTCTACCTAAAATGGCAGAAAACGCACCTATCTTGGTGATGGACAGGACAGCTAGAGGGGATATGGAGGAGGCTGTTATTTTTTTTTTAATAGGTGTACTTACACCAATTTGCTGATAATTCATTGAAAGTAGATGATCGGTACAATTGCTGCCAATGCATTTTTTAAAGCTGTATTGTCATGAGTCAAATTTGATCATGTTAGGTTCTTGCATAGGTCCTATAGCATTGATAAGTTTCCACCCTCTTTCCTACATACACACATCTCTCCTGCATACACACAACTCTACTACTATCACACACGCAATTTTCCAAAATACACACACAACTCTCCTCCATACACAAACACAGTTCTAACACATATAGCTTTTCTACAGCTTTGAAGTATGCACTTACACCTCTGTTACATACACGCACTGTTTTGCTACATACTTGTACACAGCTTTCTTACATACACCAACAGCTCTCTTATATACTCATGCAGCTCCACACACACAAACACTTATATATATATATATATATATATATATATGTACACTCATCCATCGTATACATTACCACATCTTGAAATTCCTTCCAGGAATGTGACTGATCACATGACCTGAAAGGTTCAATGGCTAATCAACAACTTTGTTTGATTGGGACCCTATCCATGCCACCTCACATATCAGGAGTGTCGTTCTTCTTTTCATAAAGAGGTCCAAGGGCTAGTCTTGCAGAAGTTTTTTCAGCTACACAGGATGCGCAACATCCGTGCAAGTCCTGGTGACTTTCTCCCCTGCACTGCACCAATCAGATAGATCAGTGTGGGGCAGGAGAAAGGAGAACAGTTCTTTCAGTGATCATGAAGGATGCTGTCAGTGTTTTCCTCCATCAGAATAAGCAGCCTCTAGACTGTAAGAAACACACACATTTTAACATCATTTTGATTGTCTAAAATTTACTGCAGCTAAAAATTACATTTGGTTTACAATGCATTTTGCCAGATATGTTGTCACTTGTCAAAGCTAAGAATTTTACATGCTGGGTTTTTTTATGGCACATTTAGCACTGATAAGTTGTCACACTCTTGCTTAATATGTTAACATTCTGTCTGTAAACTGTATATGCATAGCTACCTTTTTGAAGCAATATTGAGATTTACTTAAGAACGTGGGGCCCAATAAATACCATCAATGGTGCCCAGTCCAAGAGATGGTGGATCCTATAGGTAAACACCACCTCCTCATGCACTAAAACTTACTAAAAAAAAAAAAGATGTGAAGTTCACACATATAGAAAATGGACATTTTGTGAATACATATTACACGTATTGTAAAATAGATAGAGCTCATATGTAGAGTTTGTTTGATAAACTTTCCTACTACTTTGTCTAAATTAGAAGCAAATTGGTTGAACATTACTTCTACCTAAAATGGCAGAAAACGCACCTATCTTGGTGATGGACAGGACAGCTAGAGGGGATATGGAGGAGGCTGTTATTTTTTTTTTAATAGGTGTACTTACACCAATTTGCTGATAATTCATTGAAAGTAGATGATCGGTACAATTGCTGCCAATGCATTTTTTAAAGCTGTATTGTCATGAGTCAAATTTGATCATGTTAGGTTCTTGCATAGGTCCTATAGCATTGATAAGTTTCCACCCTCTTTCCTACATACACACATCTCTCCTGCATACACACAACTCTACTACTATCACACACGCAATTTTCCAAAATACACACACAACTCTCCTCCATACACAAACACAGTTCTAACACATATAGCTTTTCTACAGCTTTGAAGTATGCACTTACACCTCTGTTACATACACGCACTGTTTTGCTACATACTTGTACACAGCTTTCTTACATACACCAACAGCTCTCTTATATACTCATGCAGCTCCACACACACAAACACTTATATATATATATATATATATATGTACACTCATCCATCGTATACATTACCACATCTTGAAATTCCTTCCAGGAATGTGACTGATCACATGACCTGAAAGGTTCAATGGCTAATCAACAACTTTGTTTGATTGGGACCCTATCCATGCCACCTCACATATCAGGAGTGTCGTTCTTCTTTTCATAAAGAGGTCCAAGGGCTAGTCTTGCAGAAGTTTTTTCAGCTACACAGGATGCGCAACATCCGTACAAGTCCTGGTGACTTTCTCCCCTGCACTGCACCGATCAGATAGATCAGTGTGGGGCAGGAGAAAGGAGAATAGTTCTTTCAGTGATCATGAAGGATGCTGTCAGTGTTTTCCTCCATCAGAATAAGCAGCCTCTAGACTGTAAGAAACACACACATTTTAACATCATTTTGATTGTCTAAAATTTACTGCAGCTAAAAATTACATTTGGTTTACAATGCATTTTGCCAGATATGTTGTCACTTGTCAAAGCTAAGAATTTTACATGCTGGGTTTTTTTATGGCACATTTAGCACTGATAAGTTGTCACACTCTTGCTTAATATGTTAACATTCTGTCTGTAAACTGTATATGCATAGCTACCTTTTTGAAGCAATATTGAGATTTACTTAAGAACGTGGGGCCCAATAAATACCATCAATGGTGCCCAGTCCAAGAGATGGTGGATCCTATAGGTAAACACCACCTCATCATGCACTAAAACTTACTAAAAAAAAAAAAGATGTGAAGTTCACACATATAGAAAATGGACATTTTGTGAATACATATTACACGTATTGTAAAATAGATAGAGCTCATATGTAGAGTTTGTTTGATAAACTTTCCTACTACTTTGTCTAAATTAGAAGCAAATTGGTTGAACATTACTTCTACCTAAAATGGCAGAAAACGCACCTATCTTGGTGATGGACAGGACAGCTAGAGGGGATATGGAGGAGGCTGTTATTTTTTTTTTAATAGGTGTACTTACACCAATTTGCTGATAATTCATTGAAAGTAGATGATCGGTACAATTGCTGCCAATGCATTTTTTAAAGCTGTATTGTCATGAGTCAAATTTGATCATGTTAGGTTCTTGCATAGGTCCTATAGCATTGATAAGTTTCCACCCTCTTTCCTACATACACACATCTCTCCTGCATACACACAACTCTACTACTATCACACACGCAATTTTCCAAAATACACACACAACTCTCCTCCATACACAAACACAGTTCTAACACATATAGCTTTTCTACAGCTTTGAAGTATGCACTTACACCTCTGTTACATACACGCACTGTTTTGCTACATACTTGTACACAGCTTTCTTACATACACCAACAGCTCTCTTATATACTCATGCAGCTCCACACACACAAACACTTATATATATATATATATATATATATATATATGTACACTCATCCATCGTATACATTACCACATCTTGAAATTCCTTCCAGGAATGTGACTGATCACATGACCTGAAAGGTTCAATGGCTAATCAACAACTTTGTTTGATTGGGACCCTATCCATGCCACCTCACATATCAGGAGTGTCGTTCTTCTTTTCATAAAGAGGTCCAAGGGCTAGTCTTGCAGAAGTTTTTTCAGCTACACAGGATGCGCAACATCCGTGCAAGTCCTGGTGACTTTCTCCCCTGCACTGCACCGATCAGATAGATCAGTGTGGGGCAGGAGAAAGGAGAACAGTTCTTTCAGTGATCATGAAGGATGCTGTCAGTGTTTTCCTCCATCAGAATAAGCAGCCTCTAGACTGTAAGAAACACACACATTTTAACATCATTTTGATTGTCTAAAATTTACTGCAGCTAAAAATTACATTTGGTTTACAATGCATTTTGCCAGATATGTTGTCACTTGTCAAAGCTAAGAATTTTACATGCTGGGTTTTTTTATGGCACATTTAGCACTGATAAGTTGTCACACTCTTGCTTAATATGTTAACATTCTGTCTGTAAACTGTATATGCATAGCTACCTTTTTGAAGCAATATTGAGATTTACTTAAGAACGTGGGGCCCAATAAATACCATCAATGGTGCCCAGTCCAAGAGATGGTGGATCCTATAGGTAAACACCACCTCCTCATGCACTAAAACTTACTAAAAAAAAAAAAGATGTGAAGTTCACACATATAGAAAATGGACATTTTGTGAATACATATTACACGTATTGTAAAATAGATAGAGCTCATATGTAGAGTTTGTTTGATAAACTTTCCTACTACTTTGTCTAAATTAGAAGCAAATTGGTTGAACATTACTTCTACCTAAAATGGCAGAAAACGCACCTATCTTGGTGATGGACAGGACAGCTAGAGGGGATATGGAGGAGGCTGTTATTTTTTTTTTAATAGGTGTACTTACACCAATTTGCTGATAATTCATTGAAAGTAGATGATCGGTACAATTGCTGCCAATGCATTTTTTAAAGCTGTATTGTCATGAGTCAAATTTGATCATGTTAGGTTCTTGCATAGGTCCTATAGCATTGATAAGTTTCCACCCTCTTTCCTACATACACACATCTCTCCTGCATACACACAACTCTACTACTATCACACACGCAATTTTCCAAAATACACACACAACTCTCCTCCATACACAAACACAGTTCTAACACATATAGCTTTTCTACAGCTTTGAAGTATGCACTTACACCTCTGTTACATACACGCACTGTTTTGCTACATACTTGTACACAGCTTTCTTACATACACCAACAGCTCTCTTATATACTCATGCAGCTCCACACACACAAACACTTATATATATATATATATATATATATGTACACTCATCCATCGTATACATTACCACATCTTGAAATTCCTTCCAGGAATGTGACTGATCACATGACCTGAAAGGTTCAATGGCTAATCAACAACTTTGTTTGATTGGGACCCTATCCATGCCACCTCACATATCAGGAGTGTCGTTCTTCTTTTCATAAAGAGGTCCAAGGGCTAGTCTTGCAGAAGTTTTTTCAGCTACACAGGATGCGCAACATCCGTGCAAGTCCTGGTGACTTTCTCCCCTGCACTGCACCGATCAGATAGATCAGTGTGGGGCAGGAGAAAGGAGAATAGTTCTTTCAGTGATCATGAAGGATGCTGTCAGTGTTTTCCTCCATCAGAATAAGCAGCCTCTAGACTGTAAGAAACACACACATTTTAACATCATTTTGATTGTCTAAAATTTACTGCAGCTAAAAATTACATTTGGTTTACAATGCATTTTGCCAGATATGTTGTCACTTGTCAAAGCTAAGAATTTTACATGCTGGGTTTTTTTATGGCACATTTAGCACTGATAAGTTGTCACACTCTTGCTTAATATGTTAACATTCTGTCTGTAAACTGTATATGCATAGCTACCTTTTTGAAGCAATATTGAGATTTACTTAAGAACGTGGGGCCCAATAAATACCATCAATGGTGCCCAGTCCAAGAGATGGTGGATCCTATAGGTAAACACCACCTCATCATGCACTAAAACTTACTAAAAAAAAAAAAGATGTGAAGTTCACACATATAGAAAATGGACATTTTGTGAATACATATTACACGTATTGTAAAATAGATAGAGCTCATATGTAGAGTTTGTTTGATAAACTTTCCTACTACTTTGTCTAAATTAGAAGCAAATTGGTTGAACATTACTTCTACCTAAAATGGCAGAAAACGCACCTATCTTGGTGATGGACAGGACAGCTAGAGGGGATATGGAGGAGGCTGTTATTTTTTTTTTAATAGGTGTACTTACACCAATTTGCTGATAATTCATTGAAAGTAGATGATCGGTACAATTGCTGCCAATGCATTTTTTAAAGCTGTATTGTCATGAGTCAAATTTGATCATGTTAGGTTCTTGCATAGGTCCTATAGCATTGATAAGTTTCCACCCTCTTTCCTACATACACACATCTCTCCTGCATACACACAACTCTACTACTATCACACACGCAATTTTCCAAAATACACACACAACTCTCCTCCATACACAAACACAGTTCTAACACATATAGCTTTTCTACAGCTTTGAAGTATGCACTTACACCTCTGTTACATACACGCACTGTTTTGCTACATACTTGTACACAGCTTTCTTACATACACCAACAGCTCTCTTATATACTCATGCAGCTCCACACACACAAACACTTATATATATATATATATATATGTACACTCATCCATCGTATACATTACCACATCTTGAAATTCCTTCCAGGAATGTGACTGATCACATGACCTGAAAGGTTCAATGGCTAATCAACAACTTTGTTTGATTGGGACCCTATCCATGCCACCTCACATATCAGGAGTGTCGTTCTTCTTTTCATAAAGAGGTCCAAGGGCTAGTCTTGCAGAAGTTTTTTCAGCTACACAGGATGCGCAACATCCGTGCAAGTCCTGGTGACTTTCTCCCCTGCACTGCACCGATCAGATAGATCAGTGTGGGGCAGGAGAAAGGAGAATAGTTCTTTCAGTGATCATGAAGGATGCTGTCAGTGTTTTCCTCCATCAGAATAAGCAGCCTCTAGACTGTAAGAAACACACACATTTTAACATCATTTTGATTGTCTAAAATTTACTGCAGCTAAAAATTACATTTGGTTTACAATGCATTTTGCCAGATATGTTGTCACTTGTCAAAGCTAAGAATTTTACATGCTGGGTTTTTTTTATGGCACATTTAGCACTGATAAGTTGTCACACTCTTGCTTAATATGTTAACATTCTGTCTGTAAACTGTATATGCATAGCTACCTTTTTGAAGCAATATTGAGATTTACTTAAGAACGTGGGGCCCAATAAATACCATCAATGGTGCCCAGTCCAAGAGATGGTGGATCCTATAGGTAAACACCACCTCATCATGCACTAAAACTTACTAAAAAAAAAAAAGATGTGAAGTTCACACATATAGAAAATGGACATTTTGTGAATACATATTACACGTATTGTAAAATAGATAGAGCTCATATGTAGAGTTTGTTTGATAAACTTTCCTACTACTTTGTCTAAATTAGAAGCAAATTGGTTGAACATTACTTCTACCTAAAATGGCAGAAAACGCACCTATCTTGGTGATGGACAGGACAGCTAGAGGGGATATGGAGGAGGCTGTTATTTTTTTTTTAATAGGTGTACTTTCACCAATTTGCTGATAATTCATTGAAAGTAGATGATCGGTACAATTGCTGCCAATGCATTTTTTAAAGCTGTATTGTCATGAGTCAAATTTGATCATGTTAGGTTCTTGCATAGGTCCTATAGCATTGATAAGTTTCCACCCTCTTTCTTACATACACACGTCTCTCCTGCATACACACAACTCTACTACTATCACACACGCAATTTTCCAAAATACACACACAACTCTCCTCCATACACAAACACAGTTCTAACACATATAGCTTTTCTACAGCTTTGAAGTATGCACTCACACCTCTGTTACATACACGCACTGTTTTGCTACATACTTGTACACAGCTTTCTTACATACACCAACAGCTCTCTTATATACTCATGCAGCTCCACACACACAAACACTTATATATATATATATATATATGTACACTCATCCATCGTATACATTACCACATCTTGAAATTCCTTCCAGGAATGTGACTGATCACATGACCTGAAAGGTTCAATGGCTAATCAACAACTTTGTTTGATTGGGACCCTATCCATGCCACCTCACATATCAGGAGTGTCGTTCTTCTTTTCATAAAGAGGTCCAAGGGCTAGTCTTGCAGAAGTTTTTTCAGCTACACAGGATGCGCAACATCCGTGCAAGTCCTGGTGACTTTCTCCCCTGCACTGCACCGATCAGATAGATCAGTGTGGGGCAGGAGAAAGGAGAACAGTTCTTTCAGTGATCATGAAGGATGCTGTCAGTGTTTTCCTCCATCAGAATAAGCAGCCTCTAGACTGTAAGAAACACACACATTTTAACATCATTTTGATTGTCTAAAATTTACTGCAGCTAAAAATTACATTTGGTTTACAATGCATTTTGCCAGATATGTTGTCACTTGTCAAAGCTAAGAATTTTACATGCTGGGTTTTTTTATGGCACATTTAGCACTGATAAGTTGTCACACTCTTGCTTAATATGTTAACATTCTGTCTGTAAACTGTATATGCATAGCTACCTTTTTGAAGCAATATTGAGATTTACTTAAGAACGTGGGGCCCAATAAATACCATCAATGGTGCCCAGTCCAAGAGATGGTGGATCCTATAGGTAAACACCACCTCATCATGCACTAAAACTTACTAAAAAAAAAAAAGATGTGAAGTTCACACATATAGAAAATGGACATTTTGTGAATACATATTACACGTATTGTAAAATAGATAGAGCTCATATGTAGAGTTTGTTTGATAAACTTTCCTACTACTTTGTCTAAATTAGAAGCAAATTGGTTGAACATTACTTCTACCTAAAATGGCAGAAAACGCACCTATCTTGGTGATGGACAGGACAGCTAGAGGGGATATGGAGGAGGCTGTTATTTTTTTTTTAATAGGTGTACTTACACCAATTTGCTGATAATTCATTGAAAGTAGATGATCGGTACAATTGCTGCCAATGCATTTTTTAAAGCTGTATTGTCATGAGTCAAATTTGATCATGTTAGGTTCTTGCATAGGTCCTATAGCATTGATAAGTTTCCACCCTCTTTCCTACATACACACATCTCTCCTGCATACACACAACTCTACTACTATCACACACGCAATTTTCCAAAATACACACACAACTCTCCTCCATACACAAACACAGTTCTAACACATATAGCTTTTCTACAGCTTTGAAGTATGCACTTACACCTCTGTTACATACACGCACTGTTTTGCTACATACTTGTACACAGCTTTCTTACATACACCAACAGCTCTCTTATATACTCATGCAGCTCCACACACACAAACACTTATATATATATATATATATATATATATATATATATGTACACTCATCCATCGTATACATTACCACATCTTGAAATTCCTTCCAGGAATGTGACTGATCACATGACCTGAAAGGTTCAATGGCTAATCAACAACTTTGTTTGATTGGGACCCTATCCATGCCACCTCACATATCAGGAGTGTCGTTCTTCTTTTCATAAAGAGGTCCAAGGGCTAGTCTTGCAGAAGTTTTTTCAGCTACACAGGATGCGCAACATCCGTGCAAGTCCTGGTGACTTTCTCCCCTGCACTGCACCGATCAGATAGATCAGTGTGGGGCAGGAGAAAGGAGAATAGTTCTTTCAGTGATCATGAAGGATGCTGTCAGTGTTTTCCTCCATCAGAATAAGCAGCCTCTAGACTGTAAGAAACACACACATTTTAACATCATTTTGATTGTCTAAAATTTACTGCAGCTAAAAATTACATTTGGTTTACAATGCATTTTGCCAGATATGTTGTCACTTGTCAAAGCTAAGAATTTTACATGCTGGGTTTTTTTTATGGCACATTTAGCACTGATAAGTTGTCACACTCTTGCTTAATATGTTAACATTCTGTCTGTAAACTGTATATGCATAGCTACCTTTTTGAAGCAATATTGAGATTTACTTAAGAACGTGGGGCCCAATAAATACCATCAATGGTGCCCAGTCCAAGAGATGGTGGATCCTATAGGTAAACACCACCTCATCATGCACTAAAACTTACTAAAAAAAAAAAAGATGTGAAGTTCACACATATAGAAAATGGACATTTTGTGAATACATATTACACGTATTGTAAAATAGATAGAGCTCATATGTAGAGTTTGTTTGATAAACTTTCCTACTACTTTGTCTAAATTAGAAGCAAATTGGTTGAACATTACTTCTACCTAAAATGGCAGAAAACGCACCTATCTTGGTGATGGACAGGACAGCTAGAGGGGATATGGAGGAGGCTGTTATTTTTTTTTTAATAGGTGTACTTTCACCAATTTGCTGATAATTCATTGAAAGTAGATGATCGGTACAATTGCTGCCAATGCATTTTTTAAAGCTGTATTGTCATGAGTCAAATTTGATCATGTTAGGTTCTTGCATAGGTCCTATAGCATTGATAAGTTTCCACCCTCTTTCTTACATACACACGTCTCTCCTGCATACACACAACTCTACTACTATCACACACGCAATTTTCCAAAATACACACACAACTCTCCTCCATACACAAACACAGTTCTAACACATATAGCTTTTCTACAGCTTTGAAGTATGCACTCACACCTCTGTTACATACACGCACTGTTTTGCTACATACTTGTACACAGCTTTCTTACATACACCAACAGCTCTCTTATATACTCATGCAGCTCCACACACACAAACACTTATATATATATATATATATATGTACACTCATCCATCGTATACATTACCACATCTTGAAATTCCTTCCAGGAATGTGACTGATCACATGACCTGAAAGGTTCAATGGCTAATCAACAACTTTGTTTGATTGGGACCCTATCCATGCCACCTCACATATCAGGAGTGTCGTTCTTCTTTTCATAAAGAGGTCCAAGGGCTAGTCTTGCAGAAGTTTTTTCAGCTACACAGGATGCGCAACATCCGTGCAAGTCCTGGTGACTTTCTCCCCTGCACTGCACCGATCAGATAGATCAGTGTGGGGCAGGAGAAAGGAGAACAGTTCTTTCAGTGATCATGAAGGATGCTGTCAGTGTTTTCCTCCATCAGAATAAGCAGCCTCTAGACTGTAAGAAACACACACATTTTAACATCATTTTGATTGTCTAAAATTTACTGCAGCTAAAAATTACATTTGGTTTACAATGCATTTTGCCAGATATGTTGTCACTTGTCAAAGCTAAGAATTTTACATGCTGGGTTTTTTTATGGCACATTTAGCACTGATAAGTTGTCACACTCTTGCTTAATATGTTAACATTCTGTCTGTAAACTGTATATGCATAGCTACCTTTTTGAAGCAATATTGAGATTTACTTAAGAACGTGGGGCCCAATAAATACCATCAATGGTGCCCAGTCCAAGAGATGGTGGATCCTATAGGTAAACACCACCTCATCATGCACTAAAACTTACTAAAAAAAAAAAAGATGTGAAGTTCACACATATAGAAAATGGACATTTTGTGAATACATATTACACGTATTGTAAAATAGATAGAGCTCATATGTAGAGTTTGTTTGATAAACTTTCCTACTACTTTGTCTAAATTAGAAGCAAATTGGTTGAACATTACTTCTACCTAAAATGGCAGAAAACGCACCTATCTTGGTGATGGACAGGACAGCTAGAGGGGATATGGAGGAGGCTGTTATTTTTTTTTTAATAGGTGTACTTACACCAATTTGCTGATAATTCATTGAAAGTAGATGATCGGTACAATTGCTGCCAATGCATTTTTTAAAGCTGTATTGTCATGAGTCAAATTTGATCATGTTAGGTTCTTGCATAGGTCCTATAGCATTGATAAGTTTCCACCCTCTTTCCTACATACACACATCTCTCCTGCATACACACAACTCTACTACTATCACACACGCAATTTTCCAAAATACACACACAACTCTCCTCCATACACAAACACAGTTCTAACACATATAGCTTTTCTACAGCTTTGAAGTATGCACTTACACCTCTGTTACATACACGCACTGTTTTGCTACATACTTGTACACAGCTTTCTTACATACACCAACAGCTCTCTTATATACTCATGCAGCTCCACACACACAAACACTTATATATATATATATATATATATGTACACTCATCCATCGTATACATTACCACATCTTGAAATTCCTTCCAGGAATGTGACTGATCACATGACCTGAAAGGTTCAATGGCTAATCAACAACTTTGTTTGATTGGGACCCTATCCATGTCACCTCACATATCAGGAGTGTCGTTCTTCTTTTCATAAAGAGGTCCAAGGGCTAGTCTTGCAGAAGTTTTTTCAGCTACACAGGATGCGCAACATCCGTGCAAGTCCTGGTGACTTTCTCCCCTGCACTGCACCGATCAGATAGATCAGTGTGGGGCAGGAGAAAGGAGAATAGTTCTTTCAGTGATCATGAAGGATGCTGTCAGTGTTTTCCTCCATCAGAATAAGCAGCCTCTAGACTGTAAGAAACACACACATTTTAACATCATTTTGATTGTCTAAAATTTACTGCAGCTAAAAATTACATTTGGTTTACAATGCATTTTGCCAGATATGTTGTCACTTGTCAAAGCTAAGAATTTTACATGCTGGGTTTTTTTTATGGCACATTTAGCACTGATAAGTTGTCACACTCTTGCTTAATATGTTAACATTCTGTCTGTAAACTGTATATGCATAGCTACCTTTTTGAAGCAATATTGAGATTTACTTAAGAACGTGGGGCCCAATAAATACCATCAATGGTGCCCAGTCCAAGAGATGGTGGATCCTATAGGTAAACACCACCTCATCATGCACTAAAACTTACTAAAAAAAAAAAAGATGTGAAGTTCACACATATAGAAAATGGACATTTTGTGAATACATATTACACGTATTGTAAAATAGATAGAGCTCATATGTAGAGTTTGTTTGATAAACTTTCCTACTACTTTGTCTAAATTAGAAGCAAATTGGTTGAACATTACTTCTACCTAAAATGGCAGAAAACGCACCTATCTTGGTGATGGACAGGACAGCTAGAGGGGATATGGAGGAGGCTGTTATTTTTTTTTTAATAGGTGTACTTTCACCAATTTGCTGATAATTCATTGAAAGTAGATGATCGGTACAATTGCTGCCAATGCATTTTTTAAAGCTGTATTGTCATGAGTCAAATTTGATCATGTTAGGTTCTTGCATAGGTCCTATAGCATTGATAAGTTTCCACCCTCTTTCTTACATACACACGTCTCTCCTGCATACACACAACTCTACTACTATCACACACGCAATTTTCCAAAATACACACACAACTCTCCTCCATACACAAACACAGTTCTAACACATATAGCTTTTCTACAGCTTTGAAGTATGCACTCACACCTCTGTTACATACACGCACTGTTTTGCTACATACTTGTACACAGCTTTCTTACATACACCAACAGCTCTCTTATATACTCATGCAGCTCCACACACACAAACACTTATATATATATATATATATATGTACACTCATCCATCGTATACATTACCACATCTTGAAATTCCTTCCAGGAATGTGACTGATCACATGACCTGAAAGGTTCAATGGCTAATCAACAACTTTGTTTGATTGGGACCCTATCCATGCCACCTCACATATCAGGAGTGTCGTTCTTCTTTTCATAAAGAGGTCCAAGGGCTAGTCTTGCAGAAGTTTTTTCAGCTACACAGGATGCGCAACATCCGTGCAAGTCCTGGTGACTTTCTCCCCTGCACTGCACCGATCAGATAGATCAGTGTGGGGCAGGAGAAAGGAGAACAGTTCTTTCAGTGATCATGAAGGATGCTGTCAGTGTTTTCCTCCATCAGAATAAGCAGCCTCTAGACTGTAAGAAACACACACATTTTAACATCATTTTGATTGTCTAAAATTTACTGCAGCTAAAAATTACATTTGGTTTACAATGCATTTTGCCAGATATGTTGTCACTTGTCAAAGCTAAGAATTTTACATGCTGGGTTTTTTTATGGCACATTTAGCACTGATAAGTTGTCACACTCTTGCTTAATATGTTAACATTCTGTCTGTAAACTGTATATGCATAGCTACCTTTTTGAAGCAATATTGAGATTTACTTAAGAACGTGGGGCCCAATAAATACCATCAATGGTGCCCAGTCCAAGAGATGGTGGATCCTATAGGTAAACACCACCTCATCATGCACTAAAACTTACTAAAAAAAAAAAAGATGTGAAGTTCACACATATAGAAAATGGACATTTTGTGAATACATATTACACGTATTGTAAAATAGATAGAGCTCATATGTAGAGTTTGTTTGATAAACTTTCCTACTACTTTGTCTAAATTAGAAGCAAATTGGTTGAACATTACTTCTACCTAAAATGGCAGAAAACGCACCTATCTTGGTGATGGACAGGACAGCTAGAGGGGATATGGAGGAGGCTGTTATTTTTTTTTTAATAGGTGTACTTTCACCAATTTGCTGATAATTCATTGAAAGTAGATGATCGGTACAATTGCTGCCAATGCATTTTTTAAAGCTGTATTGTCATGAGTCAAATTTGATCATGTTAGGTTCTTGCATAGGTCCTATAGCATTGATAAGTTTCCACCCTCTTTCCTACATACACACATCTCTCCTGCATACACACAACTCTACTACTATCACACACGCAATTTTCCAAAATACACACACAACTCTCCTCCATACACAAACACAGTTCTAACACATATAGCTTTTCTACAGCTTTGAAGTATGCACTCACACCTCTGTTACATACACGCACTGTTTTGCTACATACTTGTACACAGCTTTCTTACATACACCAACAGCTCTCTTATATACTCATGCAGCTCCACACACACAAACACTTATATATATATATATATATATGTACACTCATCCATCGTATACATTACCACATCTTGAAATTCCTTCCAGGAATGTGACTGATCACATGACCTGAAAGGTTCAATGGCTAATCAACAACTTTGTTTGATTGGGACCCTATCCATGCCACCTCACATATCAGGAGTGTCGTTCTTCTTTTCATAAAGAGGTCCAAGGGCTAGTCTTGCAGAAGTTTTTTCAGCTACACAGGATGCGCAACATCCGTGCAAGTCCTGGTGACTTTCTCCCCTGCACTGCACCGATCAGATAGATCAGTGTGGGGCAGGAGAAAGGAGAATAGTTCTTTCAGTGATCATGAAGGATGCTGTCAGTGTTTTCCTCCATCAGAATAAGCAGCCTCTAGACTGTAAGAAACACACACATTTTAACATCATTTTGATTGTCTAAAATTTACTGCAGCTAAAAATTACATTTGGTTTACAATGCATTTTGCCAGATATGTTGTCACTTGTCAAAGCTAAGAATTTTACATGCTGGGTTTTTTTTATGGCACATTTAGCACTGATAAGTTGTCACACTCTTGCTTAATATGTTAACATTCTGTCTGTAAACTGTATATGCATAGCTACCTTTTTGAAGCAATATTGAGATTTACTTAAGAACGTGGGGCCCAATAAATACCATCAATGGTGCCCAGTCCAAGAGATGGTGGATCCTATAGGTAAACACCACCTCATCATGCACTAAAACTTACTAAAAAAAAAAAAGATGTGAAGTTCACACATATAGAAAATGGACATTTTGTGAATACATATTACACGTATTGTAAAATAGATAGAGCTCATATGTAGAGTTTGTTTGATAAACTTTCCTACTACTTTGTCTAAATTAGAAGCAAATTGGTTGAACATTACTTCTACCTAAAATGGCAGAAAACGCACCTATCTTGGTGATGGACAGGACAGCTAGAGGGGATATGGAGGAGGCTGTTATTTTTTTTTTAATAGGTGTACTTTCACCAATTTGCTGATAATTCATTGAAAGTAGATGATCGGTACAATTGCTGCCAATGCATTTTTTAAAGCTGTATTGTCATGAGTCAAATTTGATCATGTTAGGTTCTTGCATAGGTCCTATAGCATTGATAAGTTTCCACCCTCTTTCTTACATACACACGTCTCTCCTGCATACACACAACTCTACTACTATCACACACGCAATTTTCCAAAATACACACACAACTCTCCTCCATACACAAACACAGTTCTAACACATATAGCTTTTCTACAGCTTTGAAGTATGCACTCACACCTCTGTTACATACACGCACTGTTTTGCTACATACTTGTACACAGCTTTCTTACATACACCAACAGCTCTCTTATATACTCATGCAGCTCCACACACACAAACACTTATATATATATATATATATATATATGTACACTCATCCATCGTATACATTACCACATCTTGAAATTCCTTCCAGGAATGTGACTGATCACATGACCTGAAAGGTTCAATGGCTAATCAACAACTTTGTTTGATTGGGACCCTATCCATGCCACCTCACATATCAGGAGTGTCGTTCTTCTTTTCATAAAGAGGTCCAAGGGCTAGTCTTGCAGAAGTTTTTTCAGCTACACAGGATGCGCAACATCCGTGCAAGTCCTGGTGACTTTCTCCCCTGCACTGCACCGATCAGATAGATCAGTGTGGGGCAGGAGAAAGGAGAACAGTTCTTTCAGTGATCATGAAGGATGCTGTCAGTGTTTTCCTCCATCAGAATAAGCAGCCTCTAGACTGTAAGAAACACACACATTTTAACATCATTTTGATTGTCTAAAATTTACTGCAGCTAAAAATTACATTTGGTTTACAATGCATTTTGCCAGATATGTTGTCACTTGTCAAAGCTAAGAATTTTACATGCTGGGTTTTTTTATGGCACATTTAGCACTGATAAGTTGTCACACTCTTGCTTAATATGTTAACATTCTGTCTGTAAACTGTATATGCATAGCTACCTTTTTGAAGCAATATTGAGATTTACTTAAGAACGTGGGGCCCAATAAATACCATCAATGGTGCCCAGTCCAAGAGATGGTGGATCCTATAGGTAAACACCACCTCATCATGCACTAAAACTTACTAAAAAAAAAAAAGATGTGAAGTTCACACATATAGAAAATGGACATTTTGTGAATACATATTACACGTATTGTAAAATAGATAGAGCTCATATGTAGAGTTTGTTTGATAAACTTTCCTACTACTTTGTCTAAATTAGAAGCAAATTGGTTGAACATTACTTCTACCTAAAATGGCAGAAAACGCACCTATCTTGGTGATGGACAGGACAGCTAGAGGGGATATGGAGGAGGCTGTTATTTTTTTTTTAATAGGTGTACTTTCACCAATTTGCTGATAATTCATTGAAAGTAGATGATCGGTACAATTGCTGCCAATGCATTTTTTAAAGCTGTATTGTCATGAGTCAAATTTGATCATGTTAGGTTCTTGCATAGGTCCTATAGCATTGATAAGTTTCCACCCTCTTTCCTACATACACACATCTCTCCTGCATACACACAACTCTACTACTATCACACACGCAATTTTCCAAAATACACACACAACTCTCCTCCATACACAAACACAGTTCTAACACATATAGCTTTTCTACAGCTTTGAAGTATGCACTCACACCTCTGTTACATACACGCACTGTTTTGCTACATACTTGTACACAGCTTTCTTACATACACCAACAGCTCTCTTATATACTCATGCAGCTCCACACACACAAACACTTATATATATATATATATATATGTACACTCATCCATCGTATACATTACCACATCTTGAAATTCCTTCCAGGAATGTGACTGATCACATGACCTGAAAGGTTCAATGGCTAATCAACAACTTTGTTTGATTGGGACCCTATCCATGCCACCTCACATATCAGGAGTGTCGTTCTTCTTTTCATAAAGAGGTCCAAGGGCTAGTCTTGCAGAAGTTTTTTCAGCTACACAGGATGCGCAACATCCGTGCAAGTCCTGGTGACTTTCTCCCCTGCACTGCACCGATCAGATAGATCAGTGTGGGGCAGGAGAAAGGAGAACAGTTCTTTCAGTGATCATGAAGGATGCTGTCAGTGTTTTCCTCCATCAGAATAAGCAGCCTCTAGACTGTAAGAAACACACACATTTTAACATCATTTTGATTGTCTAAAATTTACTGAAGCTAAAAATTACATTTGGTTTACAATGCATTTTGCCAGATATGTTGTCACTTGTCAAAGCTAAGAATTTTACATGCTGGGTTTTTTTATGGCACATTTAGCACTGATAAGTTGTCACACTCTTGCTTAATATGTTAACATTCTGTCTGTAAACTGTATATGCATAGCTACCTTTTTGAAGCAATATTGAGATTTACTTAAGAACGTGGGGCCCAATAAATACCATCAATGGTGCCCAGTCCAAGAGATGGTGGATCCTATAGGTAAACACCACCTCCTCATGCACTAAAACTTACTAAAAAAAAAAAAGATGTGAAGTTCACACATATAGAAAATGGACATTTTGTGAATACATATTACACGTATTGTAAAATAGATAGAGCTCATATGTAGAGTTTGTTTGATAAACTTTCCTACTACTTTGTCTAAATTAGAAGCAAATTGGTTGAACATTACTTCTACCTAAAATGGCAGAAAACGCACCTATCTTGGTGATGGACAGGACAGCTAGAGGGGATATGGAGGAGGCTGTTATTTTTTTTTTAATAGGTGTACTTACACCAATTTGCTGATAATTCATTGAAAGTAGATGATCGGTACAATTGCTGCCAATGCATTTTTTAAAGCTGTATTGTCATGAGTCAAATTTGATCATGTTAGGTTCTTGCATAGGTCCTATAGCATTGATAAGTTTCCACCCTCTTTCCTACATACACACATCTCTCCTGCATACACACAACTCTACTACTATCACACACGCAATTTTCCAAAATACACACACAACTCTCCTCCATACACAAACACAGTTCTAACACATATAGCTTTTCTACAGCTTTGAAGTATGCACTTACACCTCTGTTACATACACGCACTGTTTTGCTACATACTTGTACACAGCTTTCTTACATACACCAACAGCTCTCTTATATACTCATGCAGCTCCACACACACAAACACTTATATATATATATATATATATATGTACACTCATCCATCGTATACATTACCACATCTTGAAATTCCTTCCAGGAATGTGACTGATCACATGACCTGAAAGGTTCAATGGCTAATCAACAACTTTGTTTGATTGGGACCCTATCCATGCCACCTCACATATCAGGAGTGTCGTTCTTCTTTTCATAAAGAGGTCCAAGGGCTAGTCTTGCAGAAGTTTTTTCAGCTACACAGGATGCGCAACATCCGTGCAAGTCCTGGTGACTTTCTCCCCTGCACTGCACCGATCAGATAGATCAGTGTGGGGCAGGAGAAAGGAGAATAGTTCTTTCAGTGATCATGAAGGATGCTGTCAGTGTTTTCCTCCATCAGAATAAGCAGCCTCTAGACTGTAAGAAACACACACATTTTAACATCATTTTGATTGTCTAAAATTTACTGCAGCTAAAAATTACATTTGGTTTACAATGCATTTTGCCAGATATGTTGTCACTTGTCAAAGCTAAGAATTTTACATGCTGGGTTTTTTTTATGGCACATTTAGCACTGATAAGTTGTCACACTCTTGCTTAATATGTTAACATTCTGTCTGTAAACTGTATATGCATAGCTACCTTTTTGAAGCAATATTGAGATTTACTTAAGAACGTGGGGCCCAATAAATACCATCAATGGTGCCCAGTCCAAGAGATGGTGGATCCTATAGGTAAACACCACCTCATCATGCACTAAAACTTACTAAAAAAAAAAAAGATGTGAAGTTCACACATATAGAAAATGGACATTTTGTGAATACATATTACACGTATTGTAAAATAGATAGAGCTCATATGTAGAGTTTGTTTGATAAACTTTCCTACTACTTTGTCTAAATTAGAAGCAAATTGGTTGAACATTACTTCTACCTAAAATGGCAGAAAACGCACCTATCTTGGTGATGGACAGGACAGCTAGAGGGGATATGGAGGAGGCTGTTATTTTTTTTTTAATAGGTGTACTTTCACCAATTTGCTGATAATTCATTGAAAGTAGATGATCGGTACAATTGCTGCCAATGCATTTTTTAAAGCTGTATTGTCATGAGTCAAATTTGATCATGTTAGGTTCTTGCATAGGTCCTATAGCATTGATAAGTTTCCACCCTCTTTCTTACATACACACGTCTCTCCTGCATACACACAACTCTACTACTATCACACACGCAATTTTCCAAAATACACACACAACTCTCCTCCATACACAAACACAGTTCTAACACATATAGCTTTTCTACAGCTTTGAAGTATGCACTCACACCTCTGTTACATACACGCACTGTTTTGCTACATACTTGTACACAGCTTTCTTACATACACCAACAGCTCTCTTATATACTCATGCAGCTCCACACACACAAACACTTATATATATATATATATATATGTACACTCATCCATCGTATACATTACCACATCTTGAAATTCCTTCCAGGAATGTGACTGATCACATGACCTGAAAGGTTCAATGGCTAATCAACAACTTTGTTTGATTGGGACCCTATCCATGCCACCTCACATATCAGGAGTGTCGTTCTTCTTTTCATAAAGAGGTCCAAGGGCTAGTCTTGCAGAAGTTTTTTCAGCTACACAGGATGCGCAACATCCGTGCAAGTCCTGGTGACTTTCTCCCCTGCACTGCACCGATCAGATAGATCAGTGTGGGGCAGGAGAAAGGAGAACAGTTCTTTCAGTGATCATGAAGGATGCTGTCAGTGTTTTCCTCCATCAGAATAAGCAGCCTCTAGACTGTAAGAAACACACACATTTTAACATCATTTTGATTGTCTAAAATTTACTGCAGCTAAAAATTACATTTGGTTTACAATGCATTTTGCCAGATATGTTGTCACTTGTCAAAGCTAAGAATTTTACATGCTGGGTTTTTTTATGGCACATTTAGCACTGATAAGTTGTCACACTCTTGCTTAATATGTTAACATTCTGTCTGTAAACTGTATATGCATAGCTACCTTTTTGAAGCAATATTGAGATTTACTTAAGAACGTGGGGCCCAATAAATACCATCAATGGTGCCCAGTCCAAGAGATGGTGGATCCTATAGGTAAACACCACCTCATCATGCACTAAAACTTACTAAAAAAAAAAAAGATGTGAAGTTCACACATATAGAAAATGGACATTTTGTGAATACATATTACACGTATTGTAAAATAGATAGAGCTCATATGTAGAGTTTGTTTGATAAACTTTCCTACTACTTTGTCTAAATTAGAAGCAAATTGGTTGAACATTACTTCTACCTAAAATGGCAGAAAACGCACCTATCTTGGTGATGGACAGGACAGCTAGAGGGGATATGGAGGAGGCTGTTATTTTTTTTTTAATAGGTGTACTTTCACCAATTTGCTGATAATTCATTGAAAGTAGATGATCGGTACAATTGCTGCCAATGCATTTTTTAAAGCTGTATTGTCATGAGTCAAATTTGATCATGTTAGGTTCTTGCATAGGTCCTATAGCATTGATAAGTTTCCACCCTCTTTCCTACATACACACATCTCTCCTGCATACACACAACTCTACTACTATCACACACGCAATTTTCCAAAATACACACACAACTCTCCTCCATACACAAACACAGTTCTAACACATATAGCTTTTCTACAGCTTTGAAGTATGCACTCACACCTCTGTTACATACACGCACTGTTTTGCTACATACTTGTACACAGCTTTCTTACATACACCAACAGCTCTCTTATATACTCATGCAGCTCCACACACACAAACACTTATATATATATATATATATATATGTACACTCATCCATCGTATACATTACCACATCTTGAAATTCCTTCCAGGAATGTGACTGATCACATGACCTGAAAGGTTCAATGGCTAATCAACAACTTTGTTTGATTGGGACCCTATCCATGCCACCTCACATATCAGGAGTGTCGTTCTTCTTTTCATAAAGAGGTCCAAGGGCTAGTCTTGCAGAAGTTTTTTCAGCTACACAGGATGCGCAACATCCGTGCAAGTCCTGGTGACTTTCTCCCCTGCACTGCACCGATCAGATAGATCAGTGTGGGGCAGGAGAAAGGAGAACAGTTCTTTCAGTGATCATGAAGGATGCTGTCAGTGTTTTCCTCCATCAGAATAAGCAGCCTCTAGACTGTAAGAAACACACACATTTTAACATCATTTTGATTGTCTAAAATTTACTGCAGCTAAAAATTACATTTGGTTTACAATGCATTTTGCCAGATATGTTGTCACTTGTCAAAGCTAAGAATTTTACATGCTGGGTTTTTTTATGGCACATTTAGCACTGATAAGTTGTCACACTCTTGCTTAATATGTTAACATTCTGTCTGTAAACTGTATATGCATAGCTACCTTTTTGAAGCAATATTGAGATTTACTTAAGAACGTGGGGCCCAATAAATACCATCAATGGTGCCCAGTCCAAGAGATGGTGGATCCTATAGGTAAACACCACCTCCTCATGCACTAAAACTTACTAAAAAAAAAAAAGATGTGAAGTTCACACATATAGAAAATGGACATTTTGTGAATACATATTACACGTATTGTAAAATAGATAGAGCTCATATGTAGAGTTTGTTTGATAAACTTTCCTACTACTTTGTCTAAATTAGAAGCAAATTGGTTGAACATTACTTCTACCTAAAATGGCAGAAAACGCACCTATCTTGGTGATGGACAGGACAGCTAGAGGGGATATGGAGGAGGCTGTTATTTTTTTTTTAATAGGTGTACTTACACCAATTTGCTGATAATTCATTGAAAGTAGATGATCGGTACAATTGCTGCCAATGCATTTTTTAAAGCTGTATTGTCATGAGTCAAATTTGATCATGTTAGGTTCTTGCATAGGTCCTATAGCATTGATAAGTTTCCACCCTCTTTCCTACATACACACATCTCTCCTGCATACACACAACTCTACTACTATCACACACGCAATTTTCCAAAATACACACACAACTCTCCTCCATACACAAACACAGTTCTAACACATATAGCTTTTCTACAGCTTTGAAGTATGCACTTACACCTCTGTTACATACACGCACTGTTTTGCTACATACTTGTACACAGCTTTCTTACATACACCAACAGCTCTCTTATATACTCATGCAGCTCCACACACACAAACACTTATATATATATATATATATATATATGTACACTCATCCATCGTATACATTACCACATCTTGAAATTCCTTCCAGGAATGTGACTGATCACATGACCTGAAAGGTTCAATGGCTAATCAACAACTTTGTTTGATTGGGACCCTATCCATGCCACCTCACATATCAGGAGTGTCGTTCTTCTTTTCATAAAGAGGTCCAAGGGCTAGTCTTGCAGAAGTTTTTTCAGCTACACAGGATGCGCAACATCCGTGCAAGTCCTGGTGACTTTCTCCCCTGCACTGCACCGATCAGATAGATCAGTGTGGGGCAGGAGAAAGGAGAACAGTTCTTTCAGTGATCATGAAGGATGCTGTCAGTGTTTTCCTCCATCAGAATAAGCAGCCTCTAGACTGTAAGAAACACACACATTTTAACATCATTTTGATTGTCTAAAATTTACTGCAGCTAAAAATTACATTTGGTTTACAATGCATTTTGCCAGATATGTTGTCACTTGTCAAAGCTAAGAATTTTACATGCTGGGTTTTTTTATGGCACATTTAGCACTGATAAGTTGTCACACTCTTGCTTAATATGTTAACATTCTGTCTGTAAACTGTATATGCATAGCTACCTTTTTGAAGCAATATTGAGATTTACTTAAGAACGTGGGGCCCAATAAATACCATCAATGGTGCCCAGTCCAAGAGATGGTGGATCCTATAGGTAAACACCACCTCCTCATGCACTAAAACTTACTAAAAAAAAAAAAGATGTGAAGTTCACACATATAGAAAATGGACATTTTGTGAATACATATTACACGTATTGTAAAATAGATAGAGCTCATATGTAGAGTTTGTTTGATAAACTTTCCTACTACTTTGTCTAAATTAGAAGCAAATTGGTTGAACATTACTTCTACCTAAAATGGCAGAAAACGCACCTATCTTGGTGATGGACAGGACAGCTAGAGGGGATATGGAGGAGGCTGTTATTTTTTTTTTAATAGGTGTACTTACACCAATTTGCTGATAATTCATTGAAAGTAGATGATCGGTACAATTGCTGCCAATGCATTTTTTAAAGCTGTATTGTCATGAGTCAAATTTGATCATGTTAGGTTCTTGCATAGGTCCTATAGCATTGATAAGTTTCCACCCTCTTTCCTACATACACACATCTCTCCTGCATACACACAACTCTACTACTATCACACACGCAATTTTCCAAAATACACACACAACTCTCCTCCATACACAAACACAGTTCTAACACATATAGCTTTTCTACAGCTTTGAAGTATGCACTTACACCTCTGTTACATACACGCACTGTTTTGCTACATACTTGTACACAGCTTTCTTACATACACCAACAGCTCTCTTATATACTCATGCAGCTCCACACACACAAACACTTATATATATATATATATATATATATATGTACACTCATCCATCGTATACATTACCACATCTTGAAATTCCTTCCAGGAATGTGACTGATCACATGACCTGAAAGGTTCAATGGCTAATCAACAACTTTGTTTGATTGGGACCCTATCCATGCCACCTCACATATCAGGAGTGTCGTTCTTCTTTTCATAAAGAGGTCCAAGGGCTAGTCTTGCAGAAGTTTTTTCAGCTACACAGGATGCGCAACATCCGTGCAAGTCCTGGTGACTTTCTCCCCTGCACTGCACCGATCAGATAGATCAGTGTGGGGCAGGAGAAAGGAGAACAGTTCTTTCAGTGATCATGAAGGATGCTGTCAGTGTTTTCCTCCATCAGAATAAGCAGCCTCTAGACTGTAAGAAACACACACATTTTAACATCATTTTGATTGTCTAAAATTTACTGCAGCTAAAAATTACATTTGGTTTACAATGCATTTTGCCAGATATGTTGTCACTTGTCAAAGCTAAGAATTTTACATGCTGGGTTTTTTTATGGCACATTTAGCACTGATAAGTTGTCACACTCTTGCTTAATATGTTAACATTCTGTCTGTAAACTGTATATGCATAGCTACCTTTTTGAAGCAATATTGAGATTTACTTAAGAACGTGGGGCCCAATAAATACCATCAATGGTGCCCAGTCCAAGAGATGGTGGATCCTATAGGTAAACACCACCTCCTCATGCACTAAAACTTACTAAAAAAAAAAAAGATGTGAAGTTCACACATATAGAAAATGGACATTTTGTGAATACATATTACACGTATTGTAAAATAGATAGAGCTCATATGTAGAGTTTGTTTGATAAACTTTCCTACTACTTTGTCTAAATTAGAAGCAAATTGGTTGAACATTACTTCTACCTAAAATGGCAGAAAACGCACCTATCTTGGTGATGGACAGGACAGCTAGAGGGGATATGGAGGAGGCTGTTATTTTTTTTTTAATAGGTGTACTTACACCAATTTGCTGATAATTCATTGAAAGTAGATGATCGGTACAATTGCTGCCAATGCATTTTTTAAAGCTGTATTGTCATGAGTCAAATTTGATCATGTTAGGTTCTTGCATAGGTCCTATAGCATTGATAAGTTTCCACCCTCTTTCCTACATACACACATCTCTCCTGCATACACACAACTCTACTACTATCACACACGCAATTTTCCAAAATACACACACAACTCTCCTCCATACACAAACACAGTTCTAACACATATAGCTTTTCTACAGCTTTGAAGTATGCACTTACACCTCTGTTACATACACGCACTGTTTTGCTACATACTTGTACACAGCTTTCTTACATACACCAACAGCTCTCTTATATACTCATGCAGCTCCACACACACAAACACTTATATATATATATATATATATATATGTACACTCATCCATCGTATACATTACCACATCTTGAAATTCCTTCCAGGAATGTGACTGATCACATGACCTGAAAGGTTCAATGGCTAATCAACAACTTTGTTTGATTGGGACCCTATCCATGCCACCTCACATATCAGGAGTGTCGTTCTTCTTTTCATAAAGAGGTCCAAGGGCTAGTCTTGCAGAAGTTTTTTCAGCTACACAGGATGCGCAACATCCGTGCAAGTCCTGGTGACTTTCTCCCCTGCACTGCACCGATCAGATAGATCAGTGTGGGGCAGGAGAAAGGAGAATAGTTCTTTCAGTGATCATGAAGGATGCTGTCAGTGTTTTCCTCCATCAGAATAAGCAGCCTCTAGACTGTAAGAAACACACACATTTTAACATCATTTTGATTGTCTAAAATTTACTGCAGCTAAAAATTACATTTGGTTTACAATGCATTTTGCCAGATATGTTGTCACTTGTCAAAGCTAAGAATTTTACATGCTGGGTTTTTTTATGGCACATTTAGCACTGATAAGTTGTCACACTCTTGCTTAATATGTTAACATTCTGTCTGTAAACTGTATATGCATAGCTACCTTTTTGAAGCAATATTGAGATTTACTTAAGAACGTGGGGCCCAATAAATACCATCAATGGTGCCCAGTCCAAGAGATGGTGGATCCTATAGGTAAACACCACCTCATCATGCACTAAAACTTACTAAAAAAAAAAAAGATGTGAAGTTCACACATATAGAAAATGGACATTTTGTGAATACATATTACACGTATTGTAAAATAGATAGAGCTCATATGTAGAGTTTGTTTGATAAACTTTCCTACTACTTTGTCTAAATTAGAAGCAAATTGGTTGAACATTACTTCTACCTAAAATGGCAGAAAACGCACCTATCTTGGTGATGGACAGGACAGCTAGAGGGGATATGGAGGAGGCTGTTATTTTTTTTTTAATAGGTGTACTTACACCAATTTGCTGATAATTCATTGAAAGTAGATGATCGGTACAATTGCTGCCAATGCATTTTTTAAAGCTGTATTGTCATGAGTCAAATTTGATCATGTTAGGTTCTTGCATAGGTCCTATAGCATTGATAAGTTTCCACCCTCTTTCCTACATACACACATCTCTCCTGCATACACACAACTCTACTACTATCACACACGCAATTTTCCAAAATACACACACAACTCTCCTCCATACACAAACACAGTTCTAACACATATAGCTTTTCTACAGCTTTGAAGTATGCACTTACACCTCTGTTACATACACGCACTGTTTTGCTACATACTTGTACACAGCTTTCTTACATACACCAACAGCTCTCTTATATACTCATGCAGCTCCACACACACAAACACTTATATATATATATATATATATATATATGTACACTCATCCATCGTATACATTACCACATCTTGAAATTCCTTCCAGGAATGTGACTGATCACATGACCTGAAAGGTTCAATGGCTAATCAACAACTTTGTTTGATTGGGACCCTATCCATGCCACCTCACATATCAGGAGTGTCGTTCTTCTTTTCATAAAGAGGTCCAAGGGCTAGTCTTGCAGAAGTTTTTTCAGCTACACAGGATGCGCAACATCCGTGCAAGTCCTGGTGACTTTCTCCCCTGCACTGCACCGATCAGATAGATCAGTGTGGGGCAGGAGAAAGGAGAATAGTTCTTTCAGTGATCATGAAGGATGCTGTCAGTGTTTTCCTCCATCAGAATAAGCAGCCTCTAGACTGTAAGAAACACACACATTTTAACATCATTTTGATTGTCTAAAATTTACTGCAGCTAAAAATTACATTTGGTTTACAATGCATTTTGCCAGATATGTTGTCACTTGTCAAAGCTAAGAATTTTACATGCTGGGTTTTTTTTATGGCACATTTAGCACTGATAAGTTGTCACACTCTTGCTTAATATGTTAACATTCTGTCTGTAAACTGTATATGCATAGCTACCTTTTTGAAGCAATATTGAGATTTACTTAAGAACGTGGGGCCCAATAAATACCATCAATGGTGCCCAGTCCAAGAGATGGTGGATCCTATAGGTAAACACCACCTCATCATGCACTAAAACTTACTAAAAAAAAAAAAGATGTGAAGTTCACACATATAGAAAATGGACATTTTGTGAATACATATTACACGTATTGTAAAATAGATAGAGCTCATATGTAGAGTTTGTTTGATAAACTTTCCTACTACTTTGTCTAAATTAGAAGCAAATTGGTTGAACATTACTTCTACCTAAAATGGCAGAAAACGCACCTATCTTGGTGATGGACAGGACAGCTAGAGGGGATATGGAGGAGGCTGTTATTTTTTTTTTAATAGGTGTACTTTCACCAATTTGCTGATAATTCATTGAAAGTAGATGATCGGTACAATTGCTGCCAATGCATTTTTTAAAGCTGTATTGTCATGAGTCAAATTTGATCATGTTAGGTTCTTGCATAGGTCCTATAGCATTGATAAGTTTCCACCCTCTTTCTTACATACACACGTCTCTCCTGCATACACACAACTCTACTACTATCACACACGCAATTTTCCAAAATACACACACAACTCTCCTCCATACACAAACACAGTTCTAACACATATAGCTTTTCTACAGCTTTGAAGTATGCACTCACACCTCTGTTACATACACGCACTGTTTTGCTACATACTTGTACACAGCTTTCTTACATACACCAACAGCTCTCTTATATACTCATGCAGCTCCACACACACAAACACTTATATATATATATATATATATGTACACTCATCCATCGTATACATTACCACATCTTGAAATTCCTTCCAGGAATGTGACTGATCACATGACCTGAAAGGTTCAATGGCTAATCAACAACTTTGTTTGATTGGGACCCTATCCATGCCACCTCACATATCAGGAGTGTCGTTCTTCTTTTCATAAAGAGGTCCAAGGGCTAGTCTTGCAGAAGTTTTTTCAGCTACACAGGATGCGCAACATCCGTGCAAGTCCTGGTGACTTTCTCCCCTGCACTGCACCGATCAGATAGATCAGTGTGGGGCAGGAGAAAGGAGAACAGTTCTTTCAGTGATCATGAAGGATGCTGTCAGTGTTTTCCTCCATCAGAATAAGCAGCCTCTAGACTGTAAGAAACACACACATTTTAACATCATTTTGATTGTCTAAAATTTACTGCAGCTAAAAATTACATTTGGTTTACAATGCATTTTGCCAGATATGTTGTCACTTGTCAAAGCTAAGAATTTTACATGCTGGGTTTTTTTATGGCACATTTAGCACTGATAAGTTGTCACACTCTTGCTTAATATGTTAACATTCTGTCTGTAAACTGTATATGCATAGCTACCTTTTTGAAGCAATATTGAGATTTACTTAAGAACGTGGGGCCCAATAAATACCATCAATGGTGCCCAGTCCAAGAGATGGTGGATCCTATAGGTAAACACCACCTCCTCATGCACTAAAACTTACTAAAAAAAAAAAAGATGTGAAGTTCACACATATAGAAAATGGACATTTTGTGAATACATATTACACGTATTGTAAAATAGATAGAGCTCATATGTAGAGTTTGTTTGATAAACTTTCCTACTACTTTGTCTAAATTAGAAGCAAATTGGTTGAACATTACTTCTACCTAAAATGGCAGAAAACGCACCTATCTTGGTGATGGACAGGACAGCTAGAGGGGATATGGAGGAGGCTGTTATTTTTTTTTTAATAGGTGTACTTACACCAATTTGCTGATAATTCATTGAAAGTAGATGATCGGTACAATTGCTGCCAATGCATTTTTTAAAGCTGTATTGTCATGAGTCAAATTTGATCATGTTAGGTTCTTGCATAGGTCCTATAGCATTGATAAGTTTCCACCCTCTTTCCTACATACACACATCTCTCCTGCATACACACAACTCTACTACTATCACACACGCAATTTTCCAAAATACACACACAACTCTCCTCCATACACAAACACAGTTCTAACACATATAGCTTTTCTACAGCTTTGAAGTATGCACTTACACCTCTGTTACATACACGCACTGTTTTGCTACATACTTGTACACAGCTTTCTTACATACACCAACAGCTCTCTTATATACTCATGCAGCTCCACACACACAAACACTTATATATATATATATATATATATATATGTACACTCATCCATCGTATACATTACCACATCTTGAAATTCCTTCCAGGAATGTGACTGATCACATGACCTGAAAGGTTCAATGGCTAATCAACAACTTTGTTTGATTGGGACCCTATCCATGCCACCTCACATATCAGGAGTGTCGTTCTTCTTTTCATAAAGAGGTCCAAGGGCTAGTCTTGCAGAAGTTTTTTCAGCTACACAGGATGCGCAACATCCGTGCAAGTCCTGGTGACTTTCTCCCCTGCACTGCACCGATCAGATAGATCAGTGTGGGGCAGGAGAAAGGAGAACAGTTCTTTCAGTGATCATGAAGGATGCTGTCAGTGTTTTCCTCCATCAGAATAAGCAGCCTCTAGACTGTAAGAAACACACACATTTTAACATCATTTTGATTGTCTAAAATTTACTGCAGCTAAAAATTACATTTGGTTTACAATGCATTTTGCCAGATATGTTGTCACTTGTCAAAGCTAAGAATTTTACATGCTGGGTTTTTTTATGGCACATTTAGCACTGATAAGTTGTCACACTCTTGCTTAATATGTTAACATTCTGTCTGTAAACTGTATATGCATAGCTACCTTTTTGAAGCAATATTGAGATTTACTTAAGAACGTGGGGCCCAATAAATACCATCAATGGTGCCCAGTCCAAGAGATGGTGGATCCTATAGGTAAACACCACCTCCTCATGCACTAAAACTTACTAAAAAAAAAAAAGATGTGAAGTTCACACATATAGAAAATGGACATTTTGTGAATACATATTACACGTATTGTAAAATAGATAGAGCTCATATGTAGAGTTTGTTTGATAAACTTTCCTACTACTTTGTCTAAATTAGAAGCAAATTGGTTGAACATTACTTCTACCTAAAATGGCAGAAAACGCACCTATCTTGGTGATGGACAGGACAGCTAGAGGGGATATGGAGGAGGCTGTTATTTTTTTTTTAATAGGTGTACTTACACCAATTTGCTGATAATTCATTGAAAGTAGATGATCGGTACAATTGCTGCCAATGCATTTTTTAAAGCTGTATTGTCATGAGTCAAATTTGATCATGTTAGGTTCTTGCATAGGTCCTATAGCATTGATAAGTTTCCACCCTCTTTCCTACATACACACATCTCTCCTGCATACACACAACTCTACTACTATCACACACGCAATTTTCCAAAATACACACACAACTCTCCTCCATACACAAACACAGTTCTAACACATATAGCTTTTCTACAGCTTTGAAGTATGCACTTACACCTCTGTTACATACACGCACTGTTTTGCTACATACTTGTACACAGCTTTCTTACATACACCAACAGCTCTCTTATATACTCATGCAGCTCCACACACACAAACACTTATATATATATATATATATATATATGTACACTCATCCATCGTATACATTACCACATCTTGAAATTCCTTCCAGGAATGTGACTGATCACATGACCTGAAAGGTTCAATGGCTAATCAACAACTTTGTTTGATTGGGACCCTATCCATGCCACCTCACATATCAGGAGTGTCGTTCTTCTTTTCATAAAGAGGTCCAAGGGCTAGTCTTGCAGAAGTTTTTTCAGCTACACAGGATGCGCAACATCCGTGCAAGTCCTGGTGACTTTCTCCCCTGCACTGCACCGATCAGATAGATCAGTGTGGGGCAGGAGAAAGGAGAATAGTTCTTTCAGTGATCATGAAGGATGCTGTCAGTGTTTTCCTCCATCAGAATAAGCAGCCTCTAGACTGTAAGAAACACACACATTTTAACATCATTTTGATTGTCTAAAATTTACTGCAGCTAAAAATTACATTTGGTTTACAATGCATTTTGCCAGATATGTTGTCACTTGTCAAAGCTAAGAATTTTACATGCTGGGTTTTTTTATGGCACATTTAGCACTGATAAGTTGTCACACTCTTGCTTAATATGTTAACATTCTGTCTGTAAACTGTATATGCATAGCTACCTTTTTGAAGCAATATTGAGATTTACTTAAGAACGTGGGGCCCAATAAATACCATCAATGGTGCCCAGTCCAAGAGATGGTGGATCCTATAGGTAAACACCACCTCATCATGCACTAAAACTTACTAAAAAAAAAAAAGATGTGAAGTTCACACATATAGAAAATGGACATTTTGTGAATACATATTACACGTATTGTAAAATAGATAGAGCTCATATGTAGAGTTTGTTTGATAAACTTTCCTACTACTTTGTCTAAATTAGAAGCAAATTGGTTGAACATTACTTCTACCTAAAATGGCAGAAAACGCACCTATCTTGGTGATGGACAGGACAGCTAGAGGGGATATGGAGGAGGCTGTTATTTTTTTTTTAATAGGTGTACTTACACCAATTTGCTGATAATTCATTGAAAGTAGATGATCGGTACAATTGCTGCCAATGCATTTTTTAAAGCTGTATTGTCATGAGTCAAATTTGATCATGTTAGGTTCTTGCATAGGTCCTATAGCATTGATAAGTTTCCACCCTCTTTCCTACATACACACATCTCTCCTGCATACACACAACTCTACTACTATCACACACGCAATTTTCCAAAATACACACACAACTCTCCTCCATACACAAACACAGTTCTAACACATATAGCTTTTCTACAGCTTTGAAGTATGCACTTACACCTCTGTTACATACACGCACTGTTTTGCTACATACTTGTACACAGCTTTCTTACATACACCAACAGCTCTCTTATATACTCATGCAGCTCCACACACACAAACACTTATATATATATATATATATATATATATGTACACTCATCCATCGTATACATTACCACATCTTGAAATTCCTTCCAGGAATGTGACTGATCACATGACCTGAAAGGTTCAATGGCTAATCAACAACTTTGTTTGATTGGGACCCTATCCATGCCACCTCACATATCAGGAGTGTCGTTCTTCTTTTCATAAAGAGGTCCAAGGGCTAGTCTTGCAGAAGTTTTTTCAGCTACACAGGATGCGCAACATCCGTGCAAGTCCTGGTGACTTTCTCCCCTGCACTGCACCGATCAGATAGATCAGTGTGGGGCAGGAGAAAGGAGAATAGTTCTTTCAGTGATCATGAAGGATGCTGTCAGTGTTTTCCTCCATCAGAATAAGCAGCCTCTAGACTGTAAGAAACACACACATTTTAACATCATTTTGATTGTCTAAAATTTACTGCAGCTAAAAATTACATTTGGTTTACAATGCATTTTGCCAGATATGTTGTCACTTGTCAAAGCTAAGAATTTTACATGCTGGGTTTTTTTTATGGCACATTTAGCACTGATAAGTTGTCACACTCTTGCTTAATATGTTAACATTCTGTCTGTAAACTGTATATGCATAGCTACCTTTTTGAAGCAATATTGAGATTTACTTAAGAACGTGGGGCCCAATAAATACCATCAATGGTGCCCAGTCCAAGAGATGGTGGATCCTATAGGTAAACACCACCTCATCATGCACTAAAACTTACTAAAAAAAAAAAAGATGTGAAGTTCACACATATAGAAAATGGACATTTTGTGAATACATATTACACGTATTGTAAAATAGATAGAGCTCATATGTAGAGTTTGTTTGATAAACTTTCCTACTACTTTGTCTAAATTAGAAGCAAATTGGTTGAACATTACTTCTACCTAAAATGGCAGAAAACGCACCTATCTTGGTGATGGACAGGACAGCTAGAGGGGATATGGAGGAGGCTGTTATTTTTTTTTTAATAGGTGTACTTTCACCAATTTGCTGATAATTCATTGAAAGTAGATGATCGGTACAATTGCTGCCAATGCATTTTTTAAAGCTGTATTGTCATGAGTCAAATTTGATCATGTTAGGTTCTTGCATAGGTCCTATAGCATTGATAAGTTTCCACCCTCTTTCTTACATACACACGTCTCTCCTGCATACACACAACTCTACTACTATCACACACGCAATTTTCCAAAATACACACACAACTCTCCTCCATACACAAACACAGTTCTAACACATATAGCTTTTCTACAGCTTTGAAGTATGCACTCACACCTCTGTTACATACACGCACTGTTTTGCTACATACTTGTACACAGCTTTCTTACATACACCAACAGCTCTCTTATATACTCATGCAGCTCCACACACACAAACACTTATATATATATATATATATATGTACACTCATCCATCGTATACATTACCACATCTTGAAATTCCTTCCAGGAATGTGACTGATCACATGACCTGAAAGGTTCAATGGCTAATCAACAACTTTGTTTGATTGGGACCCTATCCATGCCACCTCACATATCAGGAGTGTCGTTCTTCTTTTCATAAAGAGGTCCAAGGGCTAGTCTTGCAGAAGTTTTTTCAGCTACACAGGATGCGCAACATCCGTGCAAGTCCTGGTGACTTTCTCCCCTGCACTGCACCGATCAGATAGATCAGTGTGGGGCAGGAGAAAGGAGAACAGTTCTTTCAGTGATCATGAAGGATGCTGTCAGTGTTTTCCTCCATCAGAATAAGCAGCCTCTAGACTGTAAGAAACACACACATTTTAACATCATTTTGATTGTCTAAAATTTACTGCAGCTAAAAATTACATTTGGTTTACAATGCATTTTGCCAGATATGTTGTCACTTGTCAAAGCTAAGAATTTTACATGCTGGGTTTTTTTATGGCACATTTAGCACTGATAAGTTGTCACACTCTTGCTTAATATGTTAACATTCTGTCTGTAAACTGTATATGCATAGCTACCTTTTTGAAGCAATATTGAGATTTACTTAAGAACGTGGGGCCCAATAAATACCATCAATGGTGCCCAGTCCAAGAGATGGTGGATCCTATAGGTAAACACCACCTCATCATGCACTAAAACTTACTAAAAAAAAAAAAGATGTGAAGTTCACACATATAGAAAATGGACATTTTGTGAATACATATTACACGTATTGTAAAATAGATAGAGCTCATATGTAGAGTTTGTTTGATAAACTTTCCTACTACTTTGTCTAAATTAGAAGCAAATTGGTTGAACATTACTTCTACCTAAAATGGCAGAAAACGCACCTATCTTGGTGATGGACAGGACAGCTAGAGGGGATATGGAGGAGGCTGTTATTTTTTTTTTAATAGGTGTACTTTCACCAATTTGCTGATAATTCATTGAAAGTAGATGATCGGTACAATTGCTGCCAATGCATTTTTTAAAGCTGTATTGTCATGAGTCAAATTTGATCATGTTAGGTTCTTGCATAGGTCCTATAGCATTGATAAGTTTCCACCCTCTTTCCTACATACACACATCTCTCCTGCATACACACAACTCTACTACTATCACACACGCAATTTTCCAAAATACACACACAACTCTCCTCCATACACAAACACAGTTCTAACACATATAGCTTTTCTACAGCTTTGAAGTATGCACTTACACCTCTGTTACATACACGCACTGTTTTGCTACATACTTGTACACAGCTTTCTTACATACACCAACAGCTCTCTTATATACTCATGCAGCTCCACACACACAAACACTTATATATATATATATATATATATATGTACACTCATCCATCGTATACATTACCACATCTTGAAATTCCTTCCAGGAATGTGACTGATCACATGACCTGAAAGGTTCAATGGCTAATCAACAACTTTGTTTGATTGGGACCCTATCCATGCCACCTCACATATCAGGAGTGTCGTTCTTCTTTTCATAAAGAGGTCCAAGGGCTAGTCTTGCAGAAGTTTTTTCAGCTACACAGGATGCGCAACATCCGTGCAAGTCCTGGTGACTTTCTCCCCTGCACTGCACCGATCAGATAGATCAGTGTGGGGCAGGAGAAAGGAGAATAGTTCTTTCAGTGATCATGAAGGATGCTGTCAGTGTTTTCCTCCATCAGAATAAGCAGCCTCTAGACTGTAAGAAACACACACATTTTAACATCATTTTGATTGTCTAAAATTTACTGCAGCTAAAAATTACATTTGGTTTACAATGCATTTTGCCAGATATGTTGTCACTTGTCAAAGCTAAGAATTTTACATGCTGGGTTTTTTTTATGGCACATTTAGCACTGATAAGTTGTCACACTCTTGCTTAATATGTTAACATTCTGTCTGTAAACTGTATATGCATAGCTACCTTTTTGAAGCAATATTGAGATTTACTTAAGAACGTGGGGCCCAATAAATACCATCAATGGTGCCCAGTCCAAGAGATGGTGGATCCTATAGGTAAACACCACCTCATCATGCACTAAAACTTACTAAAAAAAAAAAAGATGTGAAGTTCACACATATAGAAAATGGACATTTTGTGAATACATATTACACGTATTGTAAAATAGATAGAGCTCATATGTAGAGTTTGTTTGATAAACTTTCCTACTACTTTGTCTAAATTAGAAGCAAATTGGTTGAACATTACTTCTACCTAAAATGGCAGAAAACGCACCTATCTTGGTGATGGACAGGACAGCTAGAGGGGATATGGAGGAGGCTGTTATTTTTTTTTTAATAGGTGTACTTTCACCAATTTGCTGATAATTCATTGAAAGTAGATGATCGGTACAATTGCTGCCAATGCATTTTTTAAAGCTGTATTGTCATGAGTCAAATTTGATCATGTTAGGTTCTTGCATAGGTCCTATAGCATTGATAAGTTTCCACCCTCTTTCTTACATACACACGTCTCTCCTGCATACACACAACTCTACTACTATCACACACGCAATTTTCCAAAATACACACACAACTCTCCTCCATACACAAACACAGTTCTAACACATATAGCTTTTCTACAGCTTTGAAGTATGCACTCACACCTCTGTTACATACACGCACTGTTTTGCTACATACTTGTACACAGCTTTCTTACATACACCAACAGCTCTCTTATATACTCATGCAGCTCCACACACACAAACACTTATATATATATATATATATATGTACACTCATCCATCGTATACATTACCACATCTTGAAATTCCTTCCAGGAATGTGACTGATCACATGACCTGAAAGGTTCAATGGCTAATCAACAACTTTGTTTGATTGGGACCCTATCCATGCCACCTCACATATCAGGAGTGTCGTTCTTCTTTTCATAAAGAGGTCCAAGGGCTAGTCTTGCAGAAGTTTTTTCAGCTACACAGGATGCGCAACATCCGTGCAAGTCCTGGTGACTTTCTCCCCTGCACTGCACCGATCAGATAGATCAGTGTGGGGCAGGAGAAAGGAGAACAGTTCTTTCAGTGATCATGAAGGATGCTGTCAGTGTTTTCCTCCATCAGAATAAGCAGCCTCTAGACTGTAAGAAACACACACATTTTAACATCATTTTGATTGTCTAAAATTTACTGCAGCTAAAAATTACATTTGGTTTACAATGCATTTTGCCAGATATGTTGTCACTTGTCAAAGCTAAGAATTTTACATGCTGGGTTTTTTTATGGCACATTTAGCACTGATAAGTTGTCACACTCTTGCTTAATATGTTAACATTCTGTCTGTAAACTGTATATGCATAGCTACCTTTTTGAAGCAATATTGAGATTTACTTAAGAACGTGGGGCCCAATAAATACCATCAATGGTGCCCAGTCCAAGAGATGGTGGATCCTATAGGTAAACACCACCTCATCATGCACTAAAACTTACTAAAAAAAAAAAAGATGTGAAGTTCACACATATAGAAAATGGACATTTTGTGAATACATATTACACGTATTGTAAAATAGATAGAGCTCATATGTAGAGTTTGTTTGATAAACTTTCCTACTACTTTGTCTAAATTAGAAGCAAATTGGTTGAACATTACTTCTACCTAAAATGGCAGAAAACGCACCTATCTTGGTGATGGACAGGACAGCTAGAGGGGATATGGAGGAGGCTGTTATTTTTTTTTTAATAGGTGTACTTTCACCAATTTGCTGATAATTCATTGAAAGTAGATGATCGGTACAATTGCTGCCAATGCATTTTTTAAAGCTGTATTGTCATGAGTCAAATTTGATCATGTTAGGTTCTTGCATAGGTCCTATAGCATTGATAAGTTTCCACCCTCTTTCCTACATACACACATCTCTCCTGCATACACACAACTCTACTACTATCACACACGCAATTTTCCAAAATACACACACAACTCTCCTCCATACACAAACACAGTTCTAACACATATAGCTTTTCTACAGCTTTGAAGTATGCACTCACACCTCTGTTACATACACGCACTGTTTTGCTACATACTTGTACACAGCTTTCTTACATACACCAACAGCTCTCTTATATACTCATGCAGCTCCACACACACAAACACTTATATATATATATATATATATGTACACTCATCCATCGTATACATTACCACATCTTGAAATTCCTTCCAGGAATGTGACTGATCACATGACCTGAAAGGTTCAATGGCTAATCAACAACTTTGTTTGATTGGGACCCTATCCATGCCACCTCACATATCAGGAGTGTCGTTCTTCTTTTCATAAAGAGGTCCAAGGGCTAGTCTTGCAGAAGTTTTTTCAGCTACACAGGATGCGCAACATCCGTGCAAGTCCTGGTGACTTTCTCCCCTGCACTGCACCGATCAGATAGATCAGTGTGGGGCAGGAGAAAGGAGAACAGTTCTTTCAGTGATCATGAAGGATGCTGTCAGTGTTTTCCTCCATCAGAATAAGCAGCCTCTAGACTGTAAGAAACACACACATTTTAACATCATTTTGATTGTCTAAAATTTACTGCAGCTAAAAATTACATTTGGTTTACAATGCATTTTGCCAGATATGTTGTCACTTGTCAAAGCTAAGAATTTTACATGCTGGGTTTTTTTATGGCACATTTAGCACTGATAAGTTGTCACACTCTTGCTTAATATGTTAACATTCTGTCTGTAAACTGTATATGCATAGCTACCTTTTTGAAGCAATATTGAGATTTACTTAAGAACGTGGGGCCCAATAAATACCATCAATGGTGCCCAGTCCAAGAGATGGTGGATCCTATAGGTAAACACCACCTCCTCATGCACTAAAACTTACTAAAAAAAAAAAAGATGTGAAGTTCACACATATAGAAAATGGACATTTTGTGAATACATATTACACGTATTGTAAAATAGATAGAGCTCATATGTAGAGTTTGTTTGATAAACTTTCCTACTACTTTGTCTAAATTAGAAGCAAATTGGTTGAACATTACTTCTACCTAAAATGGCAGAAAACGCACCTATCTTGGTGATGGACAGGACAGCTAGAGGGGATATGGAGGAGGCTGTTATTTTTTTTTTAATAGGTGTACTTACACCAATTTGCTGATAATTCATTGAAAGTAGATGATCGGTACAATTGCTGCCAATGCATTTTTTAAAGCTGTATTGTCATGAGTCAAATTTGATCATGTTAGGTTCTTGCATAGGTCCTATAGCATTGATAAGTTTCCACCCTCTTTCCTACATACACACATCTCTCCTGCATACACACAACTCTACTACTATCACACACGCAATTTTCCAAAATACACACACAACTCTCCTCCATACACAAACACAGTTCTAACACATATAGCTTTTCTACAGCTTTGAAGTATGCACTTACACCTCTGTTACATACACGCACTGTTTTGCTACATACTTGTACACAGCTTTCTTACATACACCAACAGCTCTCTTATATACTCATGCAGCTCCACACACACAAACACTTATATATATATATATATATATATATGTACACTCATCCATCGTATACATTACCACATCTTGAAATTCCTTCCAGGAATGTGACTGATCACATGACCTGAAAGGTTCAATGGCTAATCAACAACTTTGTTTGATTGGGACCCTATCCATGCCACCTCACATATCAGGAGTGTCGTTCTTCTTTTCATAAAGAGGTCCAAGGGCTAGTCTTGCAGAAGTTTTTTCAGCTACACAGGATGCGCAACATCCGTGCAAGTCCTGGTGACTTTCTCCCCTGCACTGCACCGATCAGATAGATCAGTGTGGGGCAGGAGAAAGGAGAATAGTTCTTTCAGTGATCATGAAGGATGCTGTCAGTGTTTTCCTCCATCAGAATAAGCAGCCTCTAGACTGTAAGAAACACACACATTTTAACATCATTTTGATTGTCTAAAATTTACTGCAGCTAAAAATTACATTTGGTTTACAATGCATTTTGCCAGATATGTTGTCACTTGTCAAAGCTAAGAATTTTACATGCTGGGTTTTTTTATGGCACATTTAGCACTGATAAGTTGTCACACTCTTGCTTAATATGTTAACATTCTGTCTGTAAACTGTATATGCATAGCTACCTTTTTGAAGCAATATTGAGATTTACTTAAGAACGTGGGGCCCAATAAATACCATCAATGGTGCCCAGTCCAAGAGATGGTGGATCCTATAGGTAAACACCACCTCATCATGCACTAAAACTTACTAAAAAAAAAAAAGATGTGAAGTTCACACATATAGAAAATGGACATTTTGTGAATACATATTACACGTATTGTAAAATAGATAGAGCTCATATGTAGAGTTTGTTTGATAAACTTTCCTACTACTTTGTCTAAATTAGAAGCAAATTGGTTGAACATTACTTCTACCTAAAATGGCAGAAAACGCACCTATCTTGGTGATGGACAGGACAGCTAGAGGGGATATGGAGGAGGCTGTTATTTTTTTTTTAATAGGTGTACTTACACCAATTTGCTGATAATTCATTGAAAGTAGATGATCGGTACAATTGCTGCCAATGCATTTTTTAAAGCTGTATTGTCATGAGTCAAATTTGATCATGTTAGGTTCTTGCATAGGTCCTATAGCATTGATAAGTTTCCACCCTCTTTCCTACATACACACATCTCTCCTGCATACACACAACTCTACTACTATCACACACGCAATTTTCCAAAATACACACACAACTCTCCTCCATACACAAACACAGTTCTAACACATATAGCTTTTCTACAGCTTTGAAGTATGCACTTACACCTCTGTTACATACACGCACTGTTTTGCTACATACTTGTACACAGCTTTCTTACATACACCAACAGCTCTCTTATATACTCATGCAGCTCCACACACACAAACACTTATATATATATATATATATATATATATATATATATATGTACACTCATCCATCGTATACATTACCACATCTTGAAATTCCTTCCAGGAATGTGACTGATCACATGACCTGAAAGGTTCAATGGCTAATCAACAACTTTGTTTGATTGGGACCCTATCCATGCCACCTCACATATCAGGAGTGTCGTTCTTCTTTTCATAAAGAGGTCCAAGGGCTAGTCTTGCAGAAGTTTTTTCAGCTACACAGGATGCGCAACATCCGTGCAAGTCCTGGTGACTTTCTCCCCTGCACTGCACCGATCAGATAGATCAGTGTGGGGCAGGAGAAAGGAGAATAGTTCTTTCAGTGATCATGAAGGATGCTGTCAGTGTTTTCCTCCATCAGAATAAGCAGCCTCTAGACTGTAAGAAACACACACATTTTAACATCATTTTGATTGTCTAAAATTTACTGCAGCTAAAAATTACATTTGGTTTACAATGCATTTTGCCAGATATGTTGTCACTTGTCAAAGCTAAGAATTTTACATGCTGGGTTTTTTTTATGGCACATTTAGCACTGATAAGTTGTCACACTCTTGCTTAATATGTTAACATTCTGTCTGTAAACTGTATATGCATAGCTACCTTTTTGAAGCAATATTGAGATTTACTTAAGAACGTGGGGCCCAATAAATACCATCAATGGTGCCCAGTCCAAGAGATGGTGGATCCTATAGGTAAACACCACCTCATCATGCACTAAAACTTACTAAAAAAAAAAAAGATGTGAAGTTCACACATATAGAAAATGGACATTTTGTGAATACATATTACACGTATTGTAAAATAGATAGAGCTCATATGTAGAGTTTGTTTGATAAACTTTCCTACTACTTTGTCTAAATTAGAAGCAAATTGGTTGAACATTACTTCTACCTAAAATGGCAGAAAACGCACCTATCTTGGTGATGGACAGGACAGCTAGAGGGGATATGGAGGAGGCTGTTATTTTTTTTTTAATAGGTGTACTTTCACCAATTTGCTGATAATTCATTGAAAGTAGATGATCGGTACAATTGCTGCCAATGCATTTTTTAAAGCTGTATTGTCATGAGTCAAATTTGATCATGTTAGGTTCTTGCATAGGTCCTATAGCATTGATAAGTTTCCACCCTCTTTCTTACATACACACGTCTCTCCTGCATACACACAACTCTACTACTATCACACACGCAATTTTCCAAAATACACACACAACTCTCCTCCATACACAAACACAGTTCTAACACATATAGCTTTTCTACAGCTTTGAAGTATGCACTCACACCTCTGTTACATACACGCACTGTTTTGCTACATACTTGTACACAGCTTTCTTACATACACCAACAGCTCTCTTATATACTCATGCAGCTCCACACACACAAACACTTATATATATATATATATATATATGTACACTCATCCATCGTATACATTACCACATCTTGAAATTCCTTCCAGGAATGTGACTGATCACATGACCTGAAAGGTTCAATGGCTAATCAACAACTTTGTTTGATTGGGACCCTATCCATGCCACCTCACATATCAGGAGTGTCGTTCTTCTTTTCATAAAGAGGTCCAAGGGCTAGTCTTGCAGAAGTTTTTTCAGCTACACAGGATGCGCAACATCCGTGCAAGTCCTGGTGACTTTCTCCCCTGCACTGCACCGATCAGATAGATCAGTGTGGGGCAGGAGAAAGGAGAACAGTTCTTTCAGTGATCATGAAGGATGCTGTCAGTGTTTTCCTCCATCAGAATAAGCAGCCTCTAGACTGTAAGAAACACACACATTTTAACATCATTTTGATTGTCTAAAATTTACTGCAGCTAAAAATTACATTTGGTTTACAATGCATTTTGCCAGATATGTTGTCACTTGTCAAAGCTAAGAATTTTACATGCTGGGTTTTTTTATGGCACATTTAGCACTGATAAGTTGTCACACTCTTGCTTAATATGTTAACATTCTGTCTGTAAACTGTATATGCATAGCTACCTTTTTGAAGCAATATTGAGATTTACTTAAGAACGTGGGGCCCAATAAATACCATCAATGGTGCCCAGTCCAAGAGATGGTGGATCCTATAGGTAAACACCACCTCATCATGCACTAAAACTTACTAAAAAAAAAAAAGATGTGAAGTTCACACATATAGAAAATGGACATTTTGTGAATACATATTACACGTATTGTAAAATAGATAGAGCTCATATGTAGAGTTTGTTTGATAAACTTTCCTACTACTTTGTCTAAATTAGAAGCAAATTGGTTGAACATTACTTCTACCTAAAATGGCAGAAAACGCACCTATCTTGGTGATGGACAGGACAGCTAGAGGGGATATGGAGGAGGCTGTTATTTTTTTTTTAATAGGTGTACTTTCACCAATTTGCTGATAATTCATTGAAAGTAGATGATCGGTACAATTGCTGCCAATGCATTTTTTAAAGCTGTATTGTCATGAGTCAAATTTGATCATGTTAGGTTCTTGCATAGGTCCTATAGCATTGATAAGTTTCCACCCTCTTTCCTACATACACACATCTCTCCTGCATACACACAACTCTACTACTATCACACACGCAATTTTCCAAAATACACACACAACTCTCCTCCATACACAAACACAGTTCTAACACATATAGCTTTTCTACAGCTTTGAAGTATGCACTCACACCTCTGTTACATACACGCACTGTTTTGCTACATACTTGTACACAGCTTTCTTACATACACCAACAGCTCTCTTATATACTCATGCAGCTCCACACACACAAACACTTATATATATATATATATATATGTACACTCATCCATCGTATACATTACCACATCTTGAAATTCCTTCCAGGAATGTGACTGATCACATGACCTGAAAGGTTCAATGGCTAATCAACAACTTTGTTTGATTGGGACCCTATCCATGCCACCTCACATATCAGGAGTGTCGTTCTTCTTTTCATAAAGAGGTCCAAGGGCTAGTCTTGCAGAAGTTTTTTCAGCTACACAGGATGCGCAACATCCGTGCAAGTCCTGGTGACTTTCTCCCCTGCACTGCACCGATCAGATAGATCAGTGTGGGGCAGGAGAAAGGAGAATAGTTCTTTCAGTGATCATGAAGGATGCTGTCAGTGTTTTCCTCCATCAGAATAAGCAGCCTCTAGACTGTAAGAAACACACACATTTTAACATCATTTTGATTGTCTAAAATTTACTGCAGCTAAAAATTACATTTGGTTTACAATGCATTTTGCCAGATATGTTGTCACTTGTCAAAGCTAAGAATTTTACATGCTGGGTTTTTTTTATGGCACATTTAGCACTGATAAGTTGTCACACTCTTGCTTAATATGTTAACATTCTGTCTGTAAACTGTATATGCATAGCTACCTTTTTGAAGCAATATTGAGATTTACTTAAGAACGTGGGGCCCAATAAATACCATCAATGGTGCCCAGTCCAAGAGATGGTGGATCCTATAGGTAAACACCACCTCATCATGCACTAAAACTTACTAAAAAAAAAAAAGATGTGAAGTTCACACATATAGAAAATGGACATTTTGTGAATACATATTACACGTATTGTAAAATAGATAGAGCTCATATGTAGAGTTTGTTTGATAAACTTTCCTACTACTTTGTCTAAATTAGAAGCAAATTGGTTGAACATTACTTCTACCTAAAATGGCAGAAAACGCACCTATCTTGGTGATGGACAGGACAGCTAGAGGGGATATGGAGGAGGCTGTTATTTTTTTTTTAATAGGTGTACTTTCACCAATTTGCTGATAATTCATTGAAAGTAGATGATCGGTACAATTGCTGCCAATGCATTTTTTAAAGCTGTATTGTCATGAGTCAAATTTGATCATGTTAGGTTCTTGCATAGGTCCTATAGCATTGATAAGTTTCCACCCTCTTTCTTACATACACACGTCTCTCCTGCATACACACAACTCTACTACTATCACACACGCAATTTTCCAAAATACACACACAACTCTCCTCCATACACAAACACAGTTCTAACACATATAGCTTTTCTACAGCTTTGAAGTATGCACTCACACCTCTGTTACATACACGCACTGTTTTGCTACATACTTGTACACAGCTTTCTTACATACACCAACAGCTCTCTTATATACTCATGCAGCTCCACACACACAAACACTTATATATATATATATATATATATGTACACTCATCCATCGTATACATTACCACATCTTGAAATTCCTTCCAGGAATGTGACTGATCACATGACCTGAAAGGTTCAATGGCTAATCAACAACTTTGTTTGATTGGGACCCTATCCATGCCACCTCACATATCAGGAGTGTCGTTCTTCTTTTCATAAAGAGGTCCAAGGGCTAGTCTTGCAGAAGTTTTTTCAGCTACACAGGATGCGCAACATCCGTGCAAGTCCTGGTGACTTTCTCCCCTGCACTGCACCGATCAGATAGATCAGTGTGGGGCAGGAGAAAGGAGAACAGTTCTTTCAGTGATCATGAAGGATGCTGTCAGTGTTTTCCTCCATCAGAATAAGCAGCCTCTAGACTGTAAGAAACACACACATTTTAACATCATTTTGATTGTCTAAAATTTACTGCAGCTAAAAATTACATTTGGTTTACAATGCATTTTGCCAGATATGTTGTCACTTGTCAAAGCTAAGAATTTTACATGCTGGGTTTTTTTATGGCACATTTAGCACTGATAAGTTGTCACACTCTTGCTTAATATGTTAACATTCTGTCTGTAAACTGTATATGCATAGCTACCTTTTTGAAGCAATATTGAGATTTACTTAAGAACGTGGGGCCCAATAAATACCATCAATGGTGCCCAGTCCAAGAGATGGTGGATCCTATAGGTAAACACCACCTCATCATGCACTAAAACTTACTAAAAAAAAAAAAGATGTGAAGTTCACACATATAGAAAATGGACATTTTGTGAATACATATTACACGTATTGTAAAATAGATAGAGCTCATATGTAGAGTTTGTTTGATAAACTTTCCTACTACTTTGTCTAAATTAGAAGCAAATTGGTTGAACATTACTTCTACCTAAAATGGCAGAAAACGCACCTATCTTGGTGATGGACAGGACAGCTAGAGGGGATATGGAGGAGGCTGTTATTTTTTTTTTAATAGGTGTACTTTCACCAATTTGCTGATAATTCATTGAAAGTAGATGATCGGTACAATTGCTGCCAATGCATTTTTTAAAGCTGTATTGTCATGAGTCAAATTTGATCATGTTAGGTTCTTGCATAGGTCCTATAGCATTGATAAGTTTCCACCCTCTTTCCTACATACACACATCTCTCCTGCATACACACAACTCTACTACTATCACACACGCAATTTTCCAAAATACACACACAACTCTCCTCCATACACAAACACAGTTCTAACACATATAGCTTTTCTACAGCTTTGAAGTATGCACTCACACCTCTGTTACATACACGCACTGTTTTGCTACATACTTGTACACAGCTTTCTTACATACACCAACAGCTCTCTTATATACTCATGCAGCTCCACACACACAAACACTTATATATATATATATATATATGTACACTCATCCATCGTATACATTACCACATCTTGAAATTCCTTCCAGGAATGTGACTGATCACATGACCTGAAAGGTTCAATGGCTAATCAACAACTTTGTTTGATTGGGACCCTATCCATGCCACCTCACATATCAGGAGTGTCGTTCTTCTTTTCATAAAGAGGTCCAAGGGCTAGTCTTGCAGAAGTTTTTTCAGCTACACAGGATGCGCAACATCCGTGCAAGTCCTGGTGACTTTCTCCCCTGCACTGCACCGATCAGATAGATCAGTGTGGGGCAGGAGAAAGGAGAACAGTTCTTTCAGTGATCATGAAGGATGCTGTCAGTGTTTTCCTCCATCAGAATAAGCAGCCTCTAGACTGTAAGAAACACACACATTTTAACATCATTTTGATTGTCTAAAATTTACTGCAGCTAAAAATTACATTTGGTTTACAATGCATTTTGCCAGATATGTTGTCACTTGTCAAAGCTAAGAATTTTACATGCTGGGTTTTTTTTATGGCACATTTAGCACTGATAAGTTGTCACACTCTTGCTTAATATGTTAACATTCTGTCTGTAAACTGTATATGCATAGCTACCTTTTTGAAGCAATATTGAGATTTACTTAAGAACGTGGGGCCCAATAAATACCATCAATGGTGCCCAGTCCAAGAGATGGTGGATCCTATAGGTAAACACCACCTCATCATGCACTAAAACTTACTAAAAAAAAAAAAGATGTGAAGTTCACACATATAGAAAATGGACATTTTGTGAATACATATTACACGTATTGTAAAATAGATAGAGCTCATATGTAGAGTTTGTTTGATAAACTTTCCTACTACTTTGTCTAAATTAGAAGCAAATTGGTTGAACATTACTTCTACCTAAAATGGCAGAAAACGCACCTATCTTGGTGATGGACAGGACAGCTAGAGGGGATATGGAGGAGGCTGTTATTTTTTTTTTAATAGGTGTACTTTCACCAATTTGCTGATAATTCATTGAAAGTAGATGATCGGTACAATTGCTGCCAATGCATTTTTTAAAGCTGTATTGTCATGAGTCAAATTTGATCATGTTAGGTTCTTGCATAGGTCCTATAGCATTGATAAGTTTCCACCCTCTTTCTTACATACACACGTCTCTCCTGCATACACACAACTCTACTACTATCACACACGCAATTTTCCAAAATACACACACAACTCTCCTCCATACACAAACACAGTTCTAACACATATAGCTTTTCTACAGCTTTGAAGTATGCACTCACACCTCTGTTACATACACGCACTGTTTTGCTACATACTTGTACACAGCTTTCTTACATACACCAACAGCTCTCTTATATACTCATGCAGCTCCACACACACAAACACTTATATATATATATATATATATGTACACTCATCCATCGTATACATTACCACATCTTGAAATTCCTTCCAGGAATGTGACTGATCACATGACCTGAAAGGTTCAATGGCTAATCAACAACTTTGTTTGATTGGGACCCTATCCATGCCACCTCACATATCAGGAGTGTCGTTCTTCTTTTCATAAAGAGGTCCAAGGGCTAGTCTTGCAGAAGTTTTTTCAGCTACACAGGATGCGCAACATCCGTGCAAGTCCTGGTGACTTTCTCCCCTGCACTGCACCGATCAGATAGATCAGTGTGGGGCAGGAGAAAGGAGAACAGTTCTTTCAGTGATCATGAAGGATGCTGTCAGTGTTTTCCTCCATCAGAATAAGCAGCCTCTAGACTGTAAGAAACACACACATTTTAACATCATTTTGATTGTCTAAAATTTACTGCAGCTAAAAATTACATTTGGTTTACAATGCATTTTGCCAGATATGTTGTCACTTGTCAAAGCTAAGAATTTTACATGCTGGGTTTTTTTATGGCACATTTAGCACTGATAAGTTGTCACACTCTTGCTTAATATGTTAACATTCTGTCTGTAAACTGTATATGCATAGCTACCTTTTTGAAGCAATATTGAGATTTACTTAAGAACGTGGGGCCCAATAAATACCATCAATGGTGCCCAGTCCAAGAGATGGTGGATCCTATAGGTAAACACCACCTCATCATGCACTAAAACTTACTAAAAAAAAAAAAGATGTGAAGTTCACACATATAGAAAATGGACATTTTGTGAATACATATTACACGTATTGTAAAATAGATAGAGCTCATATGTAGAGTTTGTTTGATAAACTTTCCTACTACTTTGTCTAAATTAGAAGCAAATTGGTTGAACATTACTTCTACCTAAAATGGCAGAAAACGCACCTATCTTGGTGATGGACAGGACAGCTAGAGGGGATATGGAGGAGGCTGTTATTTTTTTTTTAATAGGTGTACTTTCACCAATTTGCTGATAATTCATTGAAAGTAGATGATCGGTACAATTGCTGCCAATGCATTTTTTAAAGCTGTATTGTCATGAGTCAAATTTGATCATGTTAGGTTCTTGCATAGGTCCTATAGCATTGATAAGTTTCCACCCTCTTTCCTACATACACACATCTCTCCTGCATACACACAACTCTACTACTATCACACACGCAATTTTCCAAAATACACACACAACTCTCCTCCATACACAAACACAGTTCTAACACATATAGCTTTTCTACAGCTTTGAAGTATGCACTCACACCTCTGTTACATACACGCACTGTTTTGCTACATACTTGTACACAGCTTTCTTACATACACCAACAGCTCTCTTATATACTCATGCAGCTCCACACACACAAACACTTATATATATATATATATATATGTACACTCATCCATCGTATACATTACCACATCTTGAAATTCCTTCCAGGAATGTGACTGATCACATGACCTGAAAGGTTCAATGGCTAATCAACAACTTTGTTTGATTGGGACCCTATCCATGCCACCTCACATATCAGGAGTGTCGTTCTTCTTTTCATAAAGAGGTCCAAGGGCTAGTCTTGCAGAAGTTTTTTCAGCTACACAGGATGCGCAACATCCGTGCAAGTCCTGGTGACTTTCTCCCCTGCACTGCACCGATCAGATAGATCAGTGTGGGGCAGGAGAAAGGAGAACAGTTCTTTCAGTGATCATGAAGGATGCTGTCAGTGTTTTCCTCCATCAGAATAAGCAGCCTCTAGACTGTAAGAAACACACACATTTTAACATCATTTTGATTGTCTAAAATTTACTGCAGCTAAAAATTACATTTGGTTTACAATGCATTTTGCCAGATATGTTGTCACTTGTCAAAGCTAAGAATTTTACATGCTGGGTTTTTTTTATGGCACATTTAGCACTGATAAGTTGTCACACTCTTGCTTAATATGTTAACATTCTGTCTGTAAACTGTATATGCATAGCTACCTTTTTGAAGCAATATTGAGATTTACTTAAGAACGTGGGGCCCAATAAATACCATCAATGGTGCCCAGTCCAAGAGATGGTGGATCCTATAGGTAAACACCACCTCATCATGCACTAAAACTTACTAAAAAAAAAAAAGATGTGAAGTTCACACATATAGAAAATGGACATTTTGTGAATACATATTACACGTATTGTAAAATAGATAGAGCTCATATGTAGAGTTTGTTTGATAAACTTTCCTACTACTTTGTCTAAATTAGAAGCAAATTGGTTGAACATTACTTCTACCTAAAATGGCAGAAAACGCACCTATCTTGGTGATGGACAGGACAGCTAGAGGGGATATGGAGGAGGCTGTTATTTTTTTTTTAATAGGTGTACTTTCACCAATTTGCTGATAATTCATTGAAAGTAGACGATCGGTACAATTGCTGCCAATGCATTTTTTAAAGCTGTATTGTCATGAGTCAAATTTGATCATGTTAGGTTCTTGCATAGGTCCTATAGCATTGATAAGTTTCCACCCTCTTTCTTACATACACACGTCTCTCCTGCATACACACAACTCTACTACTATCACACACGCAATTTTCCAAAATACACACACAACTCTCCTCCATACACAAACACAGTTCTAACACATATAGCTTTTCTACAGCTTTGAAGTATGCACTCACACCTCTGTTACATACACGCACTGTTTTGCTACATACTTGTACACAGCTTTCTTACATACACCAACAGCTCTCTTATATACTCATGCAGCTCCACACACACAAACACTTATATATATATATATATATATGTACACTCATCCATCGTATACATTACCACATCTTGAAATTCCTTCCAGGAATGTGACTGATCACATGACCTGAAAGGTTCAATGGCTAATCAACAACTTTGTTTGATTGGGACCCTATCCATGCCACCTCACATATCAGGAGTGTCGTTCTTCTTTTCATAAAGAGGTCCAAGGGCTAGTCTTGCAGAAGTTTTTTCAGCTACACAGGATGCGCAACATCCGTGCAAGTCCTGGTGACTTTCTCCCCTGCACTGCACCGATCAGATAGATCAGTGTGGGGCAGGAGAAAGGAGAACAGTTCTTTCAGTGATCATGAAGGATGCTGTCAGTGTTTTCCTCCATCAGAATAAGCAGCCTCTAGACTGTAAGAAACACACACATTTTAACATCATTTTGATTGTCTAAAATTTACTGCAGCTAAAAATTACATTTGGTTTACAATGCATTTTGCCAGATATGTTGTCACTTGTCAAAGCTAAGAATTTTACATGCTGGGTTTTTTTATGGCACATTTAGCACTGATAAGTTGTCACACTCTTGCTTAATATGTTAACATTCTGTCTGTAAACTGTATATGCATAGCTACCTTTTTGAAGCAATATTGAGATTTACTTAAGAACGTGGGGCCCAATAAATACCATCAATGGTGCCCAGTCCAAGAGATGGTGGATCCTATAGGTAAACACCACCTCATCATGCACTAAAACTTACTAAAAAAAAAAAAGATGTGAAGTTCACACATATAGAAAATGGACATTTTGTGAATACATATTACACGTATTGTAAAATAGATAGAGCTCATATGTAGAGTTTGTTTGATAAACTTTCCTACTACTTTGTCTAAATTAGAAGCAAATTGGTTGAACATTACTTCTACCTAAAATGGCAGAAAACGCACCTATCTTGGTGATGGACAGGACAGCTAGAGGGGATATGGAGGAGGCTGTTATTTTTTTTTTAATAGGTGTACTTTCACCAATTTGCTGATAATTCATTGAAAGTAGATGATCGGTACAATTGCTGCCAATGCATTTTTTAAAGCTGTATTGTCATGAGTCAAATTTGATCATGTTAGGTTCTTGCATAGGTCCTATAGCATTGATAAGTTTCCACCCTCTTTCCTACATACACACATCTCTCCTGCATACACACAACTCTACTACTATCACACACGCAATTTTCCAAAATACACACACAACTCTCCTCCATACACAAACACAGTTCTAACACATATAGCTTTTCTACAGCTTTGAAGTATGCACTCACACCTCTGTTACATACACGCACTGTTTTGCTACATACTTGTACACAGCTTTCTTACATACACCAACAGCTCTCTTATATACTCATGCAGCTCCACACACACAAACACTTATATATATATATATATATATGTACACTCATCCATCGTATACATTACCACATCTTGAAATTCCTTCCAGGAATGTGACTGATCACATGACCTGAAAGGTTCAATGGCTAATCAACAACTTTGTTTGATTGGGACCCTATCCATGCCACCTCACATATCAGGAGTGTCGTTCTTCTTTTCATAAAGAGGTCCAAGGGCTAGTCTTGCAGAAGTTTTTTCAGCTACACAGGATGCGCAACATCCGTGCAAGTCCTGGTGACTTTCTCCCCTGCACTGCACCGATCAGATAGATCAGTGTGGGGCAGGAGAAAGGAGAACAGTTCTTTCAGTGATCATGAAGGATGCTGTCAGTGTTTTCCTCCATCAGAATAAGCAGCCTCTAGACTGTAAGAAACACACACATTTTAACATCATTTTGATTGTCTAAAATTTACTGCAGCTAAAAATTACATTTGGTTTACAATGCATTTTGCCAGATATGTTGTCACTTGTCAAAGCTAAGAATTTTACATGCTGGGTTTTTTTATGGCACATTTAGCACTGATAAGTTGTCACACTCTTGCTTAATATGTTAACATTCTGTCTGTAAACTGTATATGCATAGCTACCTTTTTGAAGCAATATTGAGATTTACTTAAGAACGTGGGGCCCAATAAATACCATCAATGGTGCCCAGTCCAAGAGATGGTGGATCCTATAGGTAAACACCACCTCATCATGCACTAAAACTTACTAAAAAAAAAAAAGATGTGAAGTTCACACATATAGAAAATGGACATTTTGTGAATACATATTACACGTATTGTAAAATAGATAGAGCTCATATGTAGAGTTTGTTTGATAAACTTTCCTACTACTTTGTCTAAATTAGAAGCAAATTGGTTGAACATTACTTCTACCTAAAATGGCAGAAAACGCACCTATCTTGGTGATGGACAGGACAGCTAGAGGGGATATGGAGGAGGCTGTTATTTTTTTTTTAATAGGTGTACTTTCACCAATTTGCTGATAATTCATTGAAAGTAGATGATCGGTACAATTGCTGCCAATGCATTTTTTAAAGCTGTATTGTCATGAGTCAAATTTGATCATGTTAGGTTCTTGCATAGGTCCTATAGCATTGATAAGTTTCCACCCTCTTTCCTACATACACACATCTCTCCTGCATACACACAACTCTACTACTATCACACACGCAATTTTCCAAAATACACACACAACTCTCCTCCATACACAAACACAGTTCTAACACATATAGCTTTTCTACAGCTTTGAAGTATGCACTTACACCTCTGTTACATACACGCACTGTTTTGCTACATACTTGTACACAGCTTTCTTACATACACCAACAGCTCTCTTATATACTCATGCAGCTCCACACACACAAACACTTATATATATATATGTACACTCATCCATCGTATACATTACCACATCTTGAAATTCCTTCCAGGAATGTGACTGATCACATGACCTGAAAGGTTCAATGGCTAATCAACAACTTTGTTTGATTGGGACCCTATCCATGCCACCTCACATATCAGGAGTGTCGTTCTTCTTTTCATAAAGAGGTCCAAGGGCTAGTCTTGCAGAAGTTTTTTCAGCTACACAGGATGCGCAACATCCGTGCAAGTCCTGGTGACTTTCTCCCCTGCACTGCACCGATCAGATAGATCAGTGTGGGGCAGGAGAAAGGAGAACAGTTCTTTCAGTGATCATGAAGGATGCTGTCAGTGTTTTCCTCCATCAGAATAAGCAGCCTCTAGACTGTAAGAAACACACACATTTTAACATCATTTTGATTGTCTAAAATTTACTGCAGCTAAAAATTACATTTGGTTTACAATGCATTTTGCCAGATATGTTGTCACTTGTCAAAGCTAAGAATTTTACATGCTGGGTTTTTTTATGGCACATTTAGCACTGATAAGTTGTCACACTCTTGCTTAATATGTTAACATTCTGTCTGTAAACTGTATATGCATAGCTACCTTTTTGAAGCAATATTGAGATTTACTTAAGAACGTGGGGCCCAATAAATACCATCAATGGTGCCCAGTCCAAGAGATGGTGGATCCTATAGGTAAACACCACCTCATCATGCACTAAAACTTACTAAAAAAAAAAAAAGATGTGAAGTTCACACATATAGAAAATGGACATTTTGTGAATACATATTACACGTATTGTAAAATAGATAGAGCTCATATGTAGAGTTTGTTTGATAAACTTTCCTACTACTTTGTCTAAATTAGAAGCAAATTGGTTGAACATTACTTCTACCTAAAATGGCAGAAAACGCACCTATCTTGGTGATGGACAGGACAGCTAGAGGGGATATGGAGGAGGCTGTTATTTTTTTTTTAATAGGTGTACTTTCACCAATTTGCTGATAATTCATTGAAAGTAGATGATCGGTACAATTGCTGCCAATGCATTTTTTAAAGCTGTATTGTCATGAGTCAAATTTGATCATGTTAGGTTCTTGCATAGGTCCTATAGCATTGATAAGTTTCCACCCTCTTTCCTACATACACACATCTCTCCTGCATACACACAACTCTACTACTATCACACACGCAATTTTCCAAAATACACACACAACTCTCCTCCATACACAAACACAGTTCTAACACATATAGCTTTTCTACAGCTTTGAAGTATGCACTTACACCTCTGTTACATACACGCACTGTTTTGCTACATACTTGTACACAGCTTTCTTACATACACCAACAGCTCTCTTATATACTCATGCAGCTCCACACACACAAACACTTATATATATATATATATATATATGTACACTCATCCATCGTATACATTACCACATCTTGAAATTCCTTCCAGGAATGTGACTGATCACATGACCTGAAAGGTTCAATGGCTAATCAACAACTTTGTTTGATTGGGACCCTATCCATGCCACCTCACATATCAGGAGTGTCGTTCTTCTTTTCATAAAGAGGTCCAAGGGCTAGTCTTGCAGAAGTTTTTTCAGCTACACAGGATGCGTAACATCCGTGCAAGTCCTGGTGACTTTCTCCCCTGCACTGCACCGATCAGATAGATCAGTGTGGGGCAGGAGAAAGGAGAACAGTTCTTTCAGTGATCATGAAGGATGCTGTCAGTGTTTTCCTCCATCAGAATAAGCAGCCTCTAGACTGTAAGAAACACACACATTTTAACATCATTTTGATTGTCTAAAATTTACTGCAGCTAAAAATTACATTTGGTTTACAATGCATTTTGCCAGATATGTTGTCACTTGTCAAAGCTAAGAATTTTACATGCTGGGTTTTTTTATGGCACATTTAGCACTGATAAGTTGTCACACTCTTGCTTAATATGTTAACATTCTGTCTGTAAACTGTATATGCATAGCTACCTTTTTGAAGCAATATTGAGATTTACTTAAGAACGTGGGGCCCAATAAATACCATCAATGGTGCCCAGTCCAAGAGATGGTGGATCCTATAGGTAAACACCACCTCATCTTGCACTAAAACTTACTAAAAAAAAAAAAGATGTGAAGTTCACACATATAGAAAATGGACATTTTGTGAATACATATTACACGTATTGTAAAATAGATAGAGCTCATATGTAGAGTTTGTTTGATAAACTTTCCTACTACTTTGTCTAAATTAGAAGCAAATTGGTTGAACATTACTTCTACCTAAAATGGCAGAAAACGCACCTATCTTGGTGATGGACAGGACAGCTAGAGGGGATATGGAGGAGGCTGTTATTTTTTTTTTAATAGGTGTACTTTCACCAATTTGCTGATAATTCATTGAAAGTAGATGATCGGTACAATTGCTGCCAATGCATTTTTTAAAGCTGTATTGTCATGAGTCAAATTTGATCATGTTAGGTTCTTGCATAGGTCCTATAGCATTGATAAGTTTCCACCCTCTTTCCTACATACACACATCTCTCCTGCATACACACAACTCTACTACTATCACACACGCAATTTTCCAAAATACACACACAACTCTCCTCCATACACAAACACAGTTCTAACACATATAGCTTTTCTACAACTTTGAAGTATGCACTTACACCTCTGTTACATACACGCACTGTTTTGCTACATACTTGTACACAGCTTTCTTACATACACCAACAGCTCTCTTATATACTCATGCAGCTCCACACACACAAACACTTATATATATATATATATATATATATATATATATATGTACACTCATCCATCGTATACATTACCACATCTTGAAATTCCTTCCAGGAATGTGACTGATCACATGACCTGAAAGGTTCAATGGCTAATCAACAACTTTGTTTGATTGGGACCCTATCCATGCCACCTCACATATCAGGAGTGTCGTTCTTCTTTTCATAAAGAGGTCCAAGGGCTAGTCTTGCAGAAGTTTTTTCAGCTACACAGGATGCGCAACATCCGTGCAAGTCCTGGTGACTTTCTCCCCTGCACTGCACCGATCAGATAGATCAGTGTGGGGCAGGAGAAAGGAGAACAGTTCTTTCAGTGATCATGAAGGATGCTGTCAGTGTTTTCCTCCATCAGAATAAGCAGCCTCTAGACTGTAAGAAACACACACATTTTAACATCATTTTGATTGTCTAAAATTTACTGCAGCTAAAAATTACATTTGGTTTACAATGCATTTTGCCAGATATGTTGTCACTTGTCAAAGCTAAGAATTTTACATGCTGGGTTTTTTTATGGCACATTTAGCACTGATAAGTTGTCACACTCTTGCTTAATATGTTAACATTCTGTCTGTAAACTGTATATGCATAGCTACCTTTTTGAAGCAATATTGAGATTTACTTAAGAACGTGGGGCCCAATAAATACCATCAATGGTGCCCAGTCCAAGAGATGGTGGATCCTATAGGTAAACACCACCTCATCATGCACTAAAACTTACTAAAAAAAAAAAAGATGTGAAGTTCACACATATAGAAAATGGACATTTTGTGAATACATATTACACGTATTGTAAAATAGATAGAGCTCATATGTAGAGTTTGTTTGATAAACTTTCCTACTACTTTGTCTAAATTAGAAGCAAATTGGTTGAACATTACTTCTACCTAAAATGGCAGAAAACGCACCTATCTTGGTGATGGACAGGACAGCTAGAGGGGATATGGAGGAGGCTGTTATTTTTTTTTTAATAGGTGTACTTTCACCAATTTGCTGATAATTCATTGAAAGTAGATGATCGGTACAATTGCTGCCAATGCATTTTTTAAAGCTGTATTGTCATGAGTCAAATTTGATAATGTTAGGTTCTTGCATAGGTCCTATAGCATTGATAAGTTTCCACCCTCTTTCCTACATACACACATCTCTCCTGCATACACACAACTCTACTACTATCACACACGCAATTTTCCAAAATACACACACAACTCTCCTCCATACACAAACACAGTTCTAACACATATAGCTTTTCTACAGCTTTGAAGTATGCACTTACACCTCTGTTACATACACGCACTGTTTTGCTACATACTTGTACACAGCTTTCTTACATACACCAACAGCTCTCTTATATACTCATGCAGCTCCACACACACAAACACTTATATATATATATATATATATGTACACTCATCCATCGTATACATTACCACATCTTGAAATTCCTTCCAGGAATGTGACTGATCACATGACCTGAAAGGTTCAATGGCTAATCAACAACTTTGTTTGATTGGGACCCTATCCATGCCACCTCACATATCAGGAGTGTCGTTCTTCTTTTCATAAAGAGGTCCAAGGGCTAGTCTTGCAGAAGTTTTTTCAGCTACACAGGATGCGTAACATCCGTGCAAGTCCTGGTGACTTTCTCCCCTGCACTGCACCGATCAGATAGATCAGTGTGGGGCAGGAGAAAGGAGAACAGTTCTTTCAGTGATCATGAAGGATGCTGTCAGTGTTTTCCTCCATCAGAATAAGCAGCCTCTAGACTGTAAGAAACACACACATTTTAACATCATTTTGATTGTCTAAAATTTACTGCAGCTAAAAATTACATTTGGTTTACAATGCATTTTGCCAGATATGTTGTCACTTGTCAAAGCTAAGAATTTTACATGCTGGGTTTTTTTATGGCACATTTAGCACTGATAAGTTGTCACACTCTTGCTTAATATGTTAACATTCTGTCTGTAAACTGTATATGCATAGCTACCTTTTTGAAGCAATATTGAGATTTACTTAAGAACGTGGGGCCCAATAAATACCATCAATGGTGCCCAGTCCAAGAGATGGTGGATCCTATAGGTAAACACCACCTCATCTTGCACTAAAACTTACTAAAAAAAAAAAAGATGTGAAGTTCACACATATAGAAAATGGACATTTTGTGAATACATATTACACGTATTGTAAAATAGATAGAGCTCATATGTAGAGTTTGTTTGATAAACTTTCCTACTACTTTGTCTAAATTAGAAGCAAATTGGTTGAACATTACTTCTACCTAAAATGGCAGAAAACGCACCTATCTTGGTGATGGACAGGACAGCTAGAGGGGATATGGAGGAGGCTGTTATTTTTTTTTTAATAGGTGTACTTTCACCAATTTGCTGATAATTCATTGAAAGTAGATGATCGGTACAATTGCTGCCAATGCATTTTTTAAAGCTGTATTGTCATGAGTCAAATTTGATCATGTTAGGTTCTTGCATAGGTCCTATAGCATTGATAAGTTTCCACCCTCTTTCCTACATACACACATCTCTCCTGCATACACACAACTCTACTACTATCACACACGCAATTTTCCAAAATACACAAACAACTCTCCTCCATACACAAACACAGTTCTAACACATATAGCTTTTCTACAACTTTGAAGTATGCACTTACACCTCTGTTACATACACGCACTGTTTTGCTACATACTTGTACACAGCTTTCTTACATACACCAACAGCTCTCTTATATACTCATGCAGCTCCACACACACAAACACTTATATATATATATATATATATATATGTACACTCATCCATCGTATACATTACCACATCTTGAAATTCCTTCCAGGAATGTGACTGATCACATGACCTGAAAGGTTCAATGGCTAATCAACAACTTTGTTTGATTGGGACCCTATCCATGCCACCTCACATATCAGGAGTGTCGTTCTTCTTTTCATAAAGAGGTCCAAGGGCTAGTCTTGCAGAAGTTTTTTCAGCTACACAGGATGCGTAACATCCGTGCAAGTCCTGGTGACTTTCTCCCCTGCACTGCACCGATCAGATAGATCAGTGTGGGGCAGGAGAAAGGAGAACAGTTCTTTCAGTGATCATGAAGGATGCTGTCAGTGTTTTCCTCCATCAGAATAAGCAGCCTCTAGACTGTAAGAAACACACACATTTTAACATCATTTTGATTGTCTAAAATTTACTGCAGCTAAAAATTACATTTGGTTTACAATGCATTTTGCCAGATATGTTGTCACTTGTCAAAGCTAAGAATTTTACATGCTGGGTTTTTTTATGGCACATTTAGCACTGATAAGTTGTCACACTCTTGCTTAATATGTTAACATTCTGTCTGTAAACTGTATATGCATAGCTACCTTTTTGAAGCAATATTGAGATTTACTTAAGAACGTGGGGCCCAATAAATACCATCAATGGTGCCCAGTCCAAGAGATGGTGGATCCTATAGGTAAACACCACCTCATCTTGCACTAAAACTTACTAAAAAAAAAAAAGATGTGAAGTTCACACATATAGAAAATGGACATTTTGTGAATACATATTACACGTATTGTAAAATAGATAGAGCTCATATGTAGAGTTTGTTTGATAAACTTTCCTACTACTTTGTCTAAATTAGAAGCAAATTGGTTGAACATTACTTCTACCTAAAATGGCAGAAAACGCACCTATCTTGGTGATGGACAGGACAGCTAGAGGGGATATGGAGGAGGCTGTTATTTTTTTTTTAATAGGTGTACTTTCACCAATTTGCTGATAATTCATTGAAAGTAGATGATCGGTACAATTGCTGCCAATGCATATTTTAAAGCTGTATTGTCATGAGTCAAATTTGATCATGTTAGGTTCTTGCATAGGTCCTATAGCATTGATAAGTTTCCACCCTCTTTCCTACATACACACATCTCTCCTGCATACACACAACTCTACTACTATCACACACGCAATTTTCCAAAATACACACACAACTCTCCTCCATACACAAACACAGTTCTAACACATATAGCTTTTCTACAACTTTGAAGTATGCACTTACACCTCTGTTACATACACGCACTGTTTTGCTACATACTTGTACACAGCTTTCTTACATACACCAACAGCTCTCTTATATACTCATGCAGCTCCACACACACAAACACTTTTATATATATATATATATATATATATGTACACTCATCCATCGTATACATTACCACATCTTGAAATTCCTTCCAGGAATGTGACTGATCACATGACCTGAAAGGTTCAATGGCTAATCAACAACTTTGTTTGATTGGGACCCTATCCATGCCACCTCACATATCAGGAGTGTCGTTCTTCTTTTCATAAAGAGGTCCAAGGGCTAGTCTTGCAGAAGTTTTTTCAGCTACACAGGATGCGCAACATCCGTGCAAGTCCTGGTGACTTTCTCCCCTGCACTGCACCGATCAGATAGATCAGTGTGGGGCAGGAGAAAGGAGAACAGTTCTTTCAGTGATCATGAAGGATGCTGTCAGTGTTTTCCTCCATCAGAATAAGCAGCCTCTAGACTGTAAGAAACACACACATTTTAACATCATTTTGATTGTCTAAAATTTACTGCAGCTAAAAATTACATTTGGTTTACAATGCATTTTGCCAGATATGTTGTCACTTGTCAAAGCTAAGAATTTTACATGCTGGGTTTTTTTATGGCACATTTAGCACTGATAAGTTGTCACACTCTTGCTTAATATGTTAACATTCTGTCTGTAAACTGTATATGCATAGCTACCTTTTTGAAGCAATATTGAGATTTACTTAAGAACGTGGGGCCCAATAAATACCATCAATGGTGCCCAGTCCAAGAGATGGTGGATCCTATAGGTAAACACCACCTCATCATGCACTAAAACTTACTAAAAAAAAAAAAGATGTGAAGTTCACACATATAGAAAATGGACATTTTGTGAATACATATTACACGTATTGTAAAATAGATAGAGCTCATATGTAGAGTTTGTTTGATAAACTTTCCTACTACTTTGTCTAAATTAGAAGCAAATTGGTTGAACATTACTTCTACCTAAAATGGCAGAAAACGCACCTATCTTGGTGATGGACAGGACAGCTAGAGGGGATATGGAGGAGGCTGTTATTTTTTTTTTAATAGGTGTACTTTCACCAATTTGCTGATAATTCATTGAAAGTAGATGATCGGTACAATTGCTGCCAATGCATTTTTTAAAGCTGTATTGTCATGAGTCAAATTTGATCATGTTAGGTTCTTGCATAGGTCCTATAGCATTGATAAGTTTCCACCCTCTTTCCTACATACACACATCTCTCCTGCATACACACAACTCTACTACTATCACACACGCAATTTTCCAAAATACACACACAACTCTCCTCCATACACAAACACAGTTCTAACACATATAGCTTTTCTACAGCTTTGAAGTATGCACTTACACCTCTGTTACATACACGCACTGTTTTGCTACATACTTGTACACAGCTTTCTTACATACACCAACAGCTCTCTTATATACTCATGCAGCTCCACACACACAAACACTTATATATATATATATATATATGTACACTCATCCATCGTATACATTACCACATCTTGAAATTCCTTCCAGGAATGTGACTGATCACATGACCTGAAAGGTTCAATGGCTAATCAACAACTTTGTTTGATTGGGACCCTATCCATGCCACCTCACATATCAGGAGTGTCGTTCTTCTTTTCATAAAGAGGTCCAAGGGCTAGTCTTGCAGAAGTTTTTTCAGCTACACAGGATGCGTAACATCCGTGCAAGTCCTGGTGACTTTCTCCCCTGCACTGCACCGATCAGATAGATCAGTGTGGGGCAGGAGAAAGGAGAACAGTTCTTTCAGTGATCATGAAGGATGCTGTCAGTGTTTTCCTCCATCAGAATAAGCAGCCTCTAGACTGTAAGAAACACACACATTTTAACATCATTTTGATTGTCTAAAATTTACTGCAGCTAAAAATTACATTTGGTTTACAATGCATTTTGCCAGATATGTTGTCACTTGTCAAAGCTAAGAATTTTACATGCTGGGTTTTTTTATGGCACATTTAGCACTGATAAGTTGTCACACTCTTGCTTAATATGTTAACATTCTGTCTGTAAACTGTATATGCATAGCTACCTTTTTGAAGCAATATTGAGATTTACTTAAGAACGTGGGGCCCAATAAATACCATCAATGGTGCCCAGTCCAAGAGATGGTGGATCCTATAGGTAAACACCACCTCATCTTGCACTAAAACTTACTAAAAAAAAAAAAGATGTGAAGTTCACACATATAGAAAATGGACATTTTGTGAATACATATTACACGTATTGTAAAATAGATAGAGCTCATATGTAGAGTTTGTTTGATAAACTTTCCTACTACTTTGTCTAAATTAGAAGCAAATTGGTTGAACATTACTTCTACCTAAAATGGCAGAAAACGCACCTATCTTGGTGATGGACAGGACAGCTAGAGGGGATATGGAGGAGGCTGTTATTTTTTTTTTAATAGGTGTACTTTCACCAATTTGCTGATAATTCATTGAAAGTAGATGATCGGTACAATTGCTGCCAATGCATTTTTTAAAGCTGTATTGTCATGAGTCAAATTTGATCATGTTAGGTTCTTGCATAGGTCCTATAGCATTGATAAGTTTCCACCCTCTTTCCTACATACACACATCTCTCCTGCATACACACAACTCTACTACTATCACACACGCAATTTTCCAAAATACACACACAACTCTCCTCCATACACAAACACAGTTCTAACACATATAGCTTTTCTACAACTTTGAAGTATGCACTTACACCTCTGTTACATACACGCACTGTTTTGCTACATACTTGTACACAGCTTTCTTACATACACCAACAGCTCTCTTATATACTCATGCAGCTCCACACACACAAACACTTTTATATATATATATATATATATATATGTACACTCATCCATCGTATACATTACCACATCTTGAAATTCCTTCCAGGAATGTGACTGATCACATGACCTGAAAGGTTCAATGGCTAATCAACAACTTTGTTTGATTGGGACCCTATCCATGCCACCTCACATATCAGGAGTGTCGTTCTTCTTTTCATAAAGAGGTCCAAGGGCTAGTCTTGCAGAAGTTTTTTCAGCTACACAGGATGCGCAACATCCGTGCAAGTCCTGGTGACTTTCTCCCCTGCACTGCACCGATCAGATAGATCAGTGTGGGGCAGGAGAAAGGAGAACAGTTCTTTCAGTGATCATGAAGGATGCTGTCAGTGTTTTCCTCCATCAGAATAAGCAGCCTCTAGACTGTAAGAAACACACACATTTTAACATCATTTTGATTGTCTAAAATTTACTGCAGCTAAAAATTACATTTGGTTTACAATGCATTTTGCCAGATATGTTGTCACTTGTCAAAGCTAAGAATTTTACATGCTGGGTTTTTTTATGGCACATTTAGCACTGATAAGTTGTCACACTCTTGCTTAATATGTTAACATTCTGTCTGTAAACTGTATATGCATAGCTACCTTTTTGAAGCAATATTGAGATTTACTTAAGAACGTGGGGCCCAATAAATACCATCAATGGTGCCCAGTCCAAGAGATGGTGGATCCTATAGGTAAACACCACCTCATCATGCACTAAAACTTACTAAAAAAAAAAAAGATGTGAAGTTCACACATATAGAAAATGGACATTTTGTGAATACATATTACACGTATTGTAAAATAGATAGAGCTCATATGTAGAGTTTGTTTGATAAACTTTCCTACTACTTTGTCTAAATTAGAAGCAAATTGGTTGAACATTACTTCTACCTAAAATGGCAGAAAACGCACCTATCTTGGTGATGGACAGGACAGCTAGAGGGGATATGGAGGAGGCTGTTATTTTTTTTTTAATAGGTGTACTTTAACCAATTTGCTGATAATTCATTGAAAGTAGATGATCGGTACAATTGCTGCCAATGCATTTTTTAAAGCTGTATTGTCATGAGTCAAATTTGATCATGTTAGGTTCTTGCATAGGTCCTATAGCATTGATAAGTTTCCACCCTCTTTCCTACATACACACATCTCTCCTGCATACACACAACTCTACTACTATCACACACGCAATTTTCCAAAATACACACACAACTCTCCTCCATACACAAACACAGTTCTAACACATATAGCTTTTCTACAGCTTTGAAGTATGCACTTACACCTCTGTTACATACACGCACTGTTTTGCTACATACTTGTACACAGCTTTCTTACATACACCAACAGCTCTCTTATATACTCATGCAGCTCCACACACACAAACACTTATATATATATATATATGTACACTCATCCATCGTATACATTACCACATCTTGAAATTCCTTCCAGGAATGTGACTGATCACATGACCTGAAAGGTTCAATGGCTAATCAACAACTTTGTTTGATTGGGACCCTATCCATGCCACCTCACATATCAGGAGTGTCGTTCTTCTTTTCATAAAGAGGTCCAAGGGCTAGTCTTGCAGAAGTTTTTTCAGCTACACAGGATGCGCAACATCCGTGCAAGTCCTGGTGACTTTCTCCCCTGCACTGCACCGATCAGATAGATCAGTGTGGGGCAGGAGAAAGGAGAACAGTTCTTTCAGTGATCATGAAGGATGCTGTCAGTGTTTTCCTCCATCAGAATAAGCAGCCTCTAGACTGTAAGAAACACACACATTTTAACATCATTTTGATTGTCTAAAATTTACTGCAGCTAAAAATTACATTTGGTTTACAATGCATTTTGCCAGATATGTTGTCACTTGTCAAAGCTAAGAATTTTACATGCTGGGTTTTTTTATGGCACATTTAGCACTGATAAGTTGTCACACTCTTGCTTAATATGTTAACATTCTGTCTGTAAACTGTATATGCATAGCTACCTTTTTGAAGCAATATTGAGATTTACTTAAGAACGTGGGGCCCAATAAATACCACCAATGGTGCCCAGTCCAAGAGATGGTGGATCCTATAGGTAAACACCACCTCATCATGCACTAAAACTTACTAAAAAAAAAAAAGATGTGAAGTTCACACATATAGAAAATGGACATTTTGTGAATACATATTACACGTATTGTAAAATAGATAGAGCTCATATGTAGAGTTTGTTTGATAAACTTTCCTACTACTTTGTCTAAATTAGAAGCAAATTGGTTGAACATTACTTCTACCTAAAATGGCAGAAAACGCACCTATCTTGGTGATGGACAGGACAGCTAGAGGGGATATGGAGGAGGCTGTTATTTTTTTTTTAATAGGTGTACTTTCACCAATTTGCTGATAATTCATTGAAAGTAGATGATCGGTACAATTGCTGCCAATGCATTTTTTAAAGCTGTATTGTCATGAGTCAAATTTGATCATGTTAGGTTCTTGCATAGGTCCTATAGCATTGATAAGTTTCCACCCTCTTTCCTACATACACACATCTCTCCTGCATACACACAACTCTACTACTATCACACACGCAATTTTCCAAAATACACACACAACTCTCCTCCATACACAAACACAGTTCTAACACATATAGCTTTTCTACAGCTTTGAAGTATGCACTTACACCTCTGTTACATACACGCACTGTTTTGCTACATACTTGTACACAGCTTTCTTACATACACCAACAGCTCTCTTATATACTCATGCAGCTCCACACACACAAACACTTATATATATATATATATATATGTACACTCATCCATCGTATACATTACCACATCTTGAAATTCCTTCCAGGAATGTGACTGATCACATGAACTGAAAGGTTCAATGGCTAATCAACAACTTTGTTTGATTAGGACCCTATCCATGCCACCTCACATATCAGGAGTGTCATTCTTCTTTTCATAAAGAGGTCCAAGGGCTAGTCTTGCAGAAGTTTTTTCAGCTACACAGGATGCGCAACATCCGTGCAAGTCCTGGTGACTTTCTCCCCTGCACTGCACCGATCAGATAGATCAGTGTGGGGCAGGAGAAAGGAGAACAGTTCTTTCAGTGATCATGAAGGATGCTGTCAGTGTTTTCCTCCATCAGAATAAGCAGCCTCTAGACTGTAAGAAACACACACATTTTAACATCATTTTGATTGTCTAAAATTTACTGCAGCTAAAAATTACATTTGGTTTACAATGCATTTTGCCAGATATGTTGTCACTTGTCAAAGCTAAGAATTTTACATGCTGGGTTTTTTTATGGCACATTTAGCACTGATAAGTTGTCACACTCTTGCTTAATATGTTAACATTCTGTCTGTAAACTGTATATGCATAGCTACCTTTTTGAAGCAATATTGAGATTTACTTAAGAACGTGGGGCCCAATAAATACCATCAATGGTGCCCAGTCCAAGAGATGGTGGATCCTATAGGTAAACACCACCTCATCATGCACTAAAACTTACTAAAAAAAAAAAAGATGTGAAGTTCACACATATAGAAAATGGACATTTTGTGAATACATATTACACGTATTGTAAAATAGATAGAGCTCATATGTAGCGTTTGTTTGATAAACTTTCCTACTACTTTGTCTAAATTAGAAGCAAATTGGTTGAACATTACTTCTACCTAAAATGGCAGAAAACGCACCTATCTTGGTGATGGACAGGACAGCTAGAGGGGATATGGAGGAGGCTGTTATTTTTTTTTTAATAGGTGTACTTTCACCAATTTGCTGATAATTCATTGAAAGTAGATGATCGGTACAATTGCTGCCAATGCATTTTTTAAAGCTGTATTGTCATGAGTCAAATTTGATCATGTTAGGTTCTTGCATAGGTCCTATAGCATTGATAAGTTTCCACCCTCTTTCCTACATACACACATCTCTCCTGCATACACACAACTCTACTACTATCACACACGCAATTTTCCAAAATACACACACAACTCTCCTCCATACACAAACACAGTTCTAACACATATAGCTTTTCTACAGCTTTGAAGTATGCACTTACACCTCTGTTACATACACGCACTGTTTTGCTACATACTTGTACACAGCTTTCTTACATACACCAACAGCTCTCTTATATACTCATGCAGCTCCACACACACAAACACTTATATATATATATATATGTACACTCATCCATCGTATACATTACCACATCTTGAAATTCCTTCCAGGAATGTGACTGATCACATGACCTGAAAGGTTCAATGGCTAATCAACAACTTTGTTTGATTGGGACCCTATCCATGCCACCTCACATATCAGGAGTGTCGTTCTTCTTTTCATAAAGAGGTCCAAGGGCTAGTCTTGCAGAAGTTTTTTCAGCTACACAGGATGCGCAACATCCGTGCAAGTCCTGGTGACTTTCTCCCCTGCACTGCACCGATCAGATAGATCAGTGTGGGGCAGGAGAAAGGAGAACAGTTCTTTCAGTGATCATGAAGGATGCTGTCAGTGTTTTCCTCCATCAGAATAAGCAGCCTCTAGACTGTAAGAAACACACACATTTTAACATCATTTTGATTGTCTAAAATTTACTGCAGCTAAAAATTACATTTGGTTTACAATGCATTTTGCCAGATATGTTGTCACTTGTCAAAGCTAAGAATTTTACATGCTGGGTTTTTTTATGGCACATTTAGCACTGATAAGTTGTCACACTCTTGCTTAATATGTTAACATTCTGTCTGTAAACTGTATATGCATAGCTACCTTTTTGAAGCAATATTGAGATTTACTTAAGAACGTGGGGCCCAATAAATACCACCAATGGTGCCCAGTCCAAGAGATGGTGGATCCTATAGGTAAACACCACCTCATCATGCACTAAAACTTACTAAAAAAAAAAAAGATGTGAAGTTCACACATATAGAAAATGGACATTTTGTGAATACATATTACACGTATTGTAAAATAGATAGAGCTCATATGTAGAGTTTGTTTGATAAACTTTCCTACTACTTTGTCTAAATTAGAAGCAAATTGGTTGAACATTACTTCTACCTAAAATGGCAGAAAACGCACCTATCTTGGTGATGGACAGGACAGCTAGAGGGGATATGGAGGAGGCTGTTATTTTTTTTTTAATAGGTGTACTTTCACCAATTTGCTGATAATTCATTGAAAGTAGATGATCGGTACAATTGCTGCCAATGCATTTTTTAAAGCTGTATTGTCATGAGTCAAATTTGATCATGTTAGGTTCTTGCATAGGTCCTATAGCATTGATAAGTTTCCACCCTCTTTCCTACATACACACATCTCTCCTGCATACACACAACTCTACTACTATCACACACGCAATTTTCCAAAATACACACACAACTCTCCTCCATACACAAACACAGTTCTAACACATATAGCTTTTCTACAGCTTTGAAGTATGCACTTACACCTCTGTTACATACACGCACTGTTTTGCTACATACTTGTACACAGCTTTCTTACATACACCAACAGCTCTCTTATATACTCATGCAGCTCCACACACACAAACACTTATATATATATATATATGTACACTCATCCATCGTATACATTACCACATCTTGAAATTCCTTCCAGGAATGTGACTGATCACATGACCTGAAAGGTTCAATGGCTAATCAACAACTTTGTTTGATTAGGACCCTATCCATGCCACCTCACATATCAGGAGTGTCATTCTTCTTTTCATAAAGAGGTCCAAGGGCTAGTCTTGCAGAAGTTTTTTCAGCTACACAGGATGCGCAACATCCGTGCAAGTCCTGGTGACTTTCTCCCCTGCACTGCACCGATCAGATAGATCAGTGTGGGGCAGGAGAAAGGAGAACAGTTCTTTCAGTGATCATGAAGGATGCTGTCAGTGTTTTCCTCCATCAGAATAAGCAGCCTCTAGACTGTAAGAAACACACATATTTTAACATCATTTTGATTGTCTAAAATTTACTGCAGCTAAAAATTACATTTGGTTTACAATGCATTTTGCCAGATATGTTGTCACTTGTCAAAGCTAAGAATTTTACATGCTGGGTTTTTTTATGGCACATTTAGCACTGATAAGTTGTCACACTCTTGCTTAATATGTTAACATTCTGTCTGTAAACTGTATATGCATAGCTACCTTTTTGAAGCAATATTGAGATTTACTTAAGAACGTGGGGCCCAATAAATACCATCAATGGTGCCCAGTCCAAGAGATGGTGGATCCTATAGGTAAACACCACCTCATCATGCACTAAAACTTACTAAAAAAAAAAAAGATGTGAAGTTCACACATATAGAAAATGGACATTTTGTGAATACATATTACACGTATTGTAAAATAGATAGAGCTCATATGTAGAGTTTGTTTGATAAACTTTCCTACTACTTTGTCTAAATTAGAAGCAAATTGGTTGAACATTACTTCTACCTAAAATGGCAGAAAACGCACCTATCTTGGTGATGGACAGGACAGCTAGAGGGGATATGGAGGAGGCTGTTATTTTTTTTTTAATAGGTGTACTTTCACCAATTTGCTGATAATTCATTGAAAGTAGATGATCGGTACAATTGCTGCCAATGCATTTTTTAAAGCTGTATTGTCATGAGTCAAATTTGATCATGTTAGGTTCTTGCATAGGTCCTATAGCATTGATAAGTTTCCACCCTCTTTCCTACATACACACATCTCTCCTGCATACACACAACTCTACTACTATCACACACGCAATTTTCCAAAATACACACACAACTCTCCTCCATACACAAACACAGTTCTAACACATATAGCTTTTCTACAGCTTTGAAGTATGCACTTACACCTCTGTTACATACACGCACTGTTTTGCTACATACTTGTACACAGCTTTCTTACATACACCAACAGCTCTCTTATATACTCATGCAGCTCCACACACACAAACACTTATATATATATATATATGTACACTCATCCATCGTATACATTACCACATCTTGAAATTCCTTCCAGGAATGTGACTGATCACATGACCTGAAAGGTTCAATGGCTAATCAACAACTTTGTTTGATTAGGACCCTATCCATGCCACCTCACATATCAGGAGTGTCATTCTTCTTTTCATAAAGAGGTCCAAGGGCTAGTCTTGCAGAAGTTTTTTCAGCTACACAGGATGCGCAACATCCGTGCAAGTCCTGGTGACTTTCTCCCCTGCACTGCACCGATCAGATAGATCAGTGTGGGGCAGGAGAAAGGAGAACAGTTCTTTCAGTGATCATGAAGGATGCTGTCAGTGTTTTCCTCCATCAGAATAAGCAGCCTCTAGACTGTAAGAAACACACACATTTTAACATCATTTTGATTGTCTAAAATTTACTGCAGCTAAAAATTACATTTGGTTTACAATGCATTTTGCCAGATATGTTGTCACTTGTCAAAGCTAAGAATTTTACATGCTGGGTTTTTTTATGGCACATTTAGCACTGATAAGTTGTCACACTCTTGCTTAATATGTTAACATTCTGTCTGTAAACTGTATATGCATAGCTACCTTTTTGAAGCAATATTGAGATTTACTTAAGAACGTGGGGCCCAATAAATACCATCAATGGTGCCCAGTCCAAGAGATGGTGGATCCTATAGGTAAACACCACCTCATCATGCACTAAAACTTACTAAAAAAAAAAAAGATGTGAAGTTCACACATATAGAAAATGGACATTTTGTGAATACATATTACACGTATTGTAAAATAGATAGAGCTCATATGTAGAGTTTGTTTGATAAACTTTCCTACTACTTTGTCTAAATTAGAAGCAAATTGGTTGAACATTACTTCTACCTAAAATGGCAGAAAACGCACCTATCTTGGTGATGGACAGGACAGCTAGAGGGGATATGGAGGAGGCTGTTATTTTTTTTTTAATAGGTGTACTTTCACCAATTTGCTGATAATTCATTGAAAGTAGATGATCGGTACAATTGCTGCCAATGCATTTTTTAAAGCTGTATTGTCATGAGTCAAATTTGATCATGTTAGGTTCTTGCATAGGTCCTATAGCATTGATAAGTTTCCACCCTCTTTCCTACATACACACATCTCTCCTGCATACACACAACTCTACTACTATCACACACGCAATTTTCCAAAATACACACACAACTCTCCTCCATACACAAACACAGTTCTAACACATATAGCTTTTCTACAGCTTTGAAGTATGCACTTACACCTCTGTTACATACACGCACTGTTTTGCTACATACCTGTACACAGCTTTCTTACATACACCAACAGCTCTCTTATATACTCATGCAGCTCCACACACACAAACACTTATATATATATATATATATATATATATGTACACTCATCCATCGTATACATTACCACATCTTGAAATTCCTTCCAGGAATGTGACTGATCACATGACCTGAAAGGTTCAATGGCTAATCAACAACTTTGTTTGATTGGGACCCTATCCATGCCACCTCACATATCAGGAGTGTCGTTCTTCTTTTCATAAAGAGGTCCAAGGGCTAGTCTTGCAGAAGTTTTTTCAGCTACACAGGATGCGCAACATCCGTGCAAGTCCTGGTGACTTTCTCCCCTGCACTGCACCGATCAGATAGATCAGTGTGGGGCAGGAGAAAGGAGAACAGTTCTTTCAGTGATCATGAAGGATGCTGTCAGTGTTTTCCTCCATCAGAATAAGCAGCCTCTAGACTGTAAGAAACACACACATTTTAGCATCATTTTGATTGTCTAAAATTTACTGCAGCTAAAAATTACATTTGGTTTACAATGCATTTTGCCAGATATGTTGTCACTTGTCAAAGCTAAGAATTTTACATGCTGGGTTTTTTTATGGCACATTTAGCACTGATAAGTTGTCACACTCTTGCTTAATATGTTAACATTCTGTCTGTAAGCTGTATATGCATAGCTACCTTTTTGAAGCAATATTGAGATTTACTTAAGAACGTGGGGCCCAATAAATACCATCAATGGTGCCCAGTCCAAGAGATGGTGGATCCTATAGGTAAACACCACCTCATCTTGCACTAAAACTTACTAAAAAAAAAAAAGATGTGAAGTTCACACATATAGAAAATGGACATTTTGTGAATACATATTACACGTATTGTAAAATAGATAGAGCTCATATGTAGAGTTTGTTTGATAAACTTTCCTACTACTTTGTCTAAATTAGAAGCAAATTGGTTGAACATTACTTCTACCTAAAATGGCAGAAAACGCACCTATCTTGGTGATGGACAGGACAGCTAGAGGGGATATGGAGGAGGCTGTTATTTTTTTTTTAATAGGTGTACTTTCACCAATTTGCTGATAATTCATTGAAAGTAGATGATCGGTACAATTGCTGCCAATGCATTTTTTAAAGCTGTATTGTCATGAGTCAAATTTGATCATGTTAGGTTCTTGCATAGGTCCTATAGCATTGATAAGTTTCCACCCTCTTTCCTACATACACACATCTCTCCTGCATACACACAACTCTACTACTATCACACACGCAATTTTCCAAAATACACACACAACTCTCCTCCATACACAAACACAGTTCTAACACATATAGCTTTTCTACAACTTTGAAGTATGCACTTACACCTCTGTTACATACACGCACTGTTTTGCTACATACTTGTACACAGCTTTCTTACATACACCAACAGCTCTCTTATATACTCATGCAGCTCCACACACACAAACACTTTTATATATATATATATATATATGTACACTCATCCATCGTATACATTACCACATCTTGAAATTCCTTCCAGGAATGTGACTGATCACATGACCTGAAAGGTTCAATGGCTAATCAACAACTTTGTTTGATTGGCACCCTATCCATGCCACCTCACATATCAGGAGTGTCGTTCTTCTTTTCATAAAGAGGTCCAAGGGCTAGTCTTGCAGAAGTTTTTTCAGCTACACAGGATGCGCAACATCCGTGCAAGTCCTGGTGACTTTCTCCCCTGCACTGCACCGATCAGATAGATCAGTGTGGGGCAGGAGAAAGGAGAACAGTTCTTTCAGTGATCATGAAGGATGCTGTCAGTGTTTTCCTCCATCAGAATAAGCAGCCTCTAGACTGTAAGAAACACACACATTTTAACATCATTTTGATTGTCTAAAATTTACTGCAGCTAAAAATTACATTTGGTTTACAATGCATTTTGCCAGATATGTTGTCACTTGTCAAAGCTAAGAATTTTACATGCTGGGTTTTTTTATGGCACATTTAGCACTGATAAGTTGTCACACTCTTGCTTAATATGTTAACATTCTGTCTGTAAACTGTATATGCATAGCTACCTTTTTGAAGCAATATTGAGATTTACTTAAGAACGTGGGGCCCAATAAATACCATCAATGGTGCCCAGTCCAAGAGATGGTGGATCCTATAGGTAAACACCACCTCATCATGCACTAAAACTTACTAAAAAAAAAAAAGATGTGAAGTTCACACATATAGAAAATGGACATTTTGTGAATACATATTACACGTATTGTAAAATAGATAGAGCTCATATGTAGAGTTTGTTTGATAAACTTTCCTACTACTTTGTCTAAATTAGAAGCAAATTGGTTGAACATTACTTCTACCTAAAATGGCAGAAAACGCACCTATCTTGGTGATGGACAGGACAGCTAGAGGGGATATGGAGGAGGCTGTTATTTTTTTTTTAATAGGTGTACTTTCACCAATTTGCTGATAATTCATTGAAAGTAGATGATCGGTACAATTGCTGCCAATGCATTTTTTAAAGCTGTATTGTCATGAGTCAAATTTGATCATGTTAGGTTCTTGCATAGGTCCTATAGCATTGATAAGTTTCCACCCTCTTTCCTACATACACACATCTCTCCTGCATACACACAACTCTACTACTATCACACACGCAATTTTCCAAAATACACACACAACTCTCCTCCATACACAAACACAGTTCTAACACATATAGCTTTTCTACAGCTTTGAAGTATGCACTTACACCTCTGTTACATACACGCACTGTTTTGCTACATACTTGTACACAGCTTTCTTACATACACCAACAGCTCTCTTATATACTCATGCAGCTCCACACACACAAACACTTATATATATATATGTACACTCATCCATCGTATACATTACCACATCTTGAAATTCCTTCCAGGAATGTGACTGATCACATGACCTGAAAGGTTCAATGGCTAATCAACAACTTTGTTTGATTGGGACCCTATCCATGCCACCTCACATATCAGGAGTGTCGTTCTTCTTTTCATAAAGAGGTCCAAGGGCTAGTCTTGCAGAAGTTTTTTCAGCTACACAGGATGCGCAACATCCGTGCAAGTCCTGGTGACTTTCTCCCCTGCACTGCACCGATCAGATAGATCAGTGTGGGGCAGGAGAAAGGAGAACAGTTCTTTCAGTGATCATGAAGGATGCTGTCAGTGTTTTCCTCCATCAGAATAAGCAGCCTCTAGACTGTAAGAAACACACACATTTTAGCATCATTTTGATTGTCTAAAATTTACTGCAGCTAAAAATTACATTTGGTTTACAATGCATTTTGCCAGATATGTTGTCACTTGTCAAAGCTAAGAATTTTACATGCTGGGTTTTTTTATGGCACATTTAGCACTGATAAGTTGTCACACTCTTGCTTAATATGTTAACATTCTGTCTGTAAGCTGTATATGCATAGCTACCTTTTTGAAGCAATATTGAGATTTACTTAAGAACGTGGGGCCCAATAAATACCATCAATGGTGCCCAGTCCAAGAGATGGTGGATCCTATAGGTAAACACCACCTCATCTTGCACTAAAACTTACTAAAAAAAAAAAAGATGTGAAGTTCACACATATAGAAAATGGACATTTTGTGAATACATATTACACGTATTGTAAAATAGATAGAGCTCATATGTAGAGTTTGTTTGATAAACTTTCCTACTACTTTGTCTAAATTAGAAGCAAATTGGTTGAACATTACTTCTACCTAAAATGGCAGAAAACGCACCTATCTTGGTGATGGACAGGACAGCTAGAGGGGATATGGAGGAGGCTGTTATTTTTTTTTTAATAGGTGTACTTTCACCAATTTGCTGATAATTCATTGAAAGTAGATGATCGGTACAATTGCTGCCAATGCATTTTTTAAAGCTGTATTGTCATGAGTCAAATTTGATCATGTTAGGTTCTTGCATAGGTCCTATAGCATTGATAAGTTTCCACCCTCTTTCCTACATACACACATCTCTCCTGCATACACACAACTCTACTACTATCACACACGCAATTTTCCAAAATACACACACAACTCTCCTCCATACACAAACACAGTTCTAACACATATAGCTTTTCTACAACTTTGAAGTATGCACTTACACCTCTGTTACATACACGCACTGTTTTGCTACATACTTGTACACAGCTTTCTTACATACACCAACAGCTCTCTTATATACTCATGCAGCTCCACACACACAAACACTTTTATATATATATATATATATATATGTACACTCATCCATCGTATACATTACCACATCTTGAAATTCCTTCCAGGAATGTGACTGATCACATGACCTGAAAGGTTCAATGGCTAATCAACAACTTTGTTTGATTGGCACCCTATCCATGCCACCTCACATATCAGGAGTGTCGTTCTTCTTTTCATAAAGAGGTCCAAGGGCTAGTCTTGCAGAAGTTTTTTCAGCTACACAGGATGCGCAACATCCGTGCAAGTCCTGGTGACTTTCTCCCCTGCACTGCACCGATCAGATAGATCAGTGTGGGGCAGGAGAAAGGAGAACAGTTCTTTCAGTGATCATGAAGGATGCTGTCAGTGTTTTCCTCCATCAGAATAAGCAGCCTCTAGACTGTAAGAAACACACACATTTTAACATCATTTTGATTGTCTAAAATTTACTGCAGCTAAAAATTACATTTGGTTTACAATGCATTTTGCCAGATATGTTGTCACTTGTCAAAGCTAAGAATTTTACATGCTGGGTTTTTTTATGGCACATTTAGCACTGATAAGTTGTCACACTCTTGCTTAATATGTTAACATTCTGTCTGTAAACTGTATATGCATAGCTACCTTTTTGAAGCAATATTGAGATTTACTTAAGAACGTGGGGCCCAATAAATACCATCAATGGTGCCCAGTCCAAGAGATGGTGGATCCTATAGGTAAACACCACCTCATCATGCACTAAAACTTACTAAAAAAAAAAAAGATGTGAAGTTCACACATATAGAAAATGGACATTTTGTGAATACATATTACACGTATTGTAAAATAGATAGAGCTCATATGTAGAGTTTGTTTGATAAACTTTCCTACTACTTTGTCTAAATTAGAAGCAAATTGGTTGAACATTACTTCTACCTAAAATGGCAGAAAACGCACCTATCTTGGTGATGGACAGGACAGCTAGAGGGGATATGGAGGAGGCTGTTATTTTTTTTTTAATAGGTGTACTTTCACCAATTTGCTGATAATTCATTGAAAGTAGATGATCGGTACAATTGCTGCCAATGCATTTTTTAAAGCTGTATTGTCATGAGTCAAATTTGATCATGTTAGGTTCTTGCATAGGTCCTATAGCATTGATAAGTTTCCACCCTCTTTCCTACATACACACATCTCTCCTGCATACACACAACTCTACTACTATCACACACGCAATTTTCCAAAATACACACACAACTCTCCTCCATACACAAACACAGTTCTAACACATATAGCTTTTCTACAGCTTTGAAGTATGCACTTACACCTCTGTTACATACACGCACTGTTTTGCTACATACTTGTACACAGCTTTCTTACATACACCAACAGCTCTCTTATATACTCATGCAGCTCCACACACACAAACACTTATATATATATATGTACACTCATCCATCGTATACATTACCACATCTTGAAATTCCTTCCAGGAATGTGACTGATCACATGACCTGAAAGGTTCAATGGCTAATCAACAACTTTGTTTGATTGGGACCCTATCCATGCCACCTCACATATCAGGAGTGTCGTTCTTCTTTTCATAAAGAGGTCCAAGGGCTAGTCTTGCAGAAGTTTTTTCAGCTACACAGGATGCGCAACATCCGTGCAAGTCCTGGTTACTTTCTCCCCTGCACTGCACCGATCAGATAGATCAGTGTGGGGCAGGAGAAAGGAGAACAGTTCTTTCAGTGATCATGAAGGATGCTGTCAGTGTTTTCCTCCATCAGAATAAGCAGCCTCTAGACTGTAAGAAACACACACATTTTAACATCATTTTGATTGTCTAAAATTTACTGCAGCTAAAAATTACATTTGGTTTACAATGCATTTTGCCAGATATGTTGTCACTTGTCAAAGCTAAGAATTTTACATGCTGGGTTTTTTTATGGCACATTTAGCACTGATAAGTTGTCACACTCTTGCTTAATATGTTAACATTCTGTCTGTAAACTGTATATGCATAGCTACCTTTTTGAAGCAATATTGAGATTTACTTAAGAACGTGGGGCCCAATAAATACCATCAATGGTGCCCAGTCCAAGAGATGGTGGATCCTATAGGTAAACACCACCTCATCATGCACTAAAACTTACTAAAAAAAAAAAAGATGTGAAGTTCACACATATAGAAAATGGACATTTTGTGAATACATATTACACGTATTGTAAAATAGATAGAGCTCATATGTAGAGTTTGTTTGATAAACTTTCCTACTACTTTGTCTAAATTAGAAGCAAATTGGTTGAACATTACTTCTACCTAAAATGGCAGAAAACGCACCTATCTTGGTGATGGACAGGACAGCTAGAGGGGATATGGAGGAGGCTGTTATTTTTTTTTTAATAGGTGTACTTTCACCAATTTGCTGATAATTCATTGAAAGTAGATGATCGGTACAATTGCTGCCAATGCATTTTTTAAAGCTGTATTGTCATGAGTCAAATTTGATCATGTTAGGTTCTTGCATAGGTCCTATAGCATTGATAAGTTTCCACCCTCTTTCCTACATACACACATCTCTCCTGCATACACACAACTCCACTACTATCACACACGCAATTTTCCAAAATACACACACAACTCTCCTCCATACACAAACACAGTTCTAACACATATAGCTTTTCTACAGCTTTGAAGTATGCACTTACACCTCTGTTACATACACGCACTGTTTTGCTACATACTTGTACACAGCTTTCTTACATACACCAACAGCTCTCTTATATACTCATGCAGCTCCACACACACAAACACTTATATATATATATATATGTACACTCATCCATCGTATACATTACCACATCTTGAAATTCCTTCCAGGAATGTGACTGATCACATGACCTGAAAGGTTCAATGGCTAATCAACAACTTTGTTTGATTGGGACCCTATCCATGCCACCTCACATATCAGGAGTGTCGTTCTTCTTTTCATAAAGAGGTCCAAGGGCTAGTCTTGCAGAAGTTTTTTCAGCTACACAGGATGCGCAACATCCGTGCAAGTCCTGGTGACTTTCTCCCCTGCACTGCACCGATCAGATAGATCAGTGTGGGGCAGGAGAAAGGAGAACAGTTCTTTCAGTGATCATGAAGGATGCTGTCAGTGTTTTCCTCCATCAGAATAAGCAGCCTCTAGACTGTAAGAAACACACACATTTTAACATCATTTTGATTGTCTAAAATTTACTGCAGCTAAAAATTACATTTGGTTTACAATGCATTTTGCCAGATATGTTGTCACTTGTCAAAGCTAAGAATTTTACATGCTGGGTTTTTTTATGGCACATTTAGCACTGATAAGTTGTCACACTCTTGCTTAATATGTTAACATTCTGTCTGTAAACTGTATATGCATAGCTACCTTTTTGAAGCAATATTGAGATTTACTTAAGAACGTGGGGCCCAATAAATACCACCAATGGTGCCCAGTCCAAGAGATGGTGGATCCTATAGGTAAACACCACCTCATCATGCACTAAAACTTACTAAAAAAAAAAAAGATGTGAAGTTCACACATATAGAAAATGGACATTTTGTGAATACATATTACACGTATTGTAAAATAGATAGAGCTCATATGTAGAGTTTGTTTGATAAACTTTCCTACTACTTTGTCTAAATTAGAAGCAAATTGGTTGAACATTACTTCTACCTAAAATGGCAGAAAACGCACCTATCTTGGTGATGGACAGGACAGCTAGAGGGGATATGGAGGAGGCTGTTATTTTTTTTTTAATAGGTGTACTTTCACCAATTTGCTGATAATTCATTGAAAGTAGATGATCGGTACAATTGCTGCCAATGCATATTTTAAAGCTGTATTGTCATGAGTCAAATTTGATCATGTTAGGTTCTTGCATAGGTCCTATAGCATTGATAAGTTTCCACCCTCTTTCCTACATACACACATCTCTCCTGCATACACACAACTCTACTACTATCACACACGCAATTTTCCAAAATACACACACAACTCTCCTCCATACACAAACACAGTTCTAACACATATAGCTTTTCTACAGCTTTGAAGTATGCACTTACACCTCTGTTACATACACGCACTGTTTTGCTACATACTTGTACACAGCTTTCTTACATACACCAACAGCTCTCTTATATACTCATGCAGCTCCACACACACAAACACTTATATATATATATATATATATATATGTACACTCATCCATCGTATACATTACCACATCTTGAAATTCCTTCCAGGAATGTGACTGATCACATGACCTGAAAGGTTCAATGGCTAATCAACAACTTTGTTTGATTAGGACCCTATCCATGCCACCTCACATATCAGGAGTGTCATTCTTCTTTTCATAAAGAGGTCCAAGGGCTAGTCTTGCAGAAGTTTTTTCAGCTACACAGGATGCGCAACATCCGTGCAAGTCCTGGTGACTTTCTCCCCTGCACTGCACCGATCAGATAGATCAGTGTGGGGCAGGAGAAAGGAGAACAGTTCTTTCAGTGATCATGAAGGATGCTGTCAGTGTTTTCCTCCATCAGAATAAGCAGCCTCTAGACTGTAAGAAACACACACATTTTAACATCATTTTGATTGTCTAAAATTTACTGCAGCTAAAAATTACATTTGGTTTACAATGCATTTTGCCAGATATGTTGTCACTTGTCAAAGCTAAGAATTTTACATGCTGGGTTTTTTTATGGCACATTTAGCACTGATAAGTTGTCACACTCTTGCTTAATATGTTAACATTCTGTCTGTAAACTGTATATGCATAGCTACCTTTTTGAAGCAATATTGAGATTTACTTAAGAACGTGGGGCCCAATAAATACCATCAATGGTGCCCAGTCCAAGAGATGGTGGATCCTATAGGTAAACACCACCTCATCATGCACTAAAACTTACTAAAAAAAAAAAAGATGTGAAGTTCACACATATAGAAAATGGACATTTTGTGAATACATATTACACGTATTGTAAAATAGATAGAGCTCATATGTAGAGTTTGTTTGATAAACTTTCCTACTACTTTGTCTAAATTAGAAGCAAATTGGTTGAACATTACTTCTACCTAAAATGGCAGAAAACGCACCTATCTTGGTGATGGACAGGACAGCTAGAGGGGATATGGAGGAGGCTGTTATTTTTTTTTTAATAGGTGTACTTTCACCAATTTGCTGATAATTCATTGAAAGTAGATGATCGGTACAATTGCTGCCAATGCATTTTTTAAAGCTGTATTGTCATGAGTCAAATTTGATCATGTTAGGTTCTTGCATAGGTCCTATAGCATTGATAAGTTTCCACCCTCTTTCCTACATACACACATCTCTCCTGCATACACACAACTCTACTACTATCACACACGCAATTTTCCAAAATACACACACAACTCTCCTCCATACACAAACACAGTTCTAACACATATAGCTTTTCTACAGCTTTGAAGTATGCACTTACACCTCTGTTACATACACGCACTGTTTTGCTACATACCTGTACACAGCTTTCTTACATACACCAACAGCTCTCTTATATACTCATGCAGCTCCACACACACAAACACTTATATATATATATATATATATATATATGTACACTCATCCATCGTATACATTACCACATCTTGAAATTCCTTCCAGGAATGTGACTGATCACATGACCTGAAAGGTTCAATGGCTAATCAACAACTTTGTTTGATTGGGACCCTATCCATGCCACCTCACATATCAGGAGTGTCGTTCTTCTTTTCATAAAGAGGTCCAAGGGCTAGTCTTGCAGAAGTTTTTTCAGCTACACAGGATGCGCAACATCCGTGCAAGTCCTGGTGACTTTCTCCCCTGCACTGCACCGATCAGATAGATCAGTGTGGGGCAGGAGAAAGGAGAACAGTTCTTTCAGTGATCATGAAGGATGCTGTCAGTGTTTTCCTCCATCAGAATAAGCAGCCTCTAGACTGTAAGAAACACACACATTTTAGCATCATTTTGATTGTCTAAAATTTACTGCAGCTAAAAATTACATTTGGTTTACAATGCATTTTGCCAGATATGTTGTCACTTGTCAAAGCTAAGAATTTTACATGCTGGGTTTTTTTATGGCACATTTAGCACTGATAAGTTGTCACACTCTTGCTTAATATGTTAACATTCTGTCTGTAAACTGTATATGCATAGCTACCTTTTTGAAGTAATATTGAGATTTACTTAAGAACGTGGGGCCCAATAAATACCATCAATGGTGCCCAGTCCAAGAGATGGTGGATCCTATAGGTAAACACCACCTCATCATGCACTAAAACTTACTAAAAAAAAAAAAGATGTGAAGTTCACACATATAGAAAATGGACATTTTGTGAATACATATTACACGTATTGTAAAATAGATAGAGCTCATATGTAGAGTTTGTTTGATAAACTTTCCTACTACTTTGTCTAAATTAGAAGCAAATTGGTTGAACATTACTTCTACCTAAAATGGCAGAAAACGCACCTATCTTGGTGATGGACAGGACAGCTAGAGGGGATATGGAGGAGGCTGTTATTTTTTTTTTAATAGGTGTACTTTCACCAATTTGCTGATAATTCATTGAAAGTAGATGATCGGTACAATTGCTGCCAATGCATTTTTTAAAGCTGTATTGTCATGAGTCAAATTTGATCATGTTAGGTTCTTGCATAGGTCCTATAGCATTGATAAGTTTCCACCCTCTTTCCTACATACACACATCTCTCCTGCATACACACAACTCTACTACTATCACACACGCAATTTTCCAAAATACACACACAACTCTCCTCCATACACAAACACAGTTCTAACACATATAGCTTTTCTACAGCTTTGAAGTATGCACTTACACCTCTGTTACATACACGCACTGTTTTGCTACATACTTGTACACAGCTTTCTTACATACACCAACAGCTCTCTTATATACTCATGCAGCTCCACACACACAAACACTTATATATATATATATATATGTACACTCATCCATCGTATACATTACTACATCTTGAAATTCCTTCCAGGAATGTGACTGATCACATGACCTGAAAGGTTCAATGGCTAATCAACAACTTTGTTTGATTGGGACCCTATCCATGCCACCTCACATATCAGGAGTGTCGTTCTTCTTTTCATAAAGAGGTCCAAGGGCTAGTCTTGCAGAAGTTTTTTCAGCTACACAGGATGCGCAACATCCGTGCAAGTCCTGGTGACTTTCTCCCCTGCACTGCACCGATCAGATAGATCAGTGTGGGGCAGGAGAAAGGAGAACAGTTCTTTCAGTGATCATGAAGGATGCTGTCAGTGTTTTCCTCCATCAGAATAAGCAGCCTCTAGACTGTAAGAAACACACACATTTTAACATCATTTTGATTGTCTAAAATTTACTGCAGCTAAAAATTACATTTGGTTTACAATGCATTTTGCCAGATATGTTGTCACTTGTCAAAGCTAAGAATTTTACATGCTGGGTTTTTTTATGGCACATTTAGCACTGATAAGTTGTCACACTCTTGCTTAATATGTTAACATTCTGTCTGTAAACTGTATATGCATAGCTACCTTTTTGAAGCAATATTGAGATTTACTTAAGAACGTGGGGCCCAATAAATACCATCAATGGTGCCCAGTCCAAGAGATGGTGGATCCTATAGGTAAACACCACCTCATCATGCACTAAAACTTACTAAAAAAAAAAAAGATGTGAAGTTCACACATATAGAAAATGGACATTTTGTGAATACATATTACACGTATTGTAAAATAGATAGAGCTCATATGTAGAGTTTGTTTGATAAACTTTCCTACTACTTTGTCTAAATTAGAAGCAAATTGGTTGAACATTACTTCTACCTAAAATGGCAGAAAACGCACCTATCTTGGTGATGGACAGGACAGCTAGAGGGGATATGGAGGAGGCTGTTATTTTTTTTTTAATAGGTGTACTTTCACCAATTTGCTGATAATTCATTGAAAGTAGATGATCGGTACAATTGCTGCCAATGCATTTTTTAAAGCTGTATTGTCATGAGTCAAATTTGATCATGTTAGGTTCTTGCATAGGTCCTATAGCATTGATAAGTTTCCACCCTCTTTCCTACATACACACATCTCTCCTGCATACACACAACTCTACTACTATCACACACGCAATTTTCCAAAATACACACACAACTCTCCTCCATACACAAACACAGTTCTAACACATATAGCTTTTCTACAGCTTTGAAGTATGCACTTACACCTCTGTTACATACACGCACTGTTTTGCTACATACCTGTACACAGCTTTCTTACATACACCAACAGCTCTCTTATATACTCATGCAGCTCCACACACACAAACACTTATATATATATATATATATATATATATGTACACTCATCCATCGTATACATTACCACATCTTGAAATTCCTTCCAGGAATGTGACTGATCACATGACCTGAAAGGTTCAATGGCTAATCAACAACTTTGTTTGATTGGGACCCTATCCATGCCACCTCACATATCAGGAGTGTCGTTCTTCTTTTCATAAAGAGGTCCAAGGGCTAGTCTTGCAGAAGTTTTTTCAGCTACACAGGATGCGCAACATCCGTGCAAGTCCTGGTGACTTTCTCCCCTGCACTGCACCGATCAGATAGATCAGTGTGGGGCAGGAGAAAGGAGAACAGTTCTTTCAGTGATCATGAAGGATGCTGTCAGTGTTTTCCTCCATCAGAATAAGCAGCCTCTAGACTGTAAGAAACACACACATTTTAGCATCATTTTGATTGTCTAAAATTTACTGCAGCTAAAAATTACATTTGGTTTACAATGCATTTTGCCAGATATGTTGTCACTTGTCAAAGCTAAGAATTTTACATGCTGGGTTTTTTTATGGCACATTTAGCACTGATAAGTTGTCACACTCTTGCTTAATATGTTAACATTCTGTCTGTAAACTGTATATGCATAGCTACCTTTTTGAAGTAATATTGAGATTTACTTAAGAACGTGGGGCCCAATAAATACCATCAATGGTGCCCAGTCCAAGAGATGGTGGATCCTATAGGTAAACACCACCTCATCATGCACTAAAACTTACTAAAAAAAAAAAAGATGTGAAGTTCACACATATAGAAAATGGACATTTTGTGAATACATATTACACGTATTGTAAAATAGATAGAGCTCATATGTAGAGTTTGTTTGATAAACTTTCCTACTACTTTGTCTAAATTAGAAGCAAATTGGTTGAACATTACTTCTACCTAAAATGGCAGAAAACGCACCTATCTTGGTGATGGACAGGACAGCTAGAGGGGATATGGAGGAGGCTGTTATTTTTTTTTTAATAGGTGTACTTTCACCAATTTGCTGATAATTCATTGAAAGTAGATGATCGGTACAATTGCTGCCAATGCATTTTTTAAAGCTGTATTGTCATGAGTCAAATTTGATCATGTTAGGTTCTTGCATAGGTCCTATAGCATTGATAAGTTTCCACCCTCTTTCCTACATACACACATCTCTCCTGCATACACACAACTCTACTACTATCACACACGCAATTTTCCAAAATACACACACAACTCTCCTCCATACATAAACACAGTTCTAACACATATAGCTTTTCTACAGCTTTGAAGTATGCACTTACACCTCTGTTACATACACGCACTGTTTTGCTACATACTTGTACACAGCTTTCTTACATACACCAACAGCTCTCTTATATACTCATGCAGCTCCACACACACAAACACTTATATATATATATATATATGTACACTCATCCATCGTATACATTACTACATCTTGAAATTCCTTCCAGGAATGTGACTGATCACATGACCTGAAAGGTTCAATGGCTAATCAACAACTTTGTTTGATTGGGACCCTATCCATGCCACCTCACATATCAGGAGTGTCGTTCTTCTTTTCATAAAGAGGTCCAAGGGCTAGTCTTGCAGAAGTTTTTTCAGCTACACAGGATGCGCAACATCCGTGCAAGTCCTGGTGACTTTCTCCCCTGCACTGCACCGATCAGATAGATCAGTGTGGGGCAGGAGAAAGGAGAACAGTTCTTTCAGTGATCATGAAGGATGCTGTCAGTGTTTTCCTCCATCAGAATAAGCAGCCTCTAGACTGTAAGAAACACACACATTTTAACATCATTTTGATTGTCTAAAATTTACTGCAGCTAAAAATTACATTTGGTTTACAATGCATTTTGCCAGATATGTTGTCACTTGTCAAAGCTAAGAATTTTACATGCTGGGTTTTTTTATGGCACATTTAGCACTGATAAGTTGTCACACTCTTGCTTAATATGTTAACATTCTGTCTGTAAACTGTATATGCATAGCTACCTTTTTGAAGCAATATTGAGATTTACTTAAGAACGTGGGGCCCAATAAATACCATCAATGGTGCCCAGTCCAAGAGATGGTGGATCCTATAGGTAAACACCACCTCATCATGCACTAAAACTTACTAAAAAAAAAAAAGATGTGAAGTTCACACATATAGAAAATGGACATTTTGTGAATACATATTACACGTATTGTAAAATAGATAGAGCTCATATGTAGAGTTTGTTTGATAAACTTTCCTACTACTTTGTCTAAATTAGAAGCAAATTGGTTGAACATTACTTCTACCTAAAATGGCAGAAAACGCACCTATCTTGGTGATGGACAGGACAGCTAGAGGGGATATGGAGGAGGCTGTTATTTTTTTTTTAATAGGTGTACTTTCACCAATTTGCTGATAATTCATTGAAAGTAGATGATCGGTACAATTGCTGCCAATGCATTTTTTAAAGCTGTATTGTCATGAGTCAAATTTGATCATGTTAGGTTCTTGCATAGGTCCTATAGCATTGATAAGTTTCCACCCTCTTTCCTACATACACACATCTCTCCTGCATACACACAACTCTACTACTATCACACACGCAATTTTCCAAAATACACACACAACTCTCCTCCATACACAAACACAGTTCTAACACATATAGCTTTTCTACAGCTTTGAAGTATGCACTTACACCTCTGTTACATACACGCACTGTTTTGCTACATACCTGTACACAGCTTTCTTACATACACCAACAGCTCTCTTATATACTCATGCAGCTCCACACACACAAACACTTATATATATATATATATATATATATATGTACACTCATCCATCGTATACATTACCACATCTTGAAATTCCTTCCAGGAATGTGACTGATCACATGACCTGAAAGGTTCAATGGCTAATCAACAACTTTGTTTGATTGGGACCCTATCCATGCCACCTCACATATCAGGAGTGTCGTTCTTCTTTTCATAAAGAGGTCCAAGGGCTAGTCTTGCAGAAGTTTTTTCAGCTACACAGGATGCGCAACATCCGTGCAAGTCCTGGTGACTTTCTCCCCTGCACTGCACCGATCAGATAGATCAGTGTGGGGCAGGAGAAAGGAGAACAGTTCTTTCAGTGATCATGAAGGATGCTGTCAGTGTTTTCCTCCATCAGAATAAGCAGCCTCTAGACTGTAAGAAACACACACATTTTAGCATCATTTTGATTGTCTAAAATTTACTGCAGCTAAAAATTACATTTGGTTTACAATGCATTTTGCCAGATATGTTGTCACTTGTCAAAGCTAAGAATTTTACATGCTGGGTTTTTTTATGGCACATTTAGCACTGATAAGTTGTCACACTCTTGCTTAATATGTTAACATTCTGTCTGTAAACTGTATATGCATAGCTACCTTTTTGAAGTAATATTGAGATTTACTTAAGAACGTGGGGCCCAATAAATACCATCAATGGTGCCCAGTCCAAGAGATGGTGGATCCTATAGGTAAACACCACCTCATCATGCACTAAAACTTACTAAAAAAAAAAAAGATGTGAAGTTCACACATATAGAAAATGGACATTTTGTGAATACATATTACACGTATTGTAAAATAGATAGAGCTCATATGTAGAGTTTGTTTGATAAACTTTCCTACTACTTTGTCTAAATTAGAAGCAAATTGGTTGAACATTACTTCTACCTAAAATGGCAGAAAACGCACCTATCTTGGTGATGGACAGGACAGCTAGAGGGGATATGGAGGAGGCTGTTATTTTTTTTTTAATAGGTGTACTTTCACCAATTTGCTGATAATTCATTGAAAGTAGATGATCGGTACAATTGCTGCCAATGCATTTTTTAAAGCTGTATTGTCATGAGTCAAATTTGATCATGTTAGGTTCTTGCATAGGTCCTATAGCATTGATAAGTTTCCACCCTCTTTCCTACATACACACATCTCTCCTGCATACACACAACTCTACTACTATCACACACGCAATTTTCCAAAATACACACACAACTCTCCTCCATACACAAACACAGTTCTAACACATATAGCTTTTCTACAGCTTTGAAGTATGCACTTACACCTCTGTTACATACACGCACTGTTTTGCTACATACTTGTACACAGCTTTCTTACATACACCAACAGCTCTCTTATATACTCATGCAGCTCCACACACACAAACACTTATATATATATATATATATGTACACTCATCCATCGTATACATTACTACATCTTGAAATTCCTTCCAGGAATGTGACTGATCACATGACCTGAAAGGTTCAATGGCTAATCAACAACTTTGTTTGATTGGGACCCTATCCATGCCACCTCACATATCAGGAGTGTCGTTCTTCTTTTCATAAAGAGGTCCAAGGGCTAGTCTTGCAGAAGTTTTTTCAGCTACACAGGATGCGCAACATCCGTGCAAGTCCTGGTGACTTTCTCCCCTGCACTGCACCGATCAGATAGATCAGTGTGGGGCAGGAGAAAGGAGAACAGTTCTTTCAGTGATCATGAAGGATGCTGTCAGTGTTTTCCTCCATCAGAATAAGCAGCCTCTAGACTGTAAGAAACACACACATTTTAACATCATTTTGATTGTCTAAAATTTACTGCAGCTAAAAATTACATTTGGTTTACAATGCATTTTGCCAGATATGTTGTCACTTGTCAAAGCTAAGAATTTTACATGCTGGGTTTTTTTATGGCACATTTAGCACTGATAAGTTGTCACACTCTTGCTTAATATGTTAACATTCTGTCTGTAAACTGTATATGCATAGCTACCTTTTTGAAGCAATATTGAGATTTACTTAAGAACGTGGGGCCCAATAAATACCATCAATGGTGCCCAGTCCAAGAGATGGTGGATCCTATAGGTAAACACCACCTCATCATGCACTAAAACTTACTAAAAAAAAAAAAGATGTGAAGTTCACACATATAGAAAATGGACATTTTGTGAATACATATTACACGTATTGTAAAATAGATAGAGCTCATATGTAGAGTTTGTTTGATAAACTTTCCTACTACTTTGTCTAAATTAGAAGCAAATTGGTTGAACATTACTTCTACCTAAAATGGCAGAAAACGCACCTATCTTGGTGATGGACAGGACAGCTAGAGGGGATATGGAGGAGGCTGTTATTTTTTTTTTAATAGGTGTACTTTCACCAATTTGCTGATAATTCATTGAAAGTAGATGATCGGTACAATTGCTGCCAATGCATTTTTTAAAGCTGTATTGTCATGAGTCAAATTTGATCATGTTAGGTTCTTGCATAGGTCCTATAGCATTGATAAGTTTCCACCCTCTTTCCTACATACACACATCTCTCCTGCATACACACAACTCTACTACTATCACACACGCAATTTTCCAAAATACACACACAACTCTCCTCCATACACAAACACAGTTCTAACACATATAGCTTTTCTACAGCTTTGAAGTATGCACTTACACCTCTGTTACATACACGCACTGTTTTGCTACATACCTGTACACAGCTTTCTTACATACACCAACAGCTCTCTTATATACTCATGCAGCTCCACACACACAAACACTTATATATATATATATATATATATATATGTACACTCATCCATCGTATACATTACCACATCTTGAAATTCCTTCCAGGAATGTGACTGATCACATGACCTGAAAGGTTCAATGGCTAATCAACAACTTTGTTTGATTGGGACCCTATCCATGCCACCTCACATATCAGGAGTGTCGTTCTTCTTTTCATAAAGAGGTCCAAGGGCTAGTCTTGCAGAAGTTTTTTCAGCTACACAGGATGCGCAACATCCGTGCAAGTCCTGGTGACTTTCTCCCCTGCACTGCACCGATCAGATAGATCAGTGTGGGGCAGGAGAAAGGAGAACAGTTCTTTCAGTGATCATGAAGGATGCTGTCAGTGTTTTCCTCCATCAGAATAAGCAGCCTCTAGACTGTAAGAAACACACACATTTTAGCATCATTTTGATTGTCTAAAATTTACTGCAGCTAAAAATTACATTTGGTTTACAATGCATTTTGCCAGATATGTTGTCACTTGTCAAAGCTAAGAATTTTACATGCTGGGTTTTTTTATGGCACATTTAGCACTGATAAGTTGTCACACTCTTGCTTAATATGTTAACATTCTGTCTGTAAACTGTATATGCATAGCTACCTTTTTGAAGTAATATTGAGATTTACTTAAGAACGTGGGGCCCAATAAATACCATCAATGGTGCCCAGTCCAAGAGATGGTGGATCCTATAGGTAAACACCACCTCATCATGCACTAAAACTTACTAAAAAAAAAAAAGATGTGAAGTTCACACATATAGAAAATGGACATTTTGTGAATACATATTACACGTATTGTAAAATAGATAGAGCTCATATGTAGAGTTTGTTTGATAAACTTTCCTACTACTTTGTCTAAATTAGAAGCAAATTGGTTGAACATTACTTCTACCTAAAATGGCAGAAAACGCACCTATCTTGGTGATGGACAGGACAGCTAGAGGGGATATGGAGGAGGCTGTTATTTTTTTTTTAATAGGTGTACTTTCACCAATTTGCTGATAATTCATTGAAAGTAGATGATCGGTACAATTGCTGCCAATGCATTTTTTAAAGCTGTATTGTCATGAGTCAAATTTGATCATGTTAGGTTCTTGCATAGGTCCTATAGCATTGATAAGTTTCCACCCTCTTTCCTACATACACACATCTCTCCTGCATACACACAACTCTACTACTATCACACACGCAATTTTCCAAAATACACACACAACTCTCCTCCATACACAAACACAGTTCTAACACATATAGCTTTTCTACAGCTTTGAAGTATGCACTTACACCTCTGTTACATACACGCACTGTTTTGCTACATACTTGTACACAGCTTTCTTACATACACCAACAGCTCTCTTATATACTCATGCAGCTCCACACACACAAACACTTATATATATATATATATATATGTACACTCATCCATCGTATACATTACTACATCTTGAAATTCCTTCCAGGAATGTGACTGATCACATGACCTGAAAGGTTCAATGGCTAATCAACAACTTTGTTTGATTGGGACCCTATCCATGCCACCTCACATATCAGGAGTGTCGTTCTTCTTTTCATAAAGAGGTCCAAGGGCTAGTCTTGCAGAAGTTTTTTCAGCTACACAGGATGCGCAACATCCGTGCAAGTCCTGGTGACTTTCTCCCCTGCACTGCACCGATCAGATAGATCAGTGTGGGGCAGGAGAAAGGAGAACAGTTCTTTCAGTGATCATGAAGGATGCTGTCAGTGTTTTCCTCCATCAGAATAAGCAGCCTCTAGACTGTAAGAAACACACACATTTTAACATCATTTTGATTGTCTAAAATTTACTGCAGCTAAAAATTACATTTGGTTTACAATGCATTTTGCCAGATATGTTGTCACTTGTCAAAGCTAAGAATTTTACATGCTGGGTTTTTTTATGGCACATTTAGCACTGATAAGTTGTCACACTCTTGCTTAATATGTTAACATTCTGTCTGTAAACTGTATATGCATAGCTACCTTTTTGAAGCAATATTGAGATTTACTTAAGAACGTGGGGCCCAATAAATACCATCAATGGTGCCCAGTCCAAGAGATGGTGGATCCTATAGGTAAACACCACCTCATCATGCACTAAAACTTACTAAAAAAAAAAAAGATGTGAAGTTCACACATATAGAAAATGGACATTTTGTGAATACATATTACACGTATTGTAAAATAGATAGAGCTCATATGTAGAGTTTGTTTGATAAACTTTCCTACTACTTTGTCTAAATTAGAAGCAAATTGGTTGAACATTACTTCTACCTAAAATGGCAGAAAACGCACCTATCTTGGTGATGGACAGGACAGCTAGAGGGGATATGGAGGAGGCTGTTATTTTTTTTTTAATAGGTGTACTTTCACCAATTTGCTGATAATTCATTGAAAGTAGATGATCGGTACAATTGCTGCCAATGCATTTTTTAAAGCTGTATTGTCATGAGTCAAATTTGATCATGTTAGGTTCTTGCATAGGTCCTATAGCATTGATAAGTTTCCACCCTCTTTCCTACATACACACATCTCTCCTGCATACACACAACTCTACTACTATCACACACGCAATTTTCCAAAATACACACACAACTCTCCTCCATACACAAACACAGTTCTAACACATATAGCTTTTCTACAGCTTTGAAGTATGCACTTACACCTCTGTTACATACACGCACTGTTTTGCTACATACCTGTACACAGCTTTCTTACATACACCAACAGCTCTCTTATATACTCATGCAGCTCCACACACACAAACACTTATATATATATATATATATATATATATATGTACACTCATCCATCGTATACATTACCACATCTTGAAATTCCTTCCAGGAATGTGACTGATCACATGACCTGAAAGGTTCAATGGCTAATCAACAACTTTGTTTGATTGGGACCCTATCCATGCCACCTCACATATCAGGAGTGTCGTTCTTCTTTTCATAAAGAGGTCCAAGGGCTAGTCTTGCAGAAGTTTTTTCAGCTACACAGGATGCGCAACATCCGTGCAAGTCCTGGTGACTTTCTCCCCTGCACTGCACCGATCAGATAGATCAGTGTGGGGCAGGAGAAAGGAGAACAGTTCTTTCAGTGATCATGAAGGATGCTGTCAGTGTTTTCCTCCATCAGAATAAGCAGCCTCTAGACTGTAAGAAACACACACATTTTAGCATCATTTTGATTGTCTAAAATTTACTGCAGCTAAAAATTACATTTGGTTTACAATGCATTTTGCCAGATATGTTGTCACTTGTCAAAGCTAAGAATTTTACATGCTGGGTTTTTTTATGGCACATTTAGCACTGATAAGTTGTCACACTCTTGCTTAATATGTTAACATTCTGTCTGTAAACTGTATATGCATAGCTACCTTTTTGAAGTAATATTGAGATTTACTTAAGAACGTGGGGCCCAATAAATACCATCAATGGTGCCCAGTCCAAGAGATGGTGGATCCTATAGGTAAACACCACCTCATCATGCACTAAAACTTACTAAAAAAAAAAAAGATGTGAAGTTCACACATATAGAAAATGGACATTTTGTGAATACATATTACACGTATTGTAAAATAGATAGAGCTCATATGTAGAGTTTGTTTGATAAACTTTCCTACTACTTTGTCTAAATTAGAAGCAAATTGGTTGAACATTACTTCTACCTAAAATGGCAGAAAACGCACCTATCTTGGTGATGGACAGGACAGCTAGAGGGGATATGGAGGAGGCTGTTATTTTTTTTTTAATAGGTGTACTTTCACCAATTTGCTGATAATTCATTGAAAGTAGATGATCGGTACAATTGCTGCCAATGCATTTTTTAAAGCTGTATTGTCATGAGTCAAATTTGATCATGTTAGGTTCTTGCATAGGTCCTATAGCATTGATAAGTTTCCACCCTCTTTCCTACATACACACATCTCTCCTGCATACACACAACTCTACTACTATCACACACGCAATTTTCCAAAATACACACACAACTCTCCTCCATACACAAACACAGTTCTAACACATATAGCTTTTCTACAGCTTTGAAGTATGCACTTACACCTCTGTTACATACACGCACTGTTTTGCTACATACTTGTACACAGCTTTCTTACATACACCAACAGCTCTCTTATATACTCATGCAGCTCCACACACACAAACACTTATATATATATATATATATGTACACTCATCCATCGTATACATTACCACATCTTGAAATTCCTTCCAGGAATGTGACTGATCACATGACCTGAAAGGTTCAATGGCTAATCAACAACTTTGTTTGATTGGGACCCTATCCATGCCACCTCACATATCAGGAGTGTCGTTCTTCTTTTCATAAAGAGGTCCAAGGGCTAGTCTTGCAGAAGTTTTTTCAGCTACACAGGATGCGCAACATCCGTGCAAGTCCTGGTGACTTTCTCCCCTGCACTGCACCGATCAGATAGATCAGTGTGGGGCAGGAGAAAGGAGAACAGTTCTTTCAGTGATCATGAAGGATGCTGTCAGTGTTTTCCTCCATCAGAATAAGCAGCCTCTAGACTGTAAGAAACACACACATTTTAACATCATTTTGATTGTCTAAAATTTACTGCAGCTAAAAATTACATTTGGTTTACAATGCATTTTGCCAGATATGTTGTCACTTGTCAAAGCTAAGAATTTTACATGCTGGGTTTTTTTATGGCACATTTAGCACTGATAAGTTGTCACACTCTTGCTTAATATGTTAACATTCTGTCTGTAAACTGTATATGCATAGCTACCTTTTTGAAGCAATATTGAGATTTACTTAAGAACGTGGAGCCCAATAAATACCATCAATGGTGCCCAGTCCAAGAGATGGTGGATCCTATAGGTAAACACCACCTCATCATGCACTAAAACTTACTAAAAAAAAAAAAGATGTGAAGTTCACACATATAGAAAATGGACATTTTGTGAATACATATTACACGTATTGTAAAATAGATAGAGCTCATATGTAGAGTTTGTTTGATAAACTTTCCTACTACTTTGTCTAAATTAGAAGCAAATTGGTTGAACATTACTTCTACCTAAAATGGCAGAAAACGCACCTATCTTGGTGATGGACAGGACAGCTAGAGGGGATATGGAGGAGGCTGTTATTTTTTTTTTAATAGGTGTACTTTCACCAATTTGCTGATAATTCATTGAAAGTAGATGATCGGTACAATTGCTGCCAATGCATTTTTTAAAGCTGTATTGTCATGAGTCAAATTTGATCATGTTAGGTTCTTGCATAGGTCCTATAGCATTGATAAGTTTCCACCCTCTTTCCTACATACACACATCTCTCCTGCATACACACAACTCTACTACTATCACACACGCAATTTTCCAAAATACACACACAACTCTCCTCCATACACAAACACAGTTCTAACACATATAGCTTTTCTACAGCTTTGAAGTATGCACTTACACCTCTGTTACATACACGCACTGTTTTGCTACATACCTGTACACAGCTTTCTTACATACACCAACAGCTCTCTTATATACTCATGCAGCTCCACACACACAAACACTTATATATATATATATATATATATATGTACACTCATCCATCGTATACATTACCACATCTTGAAATTCCTTCCAGGAATGTGACTGATCACATGACCTGAAAGGTTCAATGGCTAATCAACAACTTTGTTTGATTGGGACCCTATCCATGCCACCTCACATATCAGGAGTGTCGTTCTTCTTTTCATAAAGAGGTCCAAGGGCTAGTCTTGCAGAAGTTTTTTCAGCTACACAGGATGCGCAACATCCGTGCAAGTCCTGGTGACTTTCTCCCCTGCATTGCACCGATCAGATAGATCAGTGTGGGGCAGGAGAAAGGAGAACAGTTCTTTCAGTGATCATGAAGGATGCTGTCAGTGTTTTCCTCCATCAGAATAAGCAGCCTCTAGACTGTAAGAAACACACACATTTTAGCATCATTTTGATTGTCTAAAATTTACTGCAGCTAAAAATTACATTTGGTTTACAATGCATTTTGCCAGATATGTTGTCACTTGTCAAAGCTAAGAATTTTACATGCTGGGTTTTTTTATGGCACATTTAGCACTGATAAGTTGTCACACTCTTGCTTAATATGTTAACATTCTGTCTGTAAACTGTATATGCATAGCTACCTTTTTGAAGTAATATTGAGATTTACTTAAGAACGTGGGGCCCAATAAATACCATCAATGGTGCCCAGTCCAAGAGATGGTGGATCCTATAGGTAAACACCACCTCATCATGCACTAAAACTTACTAAAAAAAAAAAAGATGTGAAGTTCACACATATAGAAAATGGACATTTTGTGAATACATATTACACGTATTGTAAAATAGATAGAGCTCATATGTAGAGTTTGTTTGATAAACTTTCCTACTACTTTGTCTAAATTAGAAGCAAATTGGTTGAACATTACTTCTACCTAAAATGGCAGAAAACGCACCTATCTTGGTGATGGACAGGACAGCTAGAGGGGATATGGAGGAGGCTGTTATTTTTTTTTTAATAGGTGTACTTTCACCAATTTGCTGATAATTCATTGAAAGTAGATGATCAGTACAATTGCTGCCAATGCATTTTTTAAAGCTGTATTGTCATGAGTCAAATTTGATCATGTTAGGTTCTTGCATAGGTCCTATAGCATTGATAAGTTTCCACCCTCTTTCCTACATACACACATCTCTCCTGCATACACACAACTCTACTACTATCACACACGCAATTTTCCAAAATACACACACAACTCTCCTCCATACACAAACACAGTTCTAACACATATAGCTTTTCTACAGCTTTGAAGTATGCACTTACACCTCTGTTACATACACGCACTGTTTTGCTACATACTTGTACACAGCTTTCTTACATACACCAACAGCTCTCTTATATACTCATGCAGCTCCACACACACAAACACTTATATATATATATATATATATATGTACACTCATCCATCGTATACATTACCACATCTTGAAATTCCTTCCAGGAATGTGACTGATCACATGACCTGAAAGGTTCAATGGCTAATCAACAACTTTGTTTGATTGGGACCCTATCCATGCCACCTCACATATCAGGAGTGTCGTTCTTCTTTTCATAAAGAGGTCCAAGGGCTAGTCTTGCAGAAGTTTTTTCAGCTACACAGGATGCGCAACATCCGTGCAAGTCCTGGTGACTTTCTCCCCTGCACTGCACCGATCAGATAGATCAGTGTGGGGCAGGAGAAAGGAGAACAGTTCTTTCAGTGATCATGAAGGATGCTGTCAGTGTTTTCCTCCATCAGAATAAGCAGCCTCTAGACTGTAAGAAACACACACATTTTAGCATCATTTTGATTGTCTAAAATTTACTGCAGCTAAAAATTACATTTGGTTTACAATGCATTTTGCCAGATATGTTGTCACTTGTCAAAGCTAAGAATTTTACATGCTGGGTTTTTTTATGGCACATTTAGCACTGATAAGTTGTCACACTCTTGCTTAATATGTTAACATTCTGTCTGTAAACTGTATATGCATAGCTACCTTTTTGAAGTAATATTGAGATTTACTTAAGAACGTGGGGCCCAATAAATACCATCAATGGTGCCCAGTCCAAGAGATGGTGGATCCTATAGGTAAACACCACCTCATCATGCACTAAAACTTACTAAAAAAAAAAAAGATGTGAAGTTCACACATATAGAAAATGGACATTTTGTGAATACATATTACACGTATTGTAAAATAGATAGAGCTCATATGTAGAGTTTGTTTGATAAACTTTCCTACTACTTTGTCTAAATTAGAAGCAAATTGGTTGAACATTACTTCTACCTAAAATGGCAGAAAACGCACCTATCTTGGTGATGGACAGGACAGCTAGAGGGGATATGGAGGAGGCTGTTATTTTTTTTTTAATAGGTGTACTTTCACCAATTTGCTGATAATTCATTGAAAGTAGATGATCGGTACAATTGCTGCCAATGCATTTTTTAAAGCTGTATTGTCATGAGTCAAATTTGATCATGTTAGGTTCTTGCATAGGTCCTATAGCATTGATAAGTTTCCACCCTCTTTCCTACATACACACATCTCTCCTGCATACACACAACTCTACTACTATCACACACGCAATTTTCCAAAATACACACACAACTCTCCTCCATACACAAACACAGTTCTAACACATATAGCTTTTCTACAGCTTTGAAGTATGCACTTACACCTCTGTTACATACACGCACTGTTTTGCTACATACTTGTACACAGCTTTCTTACATACACCAACAGCTCTCTTATATACTCATGCAGCTCCACACACACAAACACTTATATATATATATATATATATGTACACTCATCCATCGTATACATTACTACATCTTGAAATTCCTTCCAGGAATGTGACTGATCACATGACCTGAAAGGTTCAATGGCTAATCAACAACTTTGTTTGATTGGGACCCTATCCATGCCACCTCACATATCAGGAGTGTCGTTCTTCTTTTCATAAAGAGGTCCAAGGGCTAGTCTTGCAGAAGTTTTTTCAGCTACACAGGATGCGCAACATCCGTGCAAGTCCTGGTGACTTTCTCCCCTGCACTGCACCGATCAGATAGATCAGTGTGGGGCAGGAGAAAGGAGAACAGTTCTTTCAGTGATCATGAAGGATGCTGTCAGTGTTTTCCTCCATCAGAATAAGCAGCCTCTAGACTGTAAGAAACACACACATTTTAACATCATTTTGATTGTCTAAAATTTACTGCAGCTAAAAATTACATTTGGTTTACAATGCATTTTGCCAGATATGTTGTCACTTGTCAAAGCTAAGAATTTTACATGCTGGGTTTTTTTATGGCACATTTAGCACTGATAAGTTGTCACACTCTTGCTTAATATGTTAACATTCTGTCTGTAAACTGTATATGCATAGCTACCTTTTTGAAGCAATATTGAGATTTACTTAAGAACGTGGGGCCCAATAAATACCATCAATGGTGCCCAGTCCAAGAGATGGTGGATCCTATAGGTAAACACCACCTCATCATGCACTAAAACTTACTAAAAAAAAAAAAGATGTGAAGTTCACACATATAGAAAATGGACATTTTGTGAATACATATTACACGTATTGTAAAATAGATAGAGCTCATATGTAGAGTTTGTTTGATAAACTTTCCTACTACTTTGTCTAAATTAGAAGCAAATTGGTTGAACATTACTTCTACCTAAAATGGCAGAAAACGCACCTATCTTGGTGATGGACAGGACAGCTAGAGGGGATATGGAGGAGGCTGTTATTTTTTTTTTAATAGGTGTACTTTCACCAATTTGCTGATAATTCATTGAAAGTAGATGATCGGTACAATTGCTGCCAATGCATTTTTTAAAGCTGTATTGTCATGAGTCAAATTTGATCATGTTAGGTTCTTGCATAGGTCCTATAGCATTGATAAGTTTCCACCCTCTTTCCTACATACACACATCTCTCCTGCATACACACAACTCTACTACTATCACACACGCAATTTTCCAAAATACACACACAACTCTCCTCCATACACAAACACAGTTCTAACACATATAGCTTTTCTACAGCTTTGAAGTATGCACTTACACCTCTGTTACATACACGCACTGTTTTGCTACATACCTGTACACAGCTTTCTTACATACACCAACAGCTCTCTTATATACTCATGCAGCTCCACACACACAAACACTTATATATATATATATATATATATATATATGTACACTCATCCATCGTATACATTACCACATCTTGAAATTCCTTCCAGGAATGTGACTGATCACATGACCTGAAAGGTTCAATGGCTAATCAACAACTTTGTTTGATTGGGACCCTATCCATGCCACCTCACATATCAGGAGTGTCGTTCTTCTTTTCATAAAGAGGTCCAAGGGCTAGTCTTGCAGAAGTTTTTTCAGCTACACAGGATGCGCAACATCCGTGCAAGTCCTGGTGACTTTCTCCCCTGCACTGCACCGATCAGATAGATCAGTGTGGGGCAGGAGAAAGGAGAACAGTTCTTTCAGTGATCATGAAGGATGCTGTCAGTGTTTTCCTCCATCAGAATAAGCAGCCTCTAGACTGTAAGAAACACACACATTTTAGCATCATTTTGATTGTCTAAAATTTACTGCAGCTAAAAATTACATTTGGTTTACAATGCATTTTGCCAGATATGTTGTCACTTGTCAAAGCTAAGAATTTTACATGCTGGGTTTTTTTATGGCACATTTAGCACTGATAAGTTGTCACACTCTTGCTTAATATGTTAACATTCTGTCTGTAAACTGTATATGCATAGCTACCTTTTTGAAGTAATATTGAGATTTACTTAAGAACGTGGGGCCCAATAAATACCATCAATGGTGCCCAGTCCAAGAGATGGTGGATCCTATAGGTAAACACCACCTCATCATGCACTAAAACTTACTAAAAAAAAAAAAGATGTGAAGTTCACACATATAGAAAATGGACATTTTGTGAATACATATTACACGTATTGTAAAATAGATAGAGCTCATATGTAGAGTTTGTTTGATAAACTTTCCTACTACTTTGTCTAAATTAGAAGCAAATTGGTTGAACATTACTTCTACCTAAAATGGCAGAAAACGCACCTATCTTGGTGATGGACAGGACAGCTAGAGGGGATATGGAGGAGGCTGTTATTTTTTTTTTAATAGGTGTACTTTCACCAATTTGCTGATAATTCATTGAAAGTAGATGATCGGTACAATTGCTGCCAATGCATTTTTTAAAGCTGTATTGTCATGAGTCAAATTTGATCATGTTAGGTTCTTGCATAGGTCCTATAGCATTGATAAGTTTCCACCCTCTTTCCTACATACACACATCTCTCCTGCATACACACAACTCTACTACTATCACACACGCAATTTTCCAAAATACACACACAACTCTCCTCCATACACAAACACAGTTCTAACACATATAGCTTTTCTACAGCTTTGAAGTATGCACTTACACCTCTGTTACATACACGCACTGTTTTGCTACATACTTGTACACAGCTTTCTTACATACACCAACAGCTCTCTTATATACTCATGCAGCTCCACACACACAAACACTTATATATATATATATATATGTACACTCATCCATCGTATACATTACCACATCTTGAAATTCCTTCCAGGAATGTGACTGATCACATGACCTGAAAGGTTCAATGGCTAATCAACAACTTTGTTTGATTGGGACCCTATCCATGCCACCTCACATATCAGGAGTGTCGTTCTTCTTTTCATAAAGAGGTCCAAGGGCTAGTCTTGCAGAAGTTTTTTCAGCTACACAGGATGCGCAACATCCGTGCAAGTCCTGGTGACTTTCTCCCCTGCACTGCACCGATCAGATAGATCAGTGTGGGGCAGGAGAAAGGAGAACAGTTCTTTCAGTGATCATGAAGGATGCTGTCAGTGTTTTCCTCCATCAGAATAAGCAGCCTCTAGACTGTAAGAAACACACACATTTTAACATCATTTTGATTGTCTAAAATTTACTGCAGCTAAAAATTACATTTGGTTTACAATGCATTTTGCCAGATATGTTGTCACTTGTCAAAGCTAAGAATTTTACATGCTGGGTTTTTTTATGGCACATTTAGCACTGATAAGTTGTCACACTCTTGCTTAATATGTTAACATTCTGTCTGTAAACTGTATATGCATAGCTACCTTTTTGAAGCAATATTGAGATTTACTTAAGAACGTGGAGCCCAATAAATACCATCAATGGTGCCCAGTCCAAGAGATGGTGGATCCTATAGGTAAACACCACCTCATCATGCACTAAAACTTACTAAAAAAAAAAAAGATGTGAAGTTCACACATATAGAAAATGGACATTTTGTGAATACATATTACACGTATTGTAAAATAGATAGAGCTCATATGTAGAGTTTGTTTGATAAACTTTCCTACTACTTTGTCTAAATTAGAAGCAAATTGGTTGAACATTACTTCTACCTAAAATGGCAGAAAACGCACCTATCTTGGTGATGGACAGGACAGCTAGAGGGGATATGGAGGAGGCTGTTATTTTTTTTTTAATAGGTGTACTTTCACCAATTTGCTGATAATTCATTGAAAGTAGATGATCGGTACAATTGCTGCCAATGCATTTTTTAAAGCTGTATTGTCATGAGTCAAATTTGATCATGTTAGGTTCTTGCATAGGTCCTATAGCATTGATAAGTTTCCACCCTCTTTCCTACATACACACATCTCTCCTGCATACACACAACTCTACTACTATCACACACGCAATTTTCCAAAATACACACACAACTCTCCTCCATACACAAACACAGTTCTAACACATATAGCTTTTCTACAGCTTTGAAGTATGCACTTACACCTCTGTTACATACACGCACTGTTTTGCTACATACCTGTACACAGCTTTCTTACATACACCAACAGCTCTCTTATATACTCATGCAGCTCCACACACACAAACACTTATATATATATATATATATATATATGTACACTCATCCATCGTATACATTACCACATCTTGAAATTCCTTCCAGGAATGTGACTGATCACATGACCTGAAAGGTTCAATGGCTAATCAACAACTTTGTTTGATTGGGACCCTATCCATGCCACCTCACATATCAGGAGTGTCGTTCTTCTTTTCATAAAGAGGTCCAAGGGCTAGTCTTGCAGAAGTTTTTTCAGCTACACAGGATGCGCAACATCCGTGCAAGTCCTGGTGACTTTCTCCCCTGCATTGCACCGATCAGATAGATCAGTGTGGGGCAGGAGAAAGGAGAACAGTTCTTTCAGTGATCATGAAGGATGCTGTCAGTGTTTTCCTCCATCAGAATAAGCAGCCTCTAGACTGTAAGAAACACACACATTTTAGCATCATTTTGATTGTCTAAAATTTACTGCAGCTAAAAATTACATTTGGTTTACAATGCATTTTGCCAGATATGTTGTCACTTGTCAAAGCTAAGAATTTTACATGCTGGGTTTTTTTATGGCACATTTAGCACTGATAAGTTGTCACACTCTTGCTTAATATGTTAACATTCTGTCTGTAAACTGTATATGCATAGCTACCTTTTTGAAGTAATATTGAGATTTACTTAAGAACGTGGGGCCCAATAAATACCATCAATGGTGCCCAGTCCAAGAGATGGTGGATCCTATAGGTAAACACCACCTCATCATGCACTAAAACTTACTAAAAAAAAAAAAGATGTGAAGTTCACACATATAGAAAATGGACATTTTGTGAATACATATTACACGTATTGTAAAATAGATAGAGCTCATATGTAGAGTTTGTTTGATAAACTTTCCTACTACTTTGTCTAAATTAGAAGCAAATTGGTTGAACATTACTTCTACCTAAAATGGCAGAAAACGCACCTATCTTGGTGATGGACAGGACAGCTAGAGGGGATATGGAGGAGGCTGTTATTTTTTTTTTAATAGGTGTACTTTCACCAATTTGCTGATAATTCATTGAAAGTAGATGATCAGTACAATTGCTGCCAATGCATTTTTTAAAGCTGTATTGTCATGAGTCAAATTTGATCATGTTAGGTTCTTGCATAGGTCCTATAGCATTGATAAGTTTCCACCCTCTTTCCTACATACACACATCTCTCCTGCATACACACAACTCTACTACTATCACACACGCAATTTTCCAAAATACACACACAACTCTCCTCCATACACAAACACAGTTCTAACACATATAGCTTTTCTACAGCTTTGAAGTATGCACTTACACCTCTGTTACATACACGCACTGTTTTGCTACATACTTGTACACAGCTTTCTTACATACACCAACAGCTCTCTTATATACTCATGCAGCTCCACACACACAAACACTTATATATATATATATATATATATGTACACTCATCCATCGTATACATTACCACATCTTGAAATTCCTTCCAGGAATGTGACTGATCACATGACCTGAAAGGTTCAATGGCTAATCAACAACTTTGTTTGATTGGGACCCTATCCATGCCACCTCACATATCAGGAGTGTCGTTCTTCTTTTCATAAAGAGGTCCAAGGGCTAGTCTTGCAGAAGTTTTTTCAGCTACACAGGATGCGCAACATCCGTGCAAGTCCTGGTGACTTTCTCCCCTGCACTGCACCGATCAGATAGATCAGTGTGGGGCAGGAGAAAGGAGAACAGTTCTTTCAGTGATCATGAAGGATGCTGTCAGTGTTTTCCTCCATCAGAATAAGCAGCCTCTAGACTGTAAGAAACACACACATTTTAGCATCATTTTGATTGTCTAAAATTTACTGCAGCTAAAAATTACATTTGGTTTACAATGCATTTTGCCAGATATGTTGTCACTTGTCAAAGCTAAGAATTTTACATGCTGGGTTTTTTTATGGCACATTTAGCACTGATAAGTTGTCACACTCTTGCTTAATATGTTAACATTCTGTCTGTAAACTGTATATGCATAGCTACCTTTTTGAAGTAATATTGAGATTTACTTAAGAACGTGGGGCCCAATAAATACCATCAATGGTGCCCAGTCCAAGAGATGGTGGATCCTATAGGTAAACACCACCTCATCATGCACTAAAACTTACTAAAAAAAAAAAAGATGTGAAGTTCACACATATAGAAAATGGACATTTTGTGAATACATATTACACGTATTGTAAAATAGATAGAGCTCATATGTAGAGTTTGTTTGATAAACTTTCCTACTACTTTGTCTAAATTAGAAGCAAATTGGTTGAACATTACTTCTACCTAAAATGGCAGAAAACGCACCTATCTTGGTGATGGACAGGACAGCTAGAGGGGATATGGAGGAGGCTGTTATTTTTTTTTTAATAGGTGTACTTTCACCAATTTGCTGATAATTCATTGAAAGTAGATGATCGGTACAATTGCTGCCAATGCATTTTTTAAAGCTGTATTGTCATGAGTCAAATTTGATCATGTTAGGTTCTTGCATAGGTCCTATAGCATTGATAAGTTTCCACCCTCTTTCCTACATACACACATCTCTCCTGCATACACACAACTCTACTACTATCACACACGCAATTTTCCAAAATACACACACAACTCTCCTCCATACACAAACACAGTTCTAACACATATAGCTTTTCTACAGCTTTGAAGTATGCACTTACACCTCTGTTACATACACGCACTGTTTTGCTACATACTTGTACACAGCTTTCTTACATACACCAACAGCTCTCTTATATACTCATGCAGCTCCACACACACAAACACTTATATATATATATATATATGTACACTCATCCATCGTATACATTACCACATCTTGAAATTCCTTCCAGGAATGTGACTGATCACATGACCTGAAAGGTTCAATGGCTAATCAACAACTTTGTTTGATTGGGACCCTATCCATGCCACCTCACATATCAGGAGTGTCGTTCTTCTTTTCATAAAGAGGTCCAAGGGCTAGTCTTGCAGAAGTTTTTTCAGCTACACAGGATGCGCAACATCCGTGCAAGTCCTGGTGACTTTCTCCCCTGCACTGCACCGATCAGATAGATCAGTGTGGGGCAGGAGAAAGGAGAACAGTTCTTTCAGTGATCATGAAGGATGCTGTCAGTGTTTTCCTCCATCAGAATAAGCAGCCTCTAGACTGTAAGAAACACACACATTTTAACATCATTTTGATTGTCTAAAATTTACTGCAGCTAAAAATTACATTTGGTTTACAATGCATTTTGCCAGATATGTTGTCACTTGTCAAAGCTAAGAATTTTACATGCTGGGTTTTTTTATGGCACATTTAGCACTGATAAGTTGTCACACTCTTGCTTAATATGTTAACATTCTGTCTGTAAACTGTATATGCATAGCTACCTTTTTGAAGTAATATTGAGATTTACTTAAGAACGTGGGGCCCAATAAATACCATCAATGGTGCCCAGTCCAAGAGATGGTGGATCCTATAGGTAAACACCACCTCATCATGCACTAAAACTTACTAAAAAAAAAAAAGATGTGAAGTTCACACATATAGAAAATGGACATTTTGTGAATACATATTACACGTATTGTAAAATAGATAGAGCTCATATGTAGAGTTTGTTTGATAAACTTTCCTACTACTTTGTCTAAATTAGAAGCAAATTGGTTGAACATTACTTCTACCTAAAATGGCAGAAAACGCACCTATCTTGGTGATGGACAGGACAGCTAGAGGGGATATGGAGGAGGCTGTTATTTTTTTTTTAATAGGTGTACTTTCACCAATTTGCTGATAATTCATTGAAAGTAGATGATCAGTACAATTGCTGCCAATGCATTTTTTAAAGCTGTATTGTCATGAGTCAAATTTGATCATGTTAGGTTCTTGCATAGGTCCTATAGCATTGATAAGTTTCCACCCTCTTTCCTACATACACACATCTCTCCTGCATACACACAACTCTACTACTATCACACACGCAATTTTCCAAAATACACACACAACTCTCCTCCATACACAAACACAGTTCTAACACATATAGCTTTTCTACAGCTTTGAAGTATGCACTTACACCTCTGTTACATACACGCACTGTTTTGCTACATACTTGTACACAGCTTTCTTACATACACCAACAGCTCTCTTATATACTCATGCAGCTCCACACACACAAACACTTATATATATATATATATATATATGTACACTCATCCATCGTATACATTACCACATCTTGAAATTCCTTCCAGGAATGTGACTGATCACATGACCTGAAAGGTTCAATGGCTAATCAACAACTTTGTTTGATTGGGACCCTATCCATGCCACCTCACATATCAGGAGTGTCGTTCTTCTTTTCATAAAGAGGTCCAAGGGCTAGTCTTGCAGAAGTTTTTTCAGCTACACAGGATGCGCAACATCCGTGCAAGTCCTGGTGACTTTCTCCCCTGCACTGCACCGATCAGATAGATCAGTGTGGGGCAGGAGAAAGGAGAACAGTTCTTTCAGTGATCATGAAGGATGCTGTCAGTGTTTTCCTCCATCAGAATAAGCAGCCTCTAGACTGTAAGAAACACACACATTTTAGCATCATTTTGATTGTCTAAAATTTACTGCAGCTAAAAATTACATTTGGTTTACAATGCATTTTGCCAGATATGTTGTCACTTGTCAAAGCTAAGAATTTTACATGCTGGGTTTTTTTATGGCACATTTAGCACTGATAAGTTGTCACACTCTTGCTTAATATGTTAACATTCTGTCTGTAAACTGTATATGCATAGCTACCTTTTTGAAGTAATATTGAGATTTACTTAAGAACGTGGGGCCCAATAAATACCATCAATGGTGCCCAGTCCAAGAGATGGTGGATCCTATAGGTAAACACCACCTCATCATGCACTAAAACTTACTAAAAAAAAAAAAGATGTGAAGTTCACACATATAGAAAATGGACATTTTGTGAATACATATTACACGTATTGTAAAATAGATAGAGCTCATATGTAGAGTTTGTTTGATAAACTTTCCTACTACTTTGTCTAAATTAGAAGCAAATTGGTTGAACATTACTTCTACCTAAAATGGCAGAAAACGCACCTATCTTGGTGATGGACAGGACAGCTAGAGGGGATATGGAGGAGGCTGTTATTTTTTTTTTAATAGGTGTACTTTCACCAATTTGCTGATAATTCATTGAAAGTAGATGATCGGTACAATTGCTGCCAATGCATTTTTTAAAGCTGTATTGTCATGAGTCAAATTTGATCATGTTAGGTTCTTGCATAGGTCCTATAGCATTGATAAGTTTCCACCCTCTTTCCTACATACACACATCTCTCCTGCATACACACAACTCTACTACTATCACACACGCAATTTTCCAAAATACACACACAACTCTCCTCCATACACAAACACAGTTCTAACACATATAGCTTTTCTACAGCTTTGAAGTATGCACTTACACCTCTGTTACATACACGCACTGTTTTGCTACATACTTGTACACAGCTTTCTTACATACACCAACAGCTCTCTTATATACTCATGCAGCTCCACACACACAAACACTTATATATATATATATATATGTACACTCATCCATCGTATACATTACCACATCTTGAAATTCCTTCCAGGAATGTGACTGATCACATGACCTGAAAGGTTCAATGGCTAATCAACAACTTTGTTTGATTGGGACCCTATCCATGCCACCTCACATATCAGGAGTGTCGTTCTTCTTTTCATAAAGAGGTCCAAGGGCTAGTCTTGCAGAAGTTTTTTCAGCTACACAGGATGCGCAACATCCGTGCAAGTCCTGGTGACTTTCTCCCCTGCACTGCACCGATCAGATAGATCAGTGTGGGGCAGGAGAAAGGAGAACAGTTCTTTCAGTGATCATGAAGGATGCTGTCAGTGTTTTCCTCCATCAGAATAAGCAGCCTCTAGACTGTAAGAAACACACACATTTTAACATCATTTTGATTGTCTAAAATTTACTGCAGCTAAAAATTACATTTGGTTTACAATGCATTTTGCCAGATATGTTGTCACTTGTCAAAGCTAAGAATTTTACATGCTGGGTTTTTTTATGGCACATTTAGCACTGATAAGTTGTCACACTCTTGCTTAATATGTTAACATTCTGTCTGTAAACTGTATATGCATAGCTACCTTTTTGAAGCAATATTGAGATTTACTTAAGAACGTGGAGCCCAATAAATACCATCAATGGTGCCCAGTCCAAGAGATGGTGGATCCTATAGGTAAACACCACCTCATCATGCACTAAAACTTACTAAAAAAAAAAAAGATGTGAAGTTCACACATATAGAAAATGGACATTTTGTGAATACATATTACACGTATTGTAAAATAGATAGAGCTCATATGTAGAGTTTGTTTGATAAACTTTCCTACTACTTTGTCTAAATTAGAAGCAAATTGGTTGAACATTACTTCTACCTAAAATGGCAGAAAACGCACCTATCTTGGTGATGGACAGGACAGCTAGAGGGGATATGGAGGAGGCTGTTATTTTTTTTTTAATAGGTGTACTTTCACCAATTTGCTGATAATTCATTGAAAGTAGATGATCGGTACAATTGCTGCCAATGCATTTTTTAAAGCTGTATTGTCATGAGTCAAATTTGATCATGTTAGGTTCTTGCATAGGTCCTATAGCATTGATAAGTTTCCACCCTCTTTCCTACATACACACATCTCTCCTGCATACACACAACTCTACTACTATCACACACGCAATTTTCCAAAATACACACACAACTCTCCTCCATACACAAACACAGTTCTAACACATATAGCTTTTCTACAGCTTTGAAGTATGCACTTACACCTCTGTTACATACACGCACTGTTTTGCTACATACCTGTACACAGCTTTCTTACATACACCAACAGCTCTCTTATATACTCATGCAGCTCCACACACACAAACACTTATATATATATATATATATATATATGTACACTCATCCATCGTATACATTACCACATCTTGAAATTCCTTCCAGGAATGTGACTGATCACATGACCTGAAAGGTTCAATGGCTAATCAACAACTTTGTTTGATTGGGACCCTATCCATGCCACCTCACATATCAGGAGTGTCGTTCTTCTTTTCATAAAGAGGTCCAAGGGCTAGTCTTGCAGAAGTTTTTTCAGCTACACAGGATGCGCAACATCCGTGCAAGTCCTGGTGACTTTCTCCCCTGCATTGCACCGATCAGATAGATCAGTGTGGGGCAGGAGAAAGGAGAACAGTTCTTTCAGTGATCATGAAGGATGCTGTCAGTGTTTTCCTCCATCAGAATAAGCAGCCTCTAGACTGTAAGAAACACACACATTTTAGCATCATTTTGATTGTCTAAAATTTACTGCAGCTAAAAATTACATTTGGTTTACAATGCATTTTGCCAGATATGTTGTCACTTGTCAAAGCTAAGAATTTTACATGCTGGGTTTTTTTATGGCACATTTAGCACTGATAAGTTGTCACACTCTTGCTTAATATGTTAACATTCTGTCTGTAAACTGTATATGCATAGCTACCTTTTTGAAGTAATATTGAGATTTACTTAAGAACGTGGGGCCCAATAAATACCATCAATGGTGCCCAGTCCAAGAGATGGTGGATCCTATAGGTAAACACCACCTCATCATGCACTAAAACTTACTAAAAAAAAAAAAGATGTGAAGTTCACACATATAGAAAATGGACATTTTGTGAATACATATTACACGTATTGTAAAATAGATAGAGCTCATATGTAGAGTTTGTTTGATAAACTTTCCTACTACTTTGTCTAAATTAGAAGCAAATTGGTTGAACATTACTTCTACCTAAAATGGCAGAAAACGCACCTATCTTGGTGATGGACAGGACAGCTAGAGGGGATATGGAGGAGGCTGTTATTTTTTTTTTAATAGGTGTACTTTCACCAATTTGCTGATAATTCATTGAAAGTAGATGATCGGTACAATTGCTGCCAATGCATTTTTTAAAGCTGTATTGTCATGAGTCAAATTTGATCATGTTAGGTTCTTGCATAGGTCCTATAGCATTGATAAGTTTCCACCCTCTTTCCTACATACACACATCTCTCCTGCATACACACAACTCTACTACTATCACACACGCAATTTTCCAAAATACACACACAACTCTCCTCCATACACAAACACAGTTCTAACACATATAGCTTTTCTACAGCTTTGAAGTATGCACTTACACCTCTGTTACATACACGCACTGTTTTGCTACATACTTGTACACAGCTTTCTTACATACACCAACAGCTCTCTTATATACTCATGCAGCTCCACACACACAAACACTTATATATATATATATATATATATATGTACACTCATCCATCGTATACATTACCACATCTTGAAATTCCTTCCAGGAATGTGACTGATCACATGACCTGAAAGGTTCAATGGCTAATCAACAACTTTGTTTGATTGGGACCCTATCCATGCCACCTCACATATCAGGAGTGTCGTTCTTCTTTTCATAAAGAGGTCCAAGGGCTAGTCTTGCAGAAGTTTTTTCAGCTACACAGGATGCGCAACATCCGTGCAAGTCCTGGTGACTTTCTCCCCTGCACTGCACCGATCAGATAGATCAGTGTGGGGCAGGAGAAAGGAGAACAGTTCTTTCAGTGATCATGAAGGATGCTGTCAGTGTTTTCCTCCATCAGAATAAGCAGCCTCTAGACTGTAAGAAACACACACATTTTAACATCATTTTGATTGTCTAAAATTTACTGCAGCTAAAAATTACATTTGGTTTACAATGCATTTTGCCAGATATGTTGTCACTTGTCAAAGCTAAGAATTTTACATGCTGGGTTTTTTTATGGCACATTTAGCACTGATAAGTTGTCACACTCTTGCTTAATATGTTAACATTCTGTCTGTAAACTGTATATGCATAGCTACCTTTTTGAAGCAATATTGAGATTTACTTAAGAACGTGGAGCCCAATAAATACCATCAATGGTGCCCAGTCCAAGAGATGGTGGATCCTATAGGTAAACACCACCTCATCATGCACTAAAACTTACTAAAAAAAAAAAAGATGTGAAGTTCACACATATAGAAAATGGACATTTTGTGAATACATATTACACGTATTGTAAAATAGATAGAGCTCATATGTAGAGTTTGTTTGATAAACTTTCCTACTACTTTGTCTAAATTAGAAGCAAATTGGTTGAACATTACTTCTACCTAAAATGGCAGAAAACGCACCTATCTTGGTGATGGACAGGACAGCTAGAGGGGATATGGAGGAGGCTGTTATTTTTTTTTTAATAGGTGTACTTTCACCAATTTGCTGATAATTCATTGAAAGTAGATGATCGGTACAATTGCTGCCAATGCATTTTTTAAAGCTGTATTGTCATGAGTCAAATTTGATCATGTTAGGTTCTTGCATAGGTCCTATAGCATTGATAAGTTTCCACCCTCTTTCCTACATACACACATCTCTCCTGCATACACACAACTCTACTACTATCACACACGCAATTTTCCAAAATACACACACAACTCTCCTCCATACACAAACACAGTTCTAACACATATAGCTTTTCTACAGCTTTGAAGTATGCACTTACACCTCTGTTACATACACGCACTGTTTTGCTACATACTTGTACACAGCTTTCTTACATACACCAACAGCTCTCTTATATACTCATGCAGCTCCACACACACAAACACTTATATATATATATATATATGTACACTCATCCATCGTATACATTACCACATCTTGAAATTCCTTCCAGGAATGTGACTGATCACATGACCTGAAAGGTTCAATGGCTAATCAACAACTTTGTTTGATTGGGACCCTATCCATGCCACCTCACATATCAGGAGTGTCGTTCTTCTTTTCATAAAGAGGTCCAAGGGCTAGTCTTGCAGAAGTTTTTTCAGCTACACAGGATGCGCAACATCCGTGCAAGTCCTGGTGACTTTCTCCCCTGCACTGCACCGATCAGATAGATCAGTGTGGGGCAGGAGAAAGGAGAACAGTTCTTTCAGTGATCATGAAGGATGCTGTCAGTGTTTTCCTCCATCAGAATAAGCAGCCTCTAGACTGTAAGAAACACACACATTTTAACATCATTTTGATTGTCTAAAATTTACTGCAGCTAAAAATTACATTTGGTTTACAATGCATTTTGCCAGATATGTTGTCACTTGTCAAAGCTAAGAATTTTACATGCTGGGTTTTTTTATGGCACATTTAGCACTGATAAGTTGTCACACTCTTGCTTAATATGTTAACATTCTGTCTGTAAACTGTATATGCATAGCTACCTTTTTGAAGCAATATTGAGATTTACTTAAGAACGTGGAGCCCAATAAATACCATCAATGGTGCCCAGTCCAAGAGATGGTGGATCCTATAGGTAAACACCACCTCATCATGCACTAAAACTTACTAAAAAAAAAAAAGATGTGAAGTTCACACATATAGAAAATGGACATTTTGTGAATACATATTACACGTATTGTAAAATAGATAGAGCTCATATGTAGAGTTTGTTTGATAAACTTTCCTACTACTTTGTCTAAATTAGAAGCAAATTGGTTGAACATTACTTCTACCTAAAATGGCAGAAAACGCACCTATCTTGGTGATGGACAGGACAGCTAGAGGGGATATGGAGGAGGCTGTTATTTTTTTTTTAATAGGTGTACTTTCACCAATTTGCTGATAATTCATTGAAAGTAGATGATCGGTACAATTGCTGCCAATGCATTTTTTAAAGCTGTATTGTCATGAGTCAAATTTGATCATGTTAGGTTCTTGCATAGGTCCTATAGCATTGATAAGTTTCCACCCTCTTTCCTACATACACACATCTCTCCTGCATACACACAACTACTACTATCACACACGCAATTTTCCAAAATACACACACAACTCTCCTCCATACACAAACACAGTTCTAACACATATAGCTTTTCTACAGCTTTGAAGTATGCACTTACACCTCTGTTACATACACGCACTGTTTTGCTACATACTTATACACAGCTTTCTTACATACACCAACAGCTCTCTTATATAGTCATGCAGATCCACACACACAAACACTTATATATATATATGTACACTCATCCATCGTATACATTACCACATCTTGAAATTCCTTCCAGGAATGTGACTGATCACATGACCTGAAAGGTTCAATGGCTAATCAACAACTTTGTTTGATTGGGACCCTATCCATGCCACCTCACATATCAGGAGTGTCGTTCTTCTTTTCATAAAGAGGTCCAAGGGCTAGTCTTGCAGAAGTTTTTTCAGCTACACAGGATGCGCAACATCCGTGCAAGTCCTGGTGACTTTCTCCCCTGCACTGCACCGATCAGATAGATCAGTGTGGGGCAGGAGAAAGGAGAACAGTTCTTTCAGTGATCATGAAGGATGCTGTCAGTGTTTTCCTCCATCAGAATAAGCAGCCTCTAGACTGTAAGAAACACACACATTTTAACATCATTTTGATTGTCTAAAATTTACTGCAGCTAAAAATTACATTTGGTTTACAATGCATTTTGCCAGATATGTTGTCACTTGTCAAAGCTAAGAATTTTACATGCTGGGTTTTTTTATGGCACATTTAGCACTGATAAGTTGTCACACTCTTGCTTAATATGTTAACATTCTGTCTGTAAACTGTATATGCATAGCTACCTTTTTGAAGCAATATTGAGATTTACTTAAGAACGTGGAGCCCAATAAATACCATCAATGGTGCCCAGTCCAAGAGATGGTGGATCCTATAGGTAAACACCACCTCATCATGCACTAAAACTTACTAAAAAAAAAAAAGATGTGAAGTTCACACATATAGAAAATGGACATTTTGTGAATACATATTACACGTATTGTAAAATAGATAGAGCTCATATGTAGAGTTTGTTTGATAAACTTTCCTACTACTTTGTCTAAATTAGAAGCAAATTGGTTGAACATTACTTCTACCTAAAATGGCAGAAAACGCACCTATCTTGGTGATGGACAGGACAGCTAGAGGGGATATGGAGGAGGCTGTTATTTTTTTTTTAATAGGTGTACTTTCACCAATTTGCTGATAATTCATTGAAAGTAGATGATCGGTACAATTGCTGCCAATGCATTTTTTAAAGCTGTATTGTCATGAGTCAAATTTGATCATGTTAGGTTCTTGCATAGGTCCTATAGCATTGATAAGTTTCCACCCTCTTTCCTACATACACACATCTCTCCTGCATACACACAACTCTACTACTATCACACACGCAATTTTCCAAAATACACACACAACTCTCCTCCATACACAAACACAGTTCTAACACATATAGCTTTTCTACAGCTTTGAAGTATGCACTTACACCTCTGTTACATACACGCACTGTTTTGCTACATACTTGTACACAGCTTTCTTACATACACCAACAGCTCTCTTATATACTCATGCAGCTCCACACACACAAACACTTATATATATATATATATATGTACACTCATCCATCGTATACATTACCACATCTTGAAATTCCTTCCAGGAATGTGACTGATCACATGACCTGAAAGGTTCAATGGCTAATCAACAACTTTGTTTGATTGGGACCCTATCCATGCCACCTCACATATCAGGAGTGTCGTTCTTCTTTTCATAAAGAGGTCCAAGGGCTAGTCTTGCAGAAGTTTTTTCAGCTACACAGGATGCGCAACATCCGTGCAAGTCCTGGTGACTTTCTCCCCTGCACTGCACCGATCAGATAGATCAGTGTGGGGCAGGAGAAAGGAGAACAGTTCTTTCAGTGATCATGAAGGATGCTGTCAGTGTTTTCCTCCATCAGAATAAGCAGCCTCTAGACTGTAAGAAACACACACATTTTAACATCATTTTGATTGTCTAAAATTTACTGCAGCTAAAAATTACATTTGGTTTACAATGCATTTTGCCAGATATGTTGTCACTTGTCAAAGCTAAGAATTTTACATGCTGGGTTTTTTTATGGCACATTTAGCACTGATAAGTTGTCACACTCTTGCTTAATATGTTAACATTCTGTCTGTAAACTGTATATGCATAGCTACCTTTTTGAAGCAATATTGAGATTTACTTAAGAACGTGGAGCCCAATAAATACCATCAATGGTGCCCAGTCCAAGAGATGGTGGATCCTATAGGTAAACACCACCTCATCATGCACTAAAACTTACTAAAAAAAAAAAAGATGTGAAGTTCACACATATAGAAAATGGACATTTTGTGAATACATATTACACGTATTGTAAAATAGATAGAGCTCATATGTAGAGTTTGTTTGATAAACTTTCCTACTACTTTGTCTAAATTAGAAGCAAATTGGTTGAACATTACTTCTACCTAAAATGGCAGAAAACGCACCTATCTTGGTGATGGACAGGACAGCTAGAGGGGATATGGAGGAGGCTGTTATTTTTTTTTTAATAGGTGTACTTTCACCAATTTGCTGATAATTCATTGAAAGTAGATGATCGGTACAATTGCTGCCAATGCATTTTTTAAAGCTGTATTGTCATGAGTCAAATTTGATCATGTTAGGTTCTTGCATAGGTCCTATAGCATTGATAAGTTTCCACCCTCTTTCCTACATACACACATCTCTCCTGCATACACACAACTACTACTATCACACACGCAATTTTCCAAAATACACACACAACTCTCCTCCATACACAAACACAGTTCTAACACATATAGCTTTTCTACAGCTTTGAAGTATGCACTTACACCTCTGTTACATACACGCACTGTTTTGCTACATACTTATACACAGCTTTCTTACATACACCAACAGCTCTCTTATATAGTCATGCAGATCCACACACACAAACACTTATATATATATATGTACACTCATCCATCGTATACATTACCACATCTTGAAATTCCTTCCAGGAATGTGACTGATCACATGACCTGAAAGGTTCAATGGCTAATCAACAACTTTGTTTGATTGGGACCCTATCCATGCCACCTCACATATCAGGAGTGTCGTTCTTCTTTTCATAAAGAGGTCCAAGGGCTAGTCTTGCAGAAGTTTTTTCAGCTACACAGGATGCGCAACATCCGTGCAAGTCCTGGTGACTTTCTCCCCTGCATTGCACCGATCAGATAGATCAGTGTGGGGCAGGAGAAAGGAGAACAGTTCTTTCAGTGATCATGAAGGATGCTGTCAGTGTTTTCCTCCATCAGAATAAGCAGCCTCTAGACTGTAAGAAACACACACATTTTAGCATCATTTTGATTGTCTAAAATTTACTGCAGCTAAAAATTACATTTGGTTTACAATGCATTTTGCCAGATATGTTGTCACTTGTCAAAGCTAAGAATTTTACATGCTGGGTTTTTTTATGGCACATTTAGCACTGATAAGTTGTCACACTCTTGCTTAATATGTTAACATTCTGTCTGTAAACTGTATATGCATAGCTACCTTTTTGAAGTAATATTGAGATTTACTTAAGAACGTGGGGCCCAATAAATACCATCAATGGTGCCCAGTCCAAGAGATGGTGGATCCTATAGGTAAACACCACCTCATCATGCACTAAAACTTACTAAAAAAAAAAAAGATGTGAAGTTCACACATATAGAAAATGGACATTTTGTGAATACATATTACACGTATTGTAAAATAGATAGAGCTCATATGTAGAGTTTGTTTGATAAACTTTCCTACTACTTTGTCTAAATTAGAAGCAAATTGGTTGAACATTACTTCTACCTAAAATGGCAGAAAACGCACCTATCTTGGTGATGGACAGGACAGCTAGAGGGGATATGGAGGAGGCTGTTATTTTTTTTTTAATAGGTGTACTTTCACCAATTTGCTGATAATTCATTGAAAGTAGATGATCGGTACAATTGCTGCCAATGCATTTTTTAAAGCTGTATTGTCATGAGTCAAATTTGATCATGTTAGGTTCTTGCATAGGTCCTATAGCATTGATAAGTTTCCACCCTCTTTCCTACATACACACATCTCTCCTGCATACACACAACTCTACTACTATCACACACGCAATTTTCCAAAATACACACACAACTCTCCTCCATACACAAACACAGTTCTAACACATATAGCTTTTCTACAGCTTTGAAGTATGCACTTACACCTCTGTTACATACACGCACTGTTTTGCTACATACTTGTACACAGCTTTCTTACATACACCAACAGCTCTCTTATATACTCATGCAGCTCCACACACACAAACACTTATATATATATATATATATATATATGTACACTCATCCATCGTATACATTACCACATCTTGAAATTCCTTCCAGGAATGTGACTGATCACATGACCTGAAAGGTTCAATGGCTAATCAACAACTTTGTTTGATTGGGACCCTATCCATGCCACCTCACATATCAGGAGTGTCGTTCTTCTTTTCATAAAGAGGTCCAAGGGCTAGTCTTGCAGAAGTTTTTTCAGCTACACAGGATGCGCAACATCCGTGCAAGTCCTGGTGACTTTCTCCCCTGCACTGCACCGATCAGATAGATCAGTGTGGGGCAGGAGAAAGGAGAACAGTTCTTTCAGTGATCATGAAGGATGCTGTCAGTGTTTTCCTCCATCAGAATAAGCAGCCTCTAGACTGTAAGAAACACACACATTTTAACATCATTTTGATTGTCTAAAATTTACTGCAGCTAAAAATTACATTTGGTTTACAATGCATTTTGCCAGATATGTTGTCACTTGTCAAAGCTAAGAATTTTACATGCTGGGTTTTTTTATGGCACATTTAGCACTGATAAGTTGTCACACTCTTGCTTAATATGTTAACATTCTGTCTGTAAACTGTATATGCATAGCTACCTTTTTGAAGCAATATTGAGATTTACTTAAGAACGTGGAGCCCAATAAATACCATCAATGGTGCCCAGTCCAAGAGATGGTGGATCCTATAGGTAAACACCACCTCATCATGCACTAAAACTTACTAAAAAAAAAAAAGATGTGAAGTTCACACATATAGAAAATGGACATTTTGTGAATACATATTACACGTATTGTAAAATAGATAGAGCTCATATGTAGAGTTTGTTTGATAAACTTTCCTACTACTTTGTCTAAATTAGAAGCAAATTGGTTGAACATTACTTCTACCTAAAATGGCAGAAAACGCACCTATCTTGGTGATGGACAGGACAGCTAGAGGGGATATGGAGGAGGCTGTTATTTTTTTTTTAATAGGTGTACTTTCACCAATTTGCTGATAATTCATTGAAAGTAGATGATCGGTACAATTGCTGCCAATGCATTTTTTAAAGCTGTATTGTCATGAGTCAAATTTGATCATGTTAGGTTCTTGCATAGGTCCTATAGCATTGATAAGTTTCCACCCTCTTTCCTACATACACACATCTCTCCTGCATACACACAACTCTACTACTATCACACACGCAATTTTCCAAAATACACACACAACTCTCCTCCATACACAAACACAGTTCTAACACATACAGCTTTTCTACAGCTTTGAAGTATGCACTTACACCTCTGTTACATACACGCACTGTTTTGCTACATACTTGTACACAGCTTTCTTACATACACCAACAGCTCTCTTATATACTCATGCAGCTCCACACACACAAACACTTATATATATATATATATATGTACACTCATCCATCGTATACATTACCACATCTTGAAATTCCTTCCAGGAATGTGACTGATCACATGACCTGAAAGGTTCAATGGCTAATCAACAACTTTGTTTGATTGGGACCCTATCCATGCCACCTCACATATCAGGAGTGTCGTTCTTCTTTTCATAAAGAGGTCCAAGGGCTAGTCTTGCAGAAGTTTTTTCAGCTACACAGGATGCGCAACATCCGTGCAAGTCCTGGTGACTTTCTCCCCTGCACTGCACCGATCAGATAGATCAGTGTGGGGCAGGAGAAAGGAGAACAGTTCTTTCAGTGATCATGAAGGATGCTGTCAGTGTTTTCCTCCATCAGAATAAGCAGCCTCTAGACTGTAAGAAACACACACATTTTAACATCATTTTGATTGTCTAAAATTTACTGCAGCTAAAAATTACATTTGGTTTACAATGCATTTTGCCAGATATGTTGTCACTTGTCAAAGCTAAGAATTTTACATGCTGGGTTTTTTTATGGCACATTTAGCACTGATAAGTTGTCACACTCTTGCTTAATATGTTAACATTCTGTCTGTAAACTGTATATGCATAGCTACCTTTTTGAAGCAATATTGAGATTTACTTAAGAACGTGGAGCCCAATAAATACCATCAATGGTGCCCAGTCCAAGAGATGGTGGATCCTATAGGTAAACACCACCTCATCATGCACTAAAACTTACTAAAAAAAAAAAAGATGTGAAGTTCACACATATAGAAAATGGACATTTTGTGAATACATATTACACGTATTGTAAAATAGATAGAGCTCATATGTAGAGTTTGTTTGATAAACTTTCCTACTACTTTGTCTAAATTAGAAGCAAATTGGTTGAACATTACTTCTACCTAAAATGGCAGAAAACGCACCTATCTTGGTGATGGACAGGACAGCTAGAGGGGATATGGAGGAGGCTGTTATTTTTTTTTTAATAGGTGTACTTTCACCAATTTGCTGATAATTCATTGAAAGTAGATGATCGGTACAATTGCTGCCAATGCATTTTTTAAAGCTGTATTGTCATGAGTCAAATTTGATCATGTTAGGTTCTTGCATAGGTCCTATAGCATTGATAAGTTTCCACCCTCTTTCCTACATACACACATCTCTCCTGCATACACACAACTACTACTATCACACACGCAATTTTCCAAAATACACACACAACTCTCCTCCATACACAAACACAGTTCTAACACATATAGCTTTTCTACAGCTTTGAAGTATGCACTTACACCTCTGTTACATACACGCACTGTTTTGCTACATACTTATACACAGCTTTCTTACATACACCAACAGCTCTCTTATATAGTCATGCAGATCCACACACACAAACACTTATATATATATATGTACACTCATCCATCGTATACATTACCACATCTTGAAATTCCTTCCAGGAATGTGACTGATCACATGACCTGAAAGGTTCAATGGCTAATCAACAACTTTGTTTGATTGGGACCCTATCCATGCCACCTCACATATCAGGAGTGTCGTTCTTCTTTTCATAAAGAGGTCCAAGGGCTAGTCTTGCAGAAGTTTTTTCAGCTACACAGGATGCGCAACATCCGTGCAAGTCCTGGTGACTTTCTCCCCTGCACTGCACCGATCAGATAGATCAGTGTGGGGCAGGAGAAAGGAGAACAGTTCTTTCAGTGATCATGAAGGATGCTGTCAGTGTTTTCCTCCATCAGAATAAGCAGCCTCTAGACGGTAAGAAACACACACATTTTAGCATCATTTTGATTGTCTAAAATTTACTGCAGCTAAAAATTACATTTGGTTTACAATGCATTTTGCCAGATATGTTGTCACTTGTCAAAGCTAAGAATTTTACATGCTGGGTTTTTTTATGGCACATTTAGCACTGATAAGTTGTCACACTCTTGCTTAATATGTTAACATTCTGTCTGTAAACTGTATATGCATAGCTACCTTTTTGAAGCAATATTGAGATTTACTTAAGAACGTGGGGCCCAATAAATACCATCAATGGTGCCCAGTCCAAGAGATGGTGGATCCTATAGGTAAACACCACCTCATCATGCACTAAAACTTACTAAAAAAAAAAAAGATGTGAAGTTCACACATATAGAAAATGGACATTTTGTGAATACATATTACACGTATTGTAAAATAGATAGAGCTCATATGTAGAGTTTGTTTGATAAACTTTCCTACTACTTTGTCTAAATTAGAAGCAAATTGGTTGAACATTACTTCTACCTAAAATGGCAGAAAACGCACCTATCTTGGTGATGGACAGGACAGCTAGAGGGGATATGGAGGAGGCTGTTATTTTTTTTTTAATAGGTGTACTTTCACCAATTTGCTGATAATTCATTGAAAGTAGATGATCGGTACAATTGCTGCCAATGCATTTTTTAAAGCTGTATTGTCATGAGTCAAATTTGATCATGTTAGGTTCTTGCATAGGTCCTATAGCATTGATAAGTTTCCACCCTCTTTCCTACATACACACATCTCTCCTGCATACACACAACTCTACTACTATCACACACGCAATTTTCCAAAATACACACACAACTCTCCTCCATACACAAACACAGTTCTAACACATATAGCTTTTCTACAGCTTTGAAGTATGCACTTACACCTCTGTTACATACACGCACTGTTTTGCTACATACTTGTACACAGCTTTCTTACATACACCAACAGCTCTCTTATATACTCATGCAGCTCCACACACACAAACACTTATATATATATATATATATATATATATGTACACTCATCCATCGTATACATTACCACATCTTGAAATTCCTTCCAGGAATGTGACTGATCACATGACCTGAAAGGTTCAATGGCTAATCAACAACTTTGTTTGATTGGGACCCTATCCATGCCACCTCACATATCAGGAGTGTCATTCTTCTTTTCATAAAGAGGTCCAAGGGCTAGTCTTGCAGAAGTTTTTTCAGCTACACAGGATGCGCAACATCCGTGCAAGTCCTGGTGACTTTCTCCCCTGCACTGCACCGATCAGATAGATCAGTGTGGGGCAGGAGAAAGGAGAACAGTTCTTTCAGTGATCATGAAGGATGCTGTCAGTGTTTTCCTCCATCAGAATAAGCAGCCTCTAGACTGTAAGAAACACACACATTTTAACATCATTTTGATTGTCTAAAATTTACTGCAGCTAAAAATTACATTTGGTTTACAATGCATTTTGCCAGATATGTTGTCACTTGTCAAAGCTAAGAATTTTACATGCTGGGTTTTTTTATGGCACATTTAGCACTGATAAGTTGTCACACTCTTGCTTAATATGTTAACATTCTGTCTGTAAACTGTATATGCATAGCTACCTTTTTGAAGCAATATTGAGATTTACTTAAGAACGTGGGGCCCAATAAATACCAACAATGGTGCCCAGTCCAAGAGATGGTGGATCCTATAGGTAAACACCACCTCATCATGCACTAAAACTTACTAAAAAAAAAAAAGATGTGAAGTTCACACATATAGAAAATGGACATTTTGTGAATACATATTACACGTATTGTAAAATAGATAGAGCTCATATGTAGAGTTTGTTTGATAAACTTTCCTACTACTTTGTCTAAATTAGAAGCAAATTGGTTGAACATTACTTCTACCTAAAATGGCAGAAAACGCACCTATCTTGGTGATGGACAGGACAGCTAGAGGGGATATGGAGGAGGCTGTTATTTTTTTTTTAATAGGTGTACTTTCACCAATTTGCTGATAATTCATTGAAAGTAGATGATCGGTACAATTGCTGCCAATGCATTTTTTAAAGCTGTATGGTCATGAGTCAAATTTGATCATGTTAGGTTCTTGCATAGGTCCTATAGCATTGATAAGTTTCCACCCTCTTTCCTACATACACACATCTCTCCTGCATACACACAACTCTACTACTATCACACACGCAATTTTCCAAAATACACACACAACTCTCCTCCATACACAAACACAGCTCTAACACATATAGCTTTTCTACAGCTTTGAAGTATGCACTCACACCTCTGTTACATACACGCACTGTTTTGCTACATACTTGTACACAGCTTTCTTACATACACCAACAGCTCTCTTATATACTCATGCAGCTCCACACACACAAACACTTATATATATATATATATATGTACACTCATCCATCGTATACATTACCACATCTTGAAATTCCTTCCAGGAATGTGACTGATCACATGACCTGAAAGGTTCAATGGCTAATCAACAACTTTGTTTGATTGGGACCCTATCCATGCCACCTCACATATCAGGAGTGTCATTCTTCTTTTCATAAAGAGGTCCAAGGGCTAGTCTTGCAGAAGTTTTTTCAGCTACACAGGATGCGCAACATCCGTGCAAGTCCTGGTGACTTTCTCCCCTGCACTGCACCGATCAGATAGATCAGTGTGGGGCAGGAGAAAGGAGAACAGTTCTTTCAGTGATCATGAAGGATGCTGTCAGTGTTTTCCTCCATCAGAATAAGCAGCCTCTAGACTGTAAGAAACACACACATTTTAACATCATTTTGATTGTCTAAAATTTACTGCAGCTAAAAATTACATTTGGTTTACAATGCATTTTGCCAGATATGTTGTCACTTGTCAAAGCTAAGAATTTTACATGCTGGGTTTTTTTATGGCACATTTAGCACTGATAAGTTGTCACACTCTTGCTTAATATGTTAACATTCTGTCTGTAAACTGTATATGCATAGCTACCTTTTTGAAGCAATATTGAGATTTACTTAAGAACGTGGGGCCCAATAAATACCAACAATGGTGCCCAGTCCAAGAGATGGTGGATCCTATAGGTAAACACCACCTCATCATGCACTAAAACTTACTAAAAAAAAAAAAGATGTGAAGTTCACACATATAGAAAATGGACATTTTGTGAATACATATTACACGTATTGTAAAATAGATAGAGCTCATATGTAGAGTTTGTTTGATAAACTTTCCTACTACTTTGTCTAAATTAGAAGCAAATTGGTTGAACATTACTTCTACCTAAAATGGCAGAAAACGCACCTATCTTGGTGATGGACAGGACAGCTAGAGGGGATATGGAGGAGGCTGTTATTTTTTTTTTAATAGGTGTACTTTCACCAATTTGCTGATAATTCATTGAAAGTAGATGATCGGTACAATTGCTGCCAATGCATTTTTTAAAGCTGTATGGTCATGAGTCAAATTTGATCATGTTAGGTTCTTGCATAGGTCCTATAGCATTGATAAGTTTCCACCCTCTTTCCTACATACACACATCTCTCCTGCATACACACAACTCTACTACTATCACACACGCAATTTTCCAAAATACACACACAACTCTCCTCCATACACAAACACAGCTCTAACACATATAGCTTTTCTACAGCTTTGAAGTATGCACTCACACCTCTGTTACATACACGCACTGTTTTGCTACATACTTGTACACAGCTTTCTTACATACACCAACAGCTCTCTTATATACTCATGCAGCTCCACACACACAAACACTTATATATATATATATATATGTACACTCATCCATCGTATACATTACCACATCTTGAAATTCCTTCCAGGAATGTGACTGATCACATGACCTGAAAGGTTCAATGGCTAATCAACAACTTTGTTTGATTGGGACCCTATCCATGCCACCTCACATATCAGGAGTGTCATTCTTCTTTTCATAAAGAGGTCCAAGGGCTAGTCTTGCAGAAGTTTTTTCAGCTACACAGGATGCGCAACATCCGTGCAAGTCCTGGTGACTTTCTCCCCTGCACTGCACCGATCAGATAGATCAGTGTGGGGCAGGAGAAAGGAGAACAGTTCTTTCAGTGATCATGAAGGATGCTGTCAGTGTTTTCCTCCATCAGAATAAGCAGCCTCTAGACTGTAAGAAACACACACATTTTAACATCATTTTGATTGTCTAAAATTTACTGCAGCTAAAAATTACATTTGGTTTACAATGCATTTTGCCAGATATGTTGTCACTTGTCAAAGCTAAGAATTTTACATGCTGGGTTTTTTTATGGCACATTTAGCACTGATAAGTTGTCACACTCTTGCTTAATATGTTAACATTCTGTCTGTAAACTGTATATGCATAGCTACCTTTTTGAAGCAATATTGAGATTTACTTAAGAACGTGGGGCCCAATAAATACCAACAATGGTGCCCAGTCCAAGAGATGGTGGATCCTATAGGTAAACACCACCTCATCATGCACTAAAACTTACTAAAAAAAAAAAAGATGTGAAGTTCACACATATAGAAAATGGACATTTTGTGAATACATATTACACGTATTGTAAAATAGATAGAGCTCATATGTAGAGTTTGTTTGATAAACTTTCCTACTACTTTGTCTAAATTAGAAGCAAATTGGTTGAACATTACTTCTACCTAAAATGGCAGAAAACGCACCTATCTTGGTGATGGACAGGACAGCTAGAGGGGATATGGAGGAGGCTGTTATTTTTTTTTTAATAGGTGTACTTTCACCAATTTGCTGATAATTCATTGAAAGTAGATGATCGGTACAATTGCTGCCAATGCATTTTTTAAAGCTGTATGGTCATGAGTCAAATTTGATCATGTTAGGTTCTTGCATAGGTCCTATAGCATTGATAAGTTTCCACCCTCTTTCCTACATACACACATCTCTCCTGCATACACACAACTCTACTACTATCACACACGCAATTTTCCAAAATACACACACAACTCTCCTCCATACACAAACACAGCTCTAACACATATAGCTTTTCTACAGCTTTGAAGTATGCACTCACACCTCTGTTACATACACGCACTGTTTTGCTACATACTTGTACACAGCTTTCTTACATACACCAACAGCTCTCTTATATACTCATGCAGCTCCACACACACAAACACTTATATATATATATATATATGTACACTCATCCATCGTATACATTACCACATCTTGAAATTCCTTCCAGGAATGTGACTGATCACATGACCTGAAAGGTTCAATGGCTAATCAACAACTTTGTTTGATTGGGACCCTATCCATGCCACCTCACATATCAGGAGTGTCATTCTTCTTTTCATAAAGAGGTCCAAGGGCTAGTCTTGCAGAAGTTTTTTCAGCTACACAGGATGCGCAACATCCGTGCAAGTCCTGGTGACTTTCTCCCCTGCACTGCACCGATCAGATAGATCAGTGTGGGGCAGGAGAAAGGAGAACAGTTCTTTCAGTGATCATGAAGGATGCTGTCAGTGTTTTCCTCCATCAGAATAAGCAGCCTCTAGACTGTAAGAAACACACACATTTTAGCATCATTTTGATTGTCTAAAATTTACTGCAGCTAAAAATTACATTTGGTTTACAATGCATTTTGCCAGATATGTTGTCACTTGTCAAAGCTAAGAATTTTACATGCTGGGTTTTTTTATGGCACATTTAGCACTGATAAGTTGTCACACTCTTGCTTAATATGTTAACATTCTGTCTGTAAACTGTATATGCATAGCTACCTTTTTGAAGCAATATTGAGATTTACTTAAGAACGTGGGGCCCAATAAATACCATCAATGGTGCCCAGTCCAAGAGATGGTGGATCCTATAGGTAAACACCACCTCATCATGCACTAAAACTTACTAAAAAAAAAAAAGATGTGAAGTTCACACATATAGAAAATGGACATTTTGTGAATACATATTACACGTATTGTAAAATAGATAGAGCTCATATGTAGAGTTTGTTTGATAAACTTTCCTACTACTTTGTCTAAATTAGAAGCAAATTGGTTGAACATTACTTCTACCTAAAATGGCAGAAAACGCACCTATCTTGGTGATGGACAGGACAGCTAGAGGGGATATGGAGGAGGCTGTTATTTTTTTTTTAATAGGTGTACTTTCACCAATTTGCTGATAATTCATTGAAAGTAGATGATCGGTACAATTGCTGCCAATGCATTTTTTAAAGCTGTATTGTCATGAGTCAAATTTGATCATGTTAGGTTCTTGCATAGGTCCTATAGCATTGATAAGTTTCCACCCTCTTTCCTACATACACACATCTCTCCTGCATACACACAACTCTACTACTATCACACACGCAATTTTCCAAAATACACACACAACTCTCCTCCATACACAAACACAGTTCTAACACATATAGCTTTTCTACAGCTTTGAAGTATGCACTTACACCTCTGTTACATACACGCACTGTTTTGCTACATACTTGTACACAGCTTTCTTACATACACCAACAGCTCTCTTATATACTCATGCAGCTCCACACACACAAACACTTATATATATATATATATATATGTACACTCATCCATCGTATACATTACCACATCTTGAAATTCCTTCCAGGAATGTGACTGATCACATGACCTGAAAGGTTCAATGGCTAATCAACAACTTTGTTTGATTGGGACCCTATCCATGCCACCTCACATATCAGGAGTGTCATTCTTCTTTTCATAAAGAGGTCCAAGGGCAAGTCTTGCAGAAGTTTTTTCAGCTACACAGGATGCGCAACATCCGTGCAAGTCCTGGTGACTTTCTCCCCTGCACTGCACCGATCAGATAGATCAGTGTGGGGCAGGAGAAAGGAGAACAGTTCTTTCAGTGATCATGAAGGATGCTGTCAGTGTTTTCCTCCATCAGAATAAGCAGCCTCTAGACTGTAAGAAACACACACATTTTAGCATCATTTTGATTGTCTAAAATTTACTGCAGCTAAAAATTACATTTGGTTTACAATGCATTTTGCCAGATATGTTGTCACTTGTCAAAGCTAAGAATTTTACATGCTGGGTTTTTTTATGGCACATTTAGCACTGATAAGTTGTCACACTCTTGCTTAATATGTTAACATTCTGTCTGTAAACTGTATATGCATAGCTACCTTTTTGAAGCAATATTGAGATTTACTTAAGAACGTGGGGCCCAATAAATACCATCAATGGTGCCCAGTCCAAGAGATGGTGGATCCTATAGGTAAACACCACCTCATCATGCACTAAAACTTACTAAAAAAAAAAAAGATGTGAAGTTCACACATATAGAAAATGGACATTTTGTGAATACATATTACACGTATTGTAAAATAGATAGAGCTCATATGTAGAGTTTGTTTGATAAACTTTCCTACTACTTTGTCTAAATTAGAAGCAAATTGGTTGAACATTACTTCTACCTAAAATGGCAGAAAACGCACCTATCTTGGTGATGGACAGGACAGCTAGAGGGGATATGGAGGAGGCTGTTATTTTTTTTTTAATAGGTGTACTTTCACCAATTTGCTGATAATTCATTGAAAGTAGATGATCGGTACAATTGCTGCCAATGCATTTTTTAAAGCTGTATTGTCATGAGTCAAATTTGATCATGTTAGGTTCTTGCATAGGTCCTATAGCATTGATAAGTTTCCACCCTCTTTCCTACATACACACATCTCTCCTGCATACACACAACTCTACTACTATCACACACGCAATTTTCCAAAATACACACACAACTCTCCTCCATACACAAACACAGTTCTAACACATATAGCTTTTCTACAGCTTTGAAGTATGCACTTACACCTCTGTTACATACACGCACTGTTTTGCTACATACTTGTACACAGCTTTCTTACATACACCAACAGCTCTCTTATATACTCATGCAGCTCCACACACACAAACACTTATATATATATATATATATATATATATGTACACTCATCCATCGTATACATTACCACATCTTGAAATTCCTTCCAGGAATGTGACTGATCACATGACCTGAAAGGTTCAATGGCTAATCAACAACTTTGTTTGATTGGGACCCTATCCATGCCACCTCACATATCAGGAGTGTCATTCTTCTTTTCATAAAGAGGTCCAAGGGCTAGTCTTGCAGAAGTTTTTTCAGCTACACAGGATGCGCAACATCCGTGCAAGTCCTGGTGACTTTCTCCCCTGCACTGCACCGATCAGATAGATCAGTGTGGGGCAGGAGAAAGGAGAACAGTTCTTTCAGTGATCATGAAGGATGCTGTCAGTGTTTTCCTCCATCAGAATAAGCAGCCTCTAGACTGTAAGAAACACACACATTTTAGCATCATTTTGATTGTCTAAAATTTACTGCAGCTAAAAATTACATTTGGTTTACAATGCATTTTGCCAGATATGTTGTCACTTGTCAAAGCTAAGAATTTTACATGCTGGGTTTTTTTATGGCACATTTAGCACTGATAAGTTGTCACACTCTTGCTTAATATGTTAACATTCTGTCTGTAAACTGTATATGCATAGCTACCTTTTTGAAGCAATATTGAGATTTACTTAAGAACGTGGGGCCCAATAAATACCATCAATGGTGCCCAGTCCAAGAGATGGTGGATCCTATAGGTAAACACCACCTCATCATGCACTAAAACTTACTAAAAAAAAAAAAGATGTGAAGTTCACACATATAGAAAATGGACATTTTGTGAATACATATTACACGTATTGTAAAATAGATAGAGCTCATATGTAGAGTTTGTTTGATAAACTTTCCTACTACTTTGTCTAAATTAGAAGCAAATTGGTTGAACATTACTTCTACCTAAAATGGCAGAAAACGCACCTATCTTGGTGATGGACAGGACAGCTAGAGGGGATATGGAGGAGGCTGTTATTTTTTTTTTAATAGGTGTACTTTCACCAATTTGCTGATAATTCATTGAAAGTAGATGATCGGTACAATTGCTGCCAATGCATTTTTTAAAGCTGTATTGTCATGAGTCAAATTTGATCATGTTAGGTTCTTGCATAGGTCCTATAGCATTGATAAGTTTCCACCCTCTTTCCTACATACACACATCTCTCCTGCATACACACAACTCTACTACTATCACACACGCAATTTTCCAAAATACACACACAACTCTCCTCCATACACAAACACAGTTCTAACACATATAGCTTTTCTACAGCTTTGAAGTATGCACTTACACCTCTGTTACATACACGCACTGTTTTGCTACATACTTGTACACAGCTTTCTTACATACACCAACAGCTCTCTTATATACTCATGCAGCTCCACACACACAAACACTTATATATATATATATATATATATATATATATATGTACACTCATCCATCGTATACATTACCACATCTTGAAATTCCTTCCAGGAATGTGACTGATCACATGACCTGAAAGGTTCAATGGCTAATCAACAACTTTGTTTGATTGGGACCCTATCCATGCCACCTCACATATCAGGAGTGTCATTCTTCTTTTCATAAAGAGGTCCAAGGGCTAGTCTTGCAGAAGTTTTTTCAGCTACACAGGATGCGCAACATCCGTGCAAGTCCTGGTGACTTTCTCCCCTGCACTGCACCGATCAGATAGATCAGTGTGGGGCAGGAGAAAGGAGAACAGTTCTTTCAGTGATCATGAAGGATGCTGTCAGTGTTTTCCTCCATCAGAATAAGCAGCCTCTAGACTGTAAGAAACACACACATTTTAGCATCATTTTGATTGTCTAAAATTTACTGCAGCTAAAAATTACATTTGGTTTACAATGCATTTTGCCAGATATGTTGTCACTTGTCAAAGCTAAGAATTTTACATGCTGGGTTTTTTTATGGCACATTTAGCACTGATAAGTTGTCACACTCTTGCTTAATATGTTAACATTCTGTCTGTAAACTGTATATGCATAGCTACCTTTTTGAAGCAATATTGAGATTTACTTAAGAACGTGGGGCCCAATAAATACCATCAATGGTGCCCAGTCCAAGAGATGGTGGATCCTATAGGTAAACACCACCTCATCATGCACTAAAACTTACTAAAAAAAAAAAAGATGTGAAGTTCACACATATAGAAAATGGACATTTTGTGAATACATATTACACGTATTGTAAAATAGATAGAGCTCATATGTAGAGTTTGTTTGATAAACTTTCCTACTACTTTGTCTAAATTAGAAGCAAATTGGTTGAACATTACTTCTACCTAAAATGGCAGAAAACGCACCTATCTTGGTGATGGACAGGACAGCTAGAGGGGATATGGAGGAGGCTGTTATTTTTTTTTTAATAGGTGTACTTTCACCAATTTGCTGATAATTCATTGAAAGTAGATGATCGGTACAATTGCTGCCAATGCATTTTTTAAAGCTGTATTGTCATGAGTCAAATTTGATCATGTTAGGTTCTTGCATAGGTCCTATAGCATTGATAAGTTTCCACCCTCTTTCCTACATACACACATCTCTCCTGCATACACACAACTCTACTACTATCACACACGCAATTTTCCAAAATACACACACAACTCTCCTCCATACACAAACACAGTTCTAACACATATAGCTTTTCTACAGCTTTGAAGTATGCACTTACACCTCTGTTACATACACGCACTGTTTTGCTACATACTTGTACACAGCTTTCTTACATACACCAACAGCTCTCTTATATACTCATGCAGCTCCACACACACAAACACTTATATATATATATATATATATATATATATGTACACTCATCCATCGTATACATTACCACATCTTGAAATTCCTTCCAGGAATGTGACTGATCACATGACCTGAAAGGTTCAATGGCTAATCAACAACTTTGTTTGATTGGGACCCTATCCATGCCACCTCACATATCAGGAGTGTCATTCTTCTTTTCATAAAGAGGTCCAAGGGCTAGTCTTGCAGAAGTTTTTTCAGCTACACAGGATGCGCAACATCCGTGCAAGTCCTGGTGACTTTCTCCCCTGCACTGCACCGATCAGATAGATCAGTGTGGGGCAGGAGAAAGGAGAACAGTTCTTTCAGTGATCATGAAGGATGCTGTCAGTGTTTTCCTCCATCAGAATAAGCAGCCTCTAGACTGTAAGAAACACACACATTTTAGCATCATTTTGATTGTCTAAAATTTACTGCAGCTAAAAATTACATTTGGTTTACAATGCATTTTGCCAGATATGTTGTCACTTGTCAAAGCTAAGAATTTTACATGCTGGGTTTTTTTATGGCACATTTAGCACTGATAAGTTGTCACACTCTTGCTTAATATGTTAACATTCTGTCTGTAAACTGTATATGCATAGCTACCTTTTTGAAGCAATATTGAGATTTACTTAAGAACGTGGGGCCCAATAAATACCATCAATGGTGCCCAGTCCAAGAGATGGTGGATCCTATAGGTAAACACCACCTCATCATGCACTAAAACTTACTAAAAAAAAAAAAGATGTGAAGTTCACACATATAGAAAATGGACATTTTGTGAATACATATTACACGTATTGTAAAATAGATAGAGCTCATATGTAGAGTTTGTTTGATAAACTTTCCTACTACTTTGTCTAAATTAGAAGCAAATTGGTTGAACATTACTTCTACCTAAAATGGCAGAAAACGCACCTATCTTGGTGATGGACAGGACAGCTAGAGGGGATATGGAGGAGGCTGTTATTTTTTTTTTAATAGGTGTACTTTCACCAATTTGCTGATAATTCATTGAAAGTAGATGATCGGTACAATTGCTGCCAATGCATTTTTTAAAGCTGTATTGTCATGAGTCAAATTTGATCATGTTAGGTTCTTGCATAGGTCCTATAGCATTGATAAGTTTCCACCCTCTTTCCTACATACACACATCTCTCCTGCATACACACAACTCTACTACTATCACACACGCAATTTTCCAAAATACACACACAACTCTCCTCCATACACAAACACAGTTCTAACACATATAGCTTTTCTACAGCTTTGAAGTATGCACTTACACCTCTGTTACATACACGCACTGTTTTGCTACATACTTGTACACAGCTTTCTTACATACACCAACAGCTCTCTTATATACTCATGCAGCTCCACACACACAAACACTTATATATATATATATATATATATATATGTACACTCATCCATCGTATACATTACCACATCTTGAAATTCCTTCCAGGAATGTGACTGATCACATGACCTGAAAGGTTCAATGGCTAATCAACAACTTTGTTTGATTGGGACCCTATCCATGCCACCTCACATATCAGGAGTGTCATTCTTCTTTTCATAAAGAGGTCCAAGGGCTAGTCTTGCAGAAGTTTTTTCAGCTACACAGGATGCGCAACATCCGTGCAAGTCCTGGTGACTTTCTCCCCTGCACTGCACCGATCAGATAGATCAGTGTGGGGCAGGAGAAAGGAGAACAGTTCTTTCAGTGATCATGAAGGATGCTGTCAGTGTTTTCCTCCATCAGAATAAGCAGCCTCTAGACTGTAAGAAACACACACATTTTAGCATCATTTTGATTGTCTAAAATTTACTGCAGCTAAAAATTACATTTGGTTTACAATGCATTTTGCCAGATATGTTGTCACTTGTCAAAGCTAAGAATTTTACATGCTGGGTTTTTTTATGGCACATTTAGCACTGATAAGTTGTCACACTCTTGCTTAATATGTTAACATTCTGTCTGTAAACTGTATATGCATAGCTACCTTTTTGAAGCAATATTGAGATTTACTTAAGAACGTGGGGCCCAATAAATACCATCAATGGTGCCCAGTCCAAGAGATGGTGGATCCTATAGGTAAACACCACCTCATCATGCACTAAAACTTACTAAAAAAAAAAAAGATGTGAAGTTCACACATATAGAAAATGGACATTTTGTGAATACATATTACACGTATTGTAAAATAGATAGAGCTCATATGTAGAGTTTGTTTGATAAACTTTCCTACTACTTTGTCTAAATTAGAAGCAAATTGGTTGAACATTACTTCTACCTAAAATGGCAGAAAACGCACCTATCTTGGTGATGGACAGGACAGCTAGAGGGGATATGGAGGAGGCTGTTATTTTTTTTTTAATAGGTGTACTTTCACCAATTTGCTGATAATTCATTGAAAGTAGATGATCGGTACAATTGCTGCCAATGCATTTTTTAAAGCTGTATTGTCATGAGTCAAATTTGATCATGTTAGGTTCTTGCATAGGTCCTATAGCATTGATAAGTTTCCACCCTCTTTCCTACATACACACATCTCTCCTGCATACACACAACTCTACTACTATCACACACGCAATTTTCCAAAATACACACACAACTCTCCTCCATACACAAACACAGTTCTAACACATATAGCTTTTCTACAGCTTTGAAGTATGCACTTACACCTCTGTTACATACACGCACTGTTTTGCTACATACTTGTACACAGCTTTCTTACATACACCAACAGCTCTCTTATATACTCATGCAGCTCCACACACACAAACACTTATATATATATATATATATATATATATATGTACACTCATCCATCGTATACATTACCACATCTTGAAATTCCTTCCAGGAATGTGACTGATCACATGACCTGAAAGGTTCAATGGCTAATCAACAACTTTGTTTGATTGGGACCCTATCCATGCCACCTCACATATCAGGAGTGTCATTCTTCTTTTCATAAAGAGGTCCAAGGGCTAGTCTTGCAGAAGTTTTTTCAGCTACACAGGATGCGCAACATCCGTGCAAGTCCTGGTGACTTCCTCCCCTGCACTGCACCGATCAGATAGATCAGTGTGGGGCAGGAGAAAGGAGAACAGTTCTTTCAGTGATCATGAAGGATGCTGTCAGTGTTTTCCTCCATCAGAATAAGCAGCCTCTAGACTGTAAGAAACACACACATTTTAACATCATTTTGATTGTCTAAAATTTACTGCAGCTAAAAATTACATTTGGTTTACAATGCATTTTGCCAGATATGTTGTCACTTGTCAAAGCTAAGAATTTTACATGCTGGGTTTTTTTATGGCACATTTAGCACTGATAAGTTGTCACACTCTTGCTTAATATGTTAACATTCTGTCTGTAAACTGTATATGCATAGCTACCTTTTTGAAGCAATATTGAGATTTACTTAAGAACGTGGGGCCCAATAAATACCATCAATGGTGCCCAGTCCAAGAGATGGTGGATCCTATAGGTAAACACCACCTCATCATGCACTAAAACTTACTAAAAAAAAAAAAGATGTGAAGTTCACACATATAGAAAATGGACATTTTGTGAATACATATTACACGTATTGTAAAATAGATAGAGCTCATATGTAGAGTTTGTTTGATAAACTTTCCTACTACTTTGTCTAAATTAGAAGCAAATTGGTTGAACATTACTTCTACCTAAAATGGCAGAAAACGCACCTATCTTGGTGATGGACAGGACAGCTAGAGGGGATATGGAGGAGGCTGTTATTTTTTTTTTAATAGGTGTACTTTCACCAATTTGCTGATAATTCATTGAAAGTAGATGATCGGTACAATTGCTGCCAATGCATTTTTTAAAGCTGTATTGTCATGAGTCAAATTTGATCATGTTAGGTTCTTGCATAGGTCCTATAGCATTGATAAGTTTCCACCCTCTTTCCTACATACACACATCTCTCCTGCATACACACAACTCTACTACTATCACACACGCAATTTTCCGAAATACACACACAACTCTCCTCCATACACAAACACAGCTCTAACACATATAGCTTTTCTACAGCTTTGAAGTATGCACTCACACCTCTGTTACATACACGCACTGTTTTGCTACATACTTGTACACAGCTTTCTTACATACACCAACAGCTCTCTTATATACTCATGCAGCTCCACACACACAAACAGTTATATATATATATATATATATATGTACACTCATCCATCGTATACATTACCACATCTTGAAATTCCTTCCAGGAATGTGACTGATCACATGACCTGAAAGGTTCAATGGCTAATCAACAACTTTGTTTGATTGGGACCCTATCCATGCCACCTCACATATCAGGAGTGTCATTCTTCTTTTCATAAAGAGGTCCAAGGGCTAGTCTTGCAGAAGTTTTTTCAGCTACACAGGATGCGCAACATCCGTGCAAGTCCTGGTGACTTTCTCCCCTGCACTGCACCGATCAGATAGATCAGTGTGGGGCAGGAGAAAGGAGAACAGTTCTTTCAGTGATCATGAAGGATGCTGTCAGTGTTTTCCTCCATCAGAATAAGCAGCCTCTAGACTGTAAGAAACACACACATTTTAGCATCATTTTGATTGTCTAAAATTTACTGCAGCTAAAAATTACATTTGGTTTACAATGCATTTTGCCAGATATGTTGTCACTTGTCAAAGCTAAGAATTTTACATGCTGGGTTTTTTTATGGCACATTTAGCACTGATAAGTTGTCACACTCTTGCTTAATATGTTAACATTCTGTCTGTAAACTGTATATGCATAGCTACCTTTTTGAAGCAATATTGAGATTTACTTAAGAACGTGGGGCCCAATAAATACCATCAATGGTGCCCAGTCCAAGAGATGGTGGATCCTATAGGTAAACACCACCTCATCATGCACTAAAACTTACTAAAAAAAAAAAAGATGTGAAGTTCACACATATAGAAAATGGACATTTTGTGAATACATATTACACGTATTGTAAAATAGATAGAGCTCATATGTAGAGTTTGTTTGATAAACTTTCCTACTACTTTGTCTAAATTAGAAGCAAATTGGTTGAACATTACTTCTACCTAAAATGGCAGAAAACGCACCTATCTTGGTGATGGACAGGACAGCTAGAGGGGATATGGAGGAGGCTGTTATTTTTTTTTTAATAGGTGTACTTTCACCAATTTGCTGATAATTCATTGAAAGTAGATGATCGGTACAATTGCTGCCAATGCATTTTTTAAAGCTGTATTGTCATGAGTCAAATTTGATCATGTTAGGTTCTTGCATAGGTCCTATAGCATTGATAAGTTTCCACCCTCTTTCCTACATACACACATCTCTCCTGCATACACACAACTCTACTACTATCACACACGCAATTTTCCAAAATACACACACAACTCTCCTCCATACACAAACACAGTTCTAACACATATAGCTTTTCTACAGCTTTGAAGTATGCACTTACACCTCTGTTACATACACGCACTGTTTTGCTACATACTTGTACACAGCTTTCTTACATACACCAACAGCTCTCTTATATACTCATGCAGCTCCACACACACAAACACTTATATATATATATATATATATATATATATGTACACTCATCCATCGTATACATTACCACATCTTGAAATTCCTTCCAGGAATGTGACTGATCACATGACCTGAAAGGTTCAATGGCTAATCAACAACTTTGTTTGATTGGGACCCTATCCATGCCACCTCACATATCAGGAGTGTCATTCTTCTTTTCATAAAGAGGTCCAAGGGCTAGTCTTGCAGAAGTTTTTTCAGCTACACAGGATGCGCAACATCCGTGCAAGTCCTGGTGACTTTCTCCCCTGCACTGCACCGATCAGATAGATCAGTGTGGGGCAGGAGAAAGGAGAACAGTTCTTTCAGTGATCATGAAGGATGCTGTCAGTGTTTTCCTCCATCAGAATAAGCAGCCTCTAGACTGTAAGAAACACACACATTTTAGCATCATTTTGATTGTCTAAAATTTACTGCAGCTAAAAATTACATTTGGTTTACAATGCATTTTGCCAGATATGTTGTCACTTGTCAAAGCTAAGAATTTTACATGCTGGGTTTTTTTATGGCACATTTAGCACTGATAAGTTGTCACACTCTTGCTTAATATGTTAACATTCTGTCTGTAAACTGTATATGCATAGCTACCTTTTTGAAGCAATATTGAGATTTACTTAAGAACGTGGGGCCCAATAAATACCATCAATGGTGCCCAGTCCAAGAGATGGTGGATCCTATAGGTAAACACCACCTCATCATGCACTAAAACTTACTAAAAAAAAAAAAGATGTGAAGTTCACACATATAGAAAATGGACATTTTGTGAATACATATTACACGTATTGTAAAATAGATAGAGCTCATATGTAGAGTTTGTTTGATAAACTTTCCTACTACTTTGTCTAAATTAGAAGCAAATTGGTTGAACATTACTTCTACCTAAAATGGCAGAAAACGCACCTATCTTGGTGATGGACAGGACAGCTAGAGGGGATATGGAGGAGGCTGTTATTTTTTTTTTAATAGGTGTACTTTCACCAATTTGCTGATAATTCATTGAAAGTAGATGATCGGTACAATTGCTGCCAATGCATTTTTTAAAGCTGTATTGTCATGAGTCAAATTTGATCATGTTAGGTTCTTGCATAGGTCCTATAGCATTGATAAGTTTCCACCCTCTTTCCTACATACACACATCTCTCCTGCATACACACAACTCTACTACTATCACACACGCAATTTTCCAAAATACACACACAACTCTCCTCCATACACAAACACAGTTCTAACACATATAGCTTTTCTACAGCTTTGAAGTATGCACTTACACCTCTGTTACATACACGCACTGTTTTGCTACATACTTGTACACAGCTTTCTTACATACACCAACAGCTCTCTTATATACTCATGCAGCTCCACACACACAAACACTTATATATATATATATATATATATATATGTACACTCATCCATCGTATACATTACCACATCTTGAAATTCCTTCCAGGAATGTGACTGATCACATGACCTGAAAGGTTCAATGGCTAATCAACAACTTTGTTTGATTGGGACCCTATCCATGCCACCTCACATATCAGGAGTGTCATTCTTCTTTTCATAAAGAGGTCCAAGGGCTAGTCTTGCAGAAGTTTTTTCAGCTACACAGGATGCGCAACATCCGTGCAAGTCCTGGTGACTTTCTCCCCTGCACTGCACCGATCAGATAGATCAGTGTGGGGCAGGAGAAAGGAGAACAGTTCTTTCAGTGATCATGAAGGATGCTGTCAGTGTTTTCCTCCATCAGAATAAGCAGCCTCTAGACTGTAAGAAACACACACATTTTAGCATCATTTTGATTGTCTAAAATTTACTGCAGCTAAAAATTACATTTGGTTTACAATGCATTTTGCCAGATATGTTGTCACTTGTCAAAGCTAAGAATTTTACATGCTGGGTTTTTTTATGGCACATTTAGCACTGATAAGTTGTCACACTCTTGCTTAATATGTTAACATTCTGTCTGTAAACTGTATATGCATAGCTACCTTTTTGAAGCAATATTGAGATTTACTTAAGAACGTGGGGCCCAATAAATACCATCAATGGTGCCCAGTCCAAGAGATGGTGGATCCTATAGGTAAACACCACCTCATCATGCACTAAAACTTACTAAAAAAAAAAAAGATGTGAAGTTCACACATATAGAAAATGGACATTTTGTGAATACATATTACACGTATTGTAAAATAGATAGAGCTCATATGTAGAGTTTGTTTGATAAACTTTCCTACTACTTTGTCTAAATTAGAAGCAAATTGGTTGAACATTACTTCTACCTAAAATGGCAGAAAACGCACCTATCTTGGTGATGGACAGGACAGCTAGAGGGGATATGGAGGAGGCTGTTATTTTTTTTTTAATAGGTGTACTTTCACCAATTTGCTGATAATTCATTGAAAGTAGATGATCGGTACAATTGCTGCCAATGCATTTTTTAAAGCTGTATTGTCATGAGTCAAATTTGATCATGTTAGGTTCTTGCATAGGTCCTATAGCATTGATAAGTTTCCACCCTCTTTCCTACATACACACATCTCTCCTGCATACACACAACTCTACTACTATCACACACGCAATTTTCCAAAATACACACACAACTCTCCTCCATACACAAACACAGTTCTAACACATATAGCTTTTCTACAGCTTTGAAGTATGCACTTACACCTCTGTTACATACACGCACTGTTTTGCTACATACTTGTACACAGCTTTCTTACATACACCAACAGCTCTCTTATATACTCATGCAGCTCCACACACACAAACACTTATATATATATATATATATATATATATATGTACACTCATCCATCGTATACATTACCACATCTTGAAATTCCTTCCAGGAATGTGACTGATCACATGACCTGAAAGGTTCAATGGCTAATCAACAACTTTGTTTGATTGGGACCCTATCCATGCCACCTCACATATCAGGAGTGTCATTCTTCTTTTCATAAAGAGGTCCAAGGGCTAGTCTTGCAGAAGTTTTTTCAGCTACACAGGATGCGCAACATCCGTGCAAGTCCTGGTGACTTCCTCCCCTGCACTGCACCGATCAGATAGATCAGTGTGGGGCAGGAGAAAGGAGAACAGTTCTTTCAGTGATCATGAAGGATGCTGTCAGTGTTTTCCTCCATCAGAATAAGCAGCCTCTAGACTGTAAGAAACACACACATTTTAACATCATTTTGATTGTCTAAAATTTACTGCAGCTAAAAATTACATTTGGTTTACAATGCATTTTGCCAGATATGTTGTCACTTGTCAAAGCTAAGAATTTTACATGCTGGGTTTTTTTATGGCACATTTAGCACTGATAAGTTGTCACACTCTTGCTTAATATGTTAACATTCTGTCTGTAAACTGTATATGCATAGCTACCTTTTTGAAGCAATATTGAGATTTACTTAAGAACGTGGGGCCCAATAAATACCATCAATGGTGCCCAGTCCAAGAGATGGTGGATCCTATAGGTAAACACCACCTCATCATGCACTAAAACTTACTAAAAAAAAAAAAGATGTGAAGTTCACACATATAGAAAATGGACATTTTGTGAATACATATTACACGTATTGTAAAATAGATAGAGCTCATATGTAGAGTTTGTTTGATAAACTTTCCTACTACTTTGTCTAAATTAGAAGCAAATTGGTTGAACATTACTTCTACCTAAAATGGCAGAAAACGCACCTATCTTGGTGATGGACAGGACAGCTAGAGGGGATATGGAGGAGGCTGTTATTTTTTTTTTAATAGGTGTACTTTCACCAATTTGCTGATAATTCATTGAAAGTAGATGATCGGTACAATTGCTGCCAATGCATTTTTTAAAGCTGTATTGTCATGAGTCAAATTTGATCATGTTAGGTTCTTGCATAGGTCCTATAGCATTGATAAGTTTCCACCCTCTTTCCTACATACACACATCTCTCCTGCATACACACAACTCTACTACTATCACACACGCAATTTTCCGAAATACACACACAACTCTCCTCCATACACAAACACAGCTCTAACACATATAGCTTTTCTACAGCTTTGAAGTATGCACTCACACCTCTGTTACATACACGCACTGTTTTGCTACATACTTGTACACAGCTTTCTTACATACACCAACAGCTCTCTTATATACTCATGCAGCTCCACACACACAAACAGTTATATATATATATATATATATATATGTACACTCATCCATCGTATACATTACCACATCTTGAAATTCCTTCCAGGAATGTGACTGATCACATGACCTGAAAGGTTCAATGGCTAATCAACAACTTTGTTTGATTGGGACCCTATCCATGCCACCTCACATATCAGGAGTGTCATTCTTCTTTTCATAAAGAGGTCCAAGGGCTAGTCTTGCAGAAGTTTTTTCAGCTACACAGGATGCGCAACATCCGTGCAAGTCCTGGTGACTTTCTCCCCTGCACTGCACCGATCAGATAGATCAGTGTGGGGCAGGAGAAAGGAGAACAGTTCTTTCAGTGATCATGAAGGATGCTGTCAGTGTTTTCCTCCATCAGAATAAGCAGCCTCTAGACTGTAAGAAACACACACATTTTAGCATCATTTTGATTGTCTAAAATTTACTGCAGCTAAAAATTACATTTGGTTTACAATGCATTTTGCCAGATATGTTGTCACTTGTCAAAGCTAAGAATTTTACATGCTGGGTTTTTTTATGGCACATTTAGCACTGATAAGTTGTCACACTCTTGCTTAATATGTTAACATTCTGTCTGTAAACTGTATATGCATAGCTACCTTTTTGAAGCAATATTGAGATTTACTTAAGAACGTGGGGCCCAATAAATACCATCAATGGTGCCCAGTCCAAGAGATGGTGGATCCTATAGGTAAACACCACCTCATCATGCACTAAAACTTACTAAAAAAAAAAAAGATGTGAAGTTCACACATATAGAAAATGGACATTTTGTGAATACATATTACACGTATTGTAAAATAGATAGAGCTCATATGTAGAGTTTGTTTGATAAACTTTCCTACTACTTTGTCTAAATTAGAAGCAAATTGGTTGAACATTACTTCTACCTAAAATGGCAGAAAACGCACCTATCTTGGTGATGGACAGGACAGCTAGAGGGGATATGGAGGAGGCTGTTATTTTTTTTTTAATAGGTGTACTTTCACCAATTTGCTGATAATTCATTGAAAGTAGATGATCGGTACAATTGCTGCCAATGCATTTTTTAAAGCTGTATTGTCATGAGTCAAATTTGATCATGTTAGGTTCTTGCATAGGTCCTATAGCATTGATAAGTTTCCACCCTCTTTCCTACATACACACATCTCTCCTGCATACACACAACTCTACTACTATCACACACGCAATTTTCCAAAATACACACACAACTCTCCTCCATACACAAACACAGTTCTAACACATATAGCTTTTCTACAGCTTTGAAGTATGCACTTACACCTCTGTTACATACACGCACTGTTTTGCTACATACTTGTACACAGCTTTCTTACATACACCAACAGCTCTCTTATATACTCATGCAGCTCCACACACACAAACACTTATATATATATATATATATATATATATATATATATATGTACACTCATCCATCGTATACATTACCACATCTTGAAATTCCTTCCAGGAATGTGACTGATCACATGACCTGAAAGGTTCAATGGCTAATCAACAACTTTGTTTGATTGGGACCCTATCCATGCCACCTCACATATCAGGAGTGTCATTCTTCTTTTCATAAAGAGGTCCAAGGGCTAGTCTTGCAGAAGTTTTTTCAGCTACACAGGATGCGCAACATCCGTGCAAGTCCTGGTGACTTTCTCCCCTGCACTGCACCGATCAGATAGATCAGTGTGGGGCAGGAGAAAGGAGAACAGTTCTTTCAGTGATCATGAAGGATGCTGTCAGTGTTTTCCTCCATCAGAATAAGCAGCCTCTAGACTGTAAGAAACACACACATTTTAGCATCATTTTGATTGTCTAAAATTTACTGCAGCTAAAAATTACATTTGGTTTACAATGCATTTTGCCAGATATGTTGTCACTTGTCAAAGCTAAGAATTTTACATGCTGGGTTTTTTTATGGCACATTTAGCACTGATAAGTTGTCACACTCTTGCTTAATATGTTAACATTCTGTCTGTAAACTGTATATGCATAGCTACCTTTTTGAAGCAATATTGAGATTTACTTAAGAACGTGGGGCCCAATAAATACCATCAATGGTGCCCAGTCCAAGAGATGGTGGATCCTATAGGTAAACACCACCTCATCATGCACTAAAACTTACTAAAAAAAAAAAAGATGTGAAGTTCACACATATAGAAAATGGACATTTTGTGAATACATATTACACGTATTGTAAAATAGATAGAGCTCATATGTAGAGTTTGTTTGATAAACTTTCCTACTACTTTGTCTAAATTAGAAGCAAATTGGTTGAACATTACTTCTACCTAAAATGGCAGAAAACGCACCTATCTTGGTGATGGACAGGACAGCTAGAGGGGATATGGAGGAGGCTGTTATTTTTTTTTTAATAGGTGTACTTTCACCAATTTGCTGATAATTCATTGAAAGTAGATGATCGGTACAATTGCTGCCAATGCATTTTTTAAAGCTGTATTGTCATGAGTCAAATTTGATCATGTTAGGTTCTTGCATAGGTCCTATAGCATTGATAAGTTTCCACCCTCTTTCCTACATACACACATCTCTCCTGCATACACACAACTCTACTACTATCACACACGCAATTTTCCAAAATACACACACAACTCTCCTCCATACACAAACACAGTTCTAACACATATAGCTTTTCTACAGCTTTGAAGTATGCACTTACACCTCTGTTACATACACGCACTGTTTTGCTACATACTTGTACACAGCTTTCTTACATACACCAACAGCTCTCTTATATACTCATGCAGCTCCACACACACAAACACTTATATATATATATATATATATATATATATGTACACTCATCCATCGTATACATTACCACATCTTGAAATTCCTTCCAGGAATGTGACTGATCACATGACCTGAAAGGTTCAATGGCTAATCAACAACTTTGTTTGATTGGGACCCTATCCATGCCACCTCACATATCAGGAGTGTCATTCTTCTTTTCATAAAGAGGTCCAAGGGCTAGTCTTGCAGAAGTTTTTTCAGCTACACAGGATGCGCAACATCCGTGCAAGTCCTGGTGACTTCCTCCCCTGCACTGCACCGATCAGATAGATCAGTGTGGGGCAGGAGAAAGGAGAACAGTTCTTTCAGTGATCATGAAGGATGCTGTCAGTGTTTTCCTCCATCAGAATAAGCAGCCTCTAGACTGTAAGAAACACACACATTTTAACATCATTTTGATTGTCTAAAATTTACTGCAGCTAAAAATTACATTTGGTTTACAATGCATTTTGCCAGATATGTTGTCACTTGTCAAAGCTAAGAATTTTACATGCTGGGTTTTTTTATGGCACATTTAGCACTGATAAGTTGTCACACTCTTGCTTAATATGTTAACATTCTGTCTGTAAACTGTATATGCATAGCTACCTTTTTGAAGCAATATTGAGATTTACTTAAGAACGTGGGGCCCAATAAATACCATCAATGGTGCCCAGTCCAAGAGATGGTGGATCCTATAGGTAAACACCACCTCATCATGCACTAAAACTTACTAAAAAAAAAAAAGATGTGAAGTTCACACATATAGAAAATGGACATTTTGTGAATACATATTACACGTATTGTAAAATAGATAGAGCTCATATGTAGAGTTTGTTTGATAAACTTTCCTACTACTTTGTCTAAATTAGAAGCAAATTGGTTGAACATTACTTCTACCTAAAATGGCAGAAAACGCACCTATCTTGGTGATGGACAGGACAGCTAGAGGGGATATGGAGGAGGCTGTTATTTTTTTTTTAATAGGTGTACTTTCACCAATTTGCTGATAATTCATTGAAAGTAGATGATCGGTACAATTGCTGCCAATGCATTTTTTAAAGCTGTATTGTCATGAGTCAAATTTGATCATGTTAGGTTCTTGCATAGGTCCTATAGCATTGATAAGTTTCCACCCTCTTTCCTACATACACACATCTCTCCTGCATACACACAACTCTACTACTATCACACACGCAATTTTCCAAAATACACACACAACTCTCCTCCATACACAAACACAGTTCTAACACATATAGCTTTTCTACAGCTTTGAAGTATGCACTTACACCTCTGTTACATACACGCACTGTTTTGCTACATACTTGTACACAGCTTTCTTACATACACCAACAGCTCTCTTATATACTCATGCAGCTCCACACACACAAACACTTATATATATATATATATATATATATATATGTACACTCATCCATCGTATACATTACCACATCTTGAAATTCCTTCCAGGAATGTGACTGATCACATGACCTGAAAGGTTCAATGGCTAATCAACAACTTTGTTTGATTGGGACCCTATCCATGCCACCTCACATATCAGGAGTGTCATTCTTCTTTTCATAAAGAGGTCCAAGGGCTAGTCTTGCAGAAGTTTTTTCAGCTACACAGGATGCGCAACATCCGTGCAAGTCCTGGTGACTTCCTCCCCTGCACTGCACCGATCAGATAGATCAGTGTGGGGCAGGAGAAAGGAGAACAGTTCTTTCAGTGATCATGAAGGATGCTGTCAGTGTTTTCCTCCATCAGAATAAGCAGCCTCTAGACTGTAAGAAACACACACATTTTAACATCATTTTGATTGTCTAAAATTTACTGCAGCTAAAAATTACATTTGGTTTACAATGCATTTTGCCAGATATGTTGTCACTTGTCAAAGCTAAGAATTTTACATGCTGGGTTTTTTTATGGCACATTTAGCACTGATAAGTTGTCACACTCTTGCTTAATATGTTAACATTCTGTCTGTAAACTGTATATGCATAGCTACCTTTTTGAAGCAATATTGAGATTTACTTAAGAACGTGGGGCCCAATAAATACCATCAATGGTGCCCAGTCCAAGAGATGGTGGATCCTATAGGTAAACACCACCTCATCATGCACTAAAACTTACTAAAAAAAAAAAAGATGTGAAGTTCACACATATAGAAAATGGACATTTTGTGAATACATATTACACGTATTGTAAAATAGATAGAGCTCATATGTAGAGTTTGTTTGATAAACTTTCCTACTACTTTGTCTAAATTAGAAGCAAATTGGTTGAACATTACTTCTACCTAAAATGGCAGAAAACGCACCTATCTTGGTGATGGACAGGACAGCTAGAGGGGATATGGAGGAGGCTGTTATTTGTTTTTTAATAGGTGTACTTTCACCAATTTGCTGATAATTCATTGAAAGTAGATGATCGGTACAATTGCTGCCAATGCATTTTTTAAAGCTGTATTGTCATGAGTCAAATTTGATCATGTTAGGTTCTTGCATAGGTCCTATAGCATTGATAAGTTTCCACCCTCTTTCCTACATACACACATCTCTCCTGCATACACACAACTCTACTACTATCACACACGCAATTTTCCGAAATACACACACAACTCTCCTCCATACACAAACACAGCTCTAACACATATAGCTTTTCTACAGCTTTGAAGTATGCACTCACACCTCTGTTACATACACGCACTGTTTTGCTACATACTTGTACACAGCTTTCTTACATACACCAACAGCTCTCTTATATACTCATGCAGCTCCACACACACAAACAGTTATATATATATATATATATATGTACACTCATCCATCGTATACATTACCACATCTTGAAATTCCTTCCAGGAATGTGACTGATCACATGACCTGAAAGGTTCAATGGCTAATCAACAACTTTGTTTGATTGGGACCCTATCCATGCCACCTCACATATCAGGAGTGTCATTCTTCTTTTCATAAAGAGGTCCAAGGGCTAGTCTTGCAGAAGTTTTTTCAGCTACACAGGATGCGCAACATCCGTGCAAGTCCTGGTGACTTCCTCCCCTGCACTGCACCGATCAGATAGATCAGTGTGGGGCAGGAGAAAGGAGAACAGTTCTTTCAGTGATCATGAAGGATGCTGTCAGTGTTTTCCTCCATCAGAATAAGCAGCCTCTAGACTGTAAGAAACACACACATTTTAACATCATTTTGATTGTCTAAAATTTACTGCAGCTAAAAATTACATTTGGTTTACAATGCATTTTGCCAGATATGTTGTCACTTGTCAAAGCTAAGAATTTTACATGCTGGGTTTTTTTATGGCACATTTAGCACTGATAAGTTGTCACACTCTTGCTTAATATGTTAACATTCTGTCTGTAAACTGTATATGCATAGCTACCTTTTTGAAGCAATATTGAGATTTACTTAAGAACGTGGGGCCCAATAAATACCATCAATGGTGCCCAGTCCAAGAGATGGTGGATCCTATAGGTAAACACCACCTCATCATGCACTAAAACTTACTAAAAAAAAAAAAGATGTGAAGTTCACACATATAGAAAATGGACATTTTGTGAATACATATTACACGTATTGTAAAATAGATAGAGCTCATATGTAGAGTTTGTTTGATAAACTTTCCTACTACTTTGTCTAAATTAGAAGCAAATTGGTTGAACATTACTTCTACCTAAAATGGCAGAAAACGCACCTATCTTGGTGATGGACAGGACAGCTAGAGGGGATATGGAGGAGGCTGTTATTTGTTTTTTAATAGGTGTACTTTCACCAATTTGCTGATAATTCATTGAAAGTAGATGATCGGTACAATTGCTGCCAATGCATTTTTTAAAGCTGTATTGTCATGAGTCAAATTTGATCATGTTAGGTTCTTGCATAGGTCCTATAGCATTGATAAGTTTCCACCCTCTTTCCTACATACACACATCTCTCCTGCATACACACAACTCTACTACTATCACACACGCAATTTTCCGAAATACACACACAACTCTCCTCCATACACAAACACAGCTCTAACACATATAGCTTTTCTACAGCTTTGAAGTATGCACTCACACCTCTGTTACATACACGCACTGTTTTGCTACATACTTGTACACAGCTTTCTTACATACACCAACAGCTCTCTTATATACTCATGCAGCTCCACACACACAAACAGTTATATATATATATATATATATGTACACTCATCCATCGTATACATTACCACATCTTGAAATTCCTTCCAGGAATGTGACTGATCACATGACCTGAAAGGTTCAATGGCTAATCAACAACTTTGTTTGATTGGGACCCTATCCATGCCACCTCACATATCAGGAGTGTCATTCTTCTTTTCATAAAGAGGTCCAAGGGCTAGTCTTGCAGAAGTTTTTTCAGCTACACAGGATGCGCAACATCCGTGCAAGTCCTGGTGACTTTCTCCCCTGCACTGCACCGATCAGATAGATCAGTGTGGGGCAGGAGAAAGGAGAACAGTTCTTTCAGTGATCATGAAGGATGCTGTCAGTGTTTTCCTCCATCAGAATAAGCAGCCTCTAGACTGTAAGAAACACACACATTTTAGCATCATTTTGATTGTCTAAAATTTACTGCAGCTAAAAATTACATTTGGTTTACAATGCATTTTGCCAGATATGTTGTCACTTGTCAAAGCTAAGAATTTTACATGCTGGGTTTTTTTATGGCACATTTAGCACTGATAAGTTGTCACACTCTTGCTTAATATGTTAACATTCTGTCTGTAAACTGTATATGCATAGCTACCTTTTTGAAGCAATATTGAGATTTACTTAAGAACGTGGGGCCCAATAAATACCATCAATGGTGCCCAGTCCAAGAGATGGTGGATCCTATAGGTAAACACCACCTCATCATGCACTAAAACTTACTAAAAAAAAAAAAGATGTGAAGTTCACACATATAGAAAATGGACATTTTGTGAATACATATTACACGTATTGTAAAATAGATAGAGCTCATATGTAGAGTTTGTTTGATAAACTTTCCTACTACTTTGTCTAAATTAGAAGCAAATTGGTTGAACATTACTTCTACCTAAAATGGCAGAAAACGCACCTATCTTGGTGATGGACAGGACAGCTAGAGGGGATATGGAGGAGGCTGTTATTTTTTTTTTAATAGGTGTACTTTCACCAATTTGCTGATAATTCATTGAAAGTAGATGATCGGTACAATTGCTGCCAATGCATTTTTTAAAGCTGTATTGTCATGAGTCAAATTTGATCATGTTAGGTTCTTGCATAGGTCCTATAGCATTGATAAGTTTCCACCCTCTTTCCTACATACACACATCTCTCCTGCATACACACAACTCTACTACTATCACACACGCAATTTTCCGAAATACACACACAACTCTCCTCCATACACAAACACAGCTCTAACACATATAGCTTTTCTACAGCTTTGAAGTATGCACTCACACCTCTGTTACATACACGCACTGTTTTGCTACATACTTGTACACAGCTTTCTTACATACACCAACAGCTCTCTTATATACTCATGCAGCTCCACACACACAAACAGTTATATATATATATATATATATGTACACTCATCCATCGTATACATTACCACATCTTGAAATTCCTTCCAGGAATGTGACTGATCACATGACCTGAAAGGTTCAATGGCTAATCAACAACTTTGTTTGATTGGGACCCTATCCATGCCACCTCACATATCAGGAGTGTCATTCTTCTTTTCATAAAGAGGTCCAAGGGCTAGTCTTGCAGAAGTTTTTTCAGCTACACAGGATGCGCAACATCCGTGCAAGTCCTGGTGACTTTCTCCCCTGCACTGCACCGATCAGATAGATCAGTGTGGGGCAGGAGAAAGGAGAACAGTTCTTTCAGTGATCATGAAGGATGCTGTCAGTGTTTTCCTCCATCAGAATAAGCAGCCTCTAGACTGTAAGAAACACACACATTTTAGCATCATTTTGATTGTCTAAAATTTACTGCAGCTAAAAATTACATTTGGTTTACAATGCATTTTGCCAGATATGTTGTCACTTGTCAAAGCTAAGAATTTTACATGCTGGGTTTTTTTATGGCACATTTAGCACTGATAAGTTGTCACACTCTTGCTTAATATGTTAACATTCTGTCTGTAAACTGTATATGCATAGCTACCTTTTTGAAGCAATATTGAGATTTACTTAAGAACGTGGGGCCCAATAAATACCATCAATGGTGCCCAGTCCAAGAGATGGTGGATCCTATAGGTAAACACCACCTCATCATGCACTAAAACTTACTAAAAAAAAAAAAGATGTGAAGTTCACACATATAGAAAATGGACATTTTGTGAATACATATTACACGTATTGTAAAATAGATAGAGCTCATATGTAGAGTTTGTTTGATAAACTTTCCTACTACTTTGTCTAAATTAGAAGCAAATTGGTTGAACATTACTTCTACCTAAAATGGCAGAAAACGCACCTATCTTGGTGATGGACAGGACAGCTAGAGGGGATATGGAGGAGGCTGTTATTTTTTTTTTAATAGGTGTACTTTCACCAATTTGCTGATAATTCATTGAAAGTAGATGATCGGTACAATTGCTGCCAATGCATTTTTTAAAGCTGTATTGTCATGAGTCAAATTTGATCATGTTAGGTTCTTGCATAGGTCCTATAGCATTGATAAGTTTCCACCCTCTTTCCTACATACACACATCTCTCCTGCATACACACAACTCTACTACTATCACACACGCAATTTTCCGAAATACACACACAACTCTCCTCCATACACAAACACAGCTCTAACACATATAGCTTTTCTACAGCTTTGAAGTATGCACTCACACCTCTGTTACATACACGCACTGTTTTGCTACATACTTGTACACAGCTTTCTTACATACACCAACAGCTCTCTTATATACTCATGCAGCTCCACACACACAAACAGTTATATATATATATATATATATGTACACTCATCCATCGTATACATTACCACATCTTGAAATTCCTTCCAGGAATGTGACTGATCACATGACCTGAAAGGTTCAATGGCTAATCAACAACTTTGTTTGATTGGGACCCTATCCATGCCACCTCACATATCAGGAGTGTCATTCTTCTTTTCATAAAGAGGTCCAAGGGCTAGTCTTGCAGAAGTTTTTTCAGCTACACAGGATGCGCAACATCCGTGCAAGTCCTGGTGACTTCCTCCCCTGCACTGCACCGATCAGATAGATCAGTGTGGGGCAGGAGAAAGGAGAACAGTTCTTTCAGTGATCATGAAGGATGCTGTCAGTGTTTTCCTCCATCAGAATAAGCAGCCTCTAGACTGTAAGAAACACACACATTTTAACATCATTTTGATTGTCTAAAATTTACTGCAGCTAAAAATTACATTTGGTTTACAATGCATTTTGCCAGATATGTTGTCACTTGTCAAAGCTAAGAATTTTACATGCTGGGTTTTTTTATGGCACATTTAGCACTGATAAGTTGTCACACTCTTGCTTAATATGTTAACATTCTGTCTGTAAACTGTATATGCATAGCTACCTTTTTGAAGCAATATTGAGATTTACTTAAGAACGTGGGGCCCAATAAATACCATCAATGGTGCCCAGTCCAAGAGATGGTGGATCCTATAGGTAAACACCACCTCATCATGCACTAAAACTTACTAAAAAAAAAAAAGATGTGAAGTTCACACATATAGAAAATGGACATTTTGTGAATACATATTACACGTATTGTAAAATAGATAGAGCTCATATGTAGAGTTTGTTTGATAAACTTTCCTACTACTTTGTCTAAATTAGAAGCAAATTGGTTGAACATTACTTCTACCTAAAATGGCAGAAAACGCACCTATCTTGGTGATGGACAGGACAGCTAGAGGGGATATGGAGGAGGCTGTTATTTTTTTTTTAATAGGTGTACTTTCACCAATTTGCTGATAATTCATTGAAAGTAGATGATCGGTACAATTGCTGCCAATGCATTTTTTAAAGCTGTATTGTCATGAGTCAAATTTGATCATGTTAGGTTCTTGCATAGGTCCTATAGCATTGATAAGTTTCCACCCTCTTTCCTACATACACACATCTCTCCTGCATACACACAACTCTACTACTATCACACACGCAATTTTCCGAAATACACACACAACTCTCCTCCATACACAAACACAGCTCTAACACATATAGCTTTTCTACAGCTTTGAAGTATGCACTCACACCTCTGTTACATACACGCACTGTTTTGCTACATACTTGTACACAGCTTTCTTACATACACCAACAGCTCTCTTATATACTCATGCAGCTCCACACACACAAACAGTTATATATATATATATATATATGTACACTCATCCATCGTATACATTACCACATCTTGAAATTCCTTCCAGGAATGTGACTGATCACATGACCTGAAAGGTTCAATGGCTAATCAACAACTTTGTTTGATTGGGACCCTATCCATGCCACCTCACATATCAGGAGTGTCATTCTTCTTTTCATAAAGAGGTCCAAGGGCTAGTCTTGCAGAAGTTTTTTCAGCTACACAGGATGCGCAACATCCGTGCAAGTCCTGGTGACTTTCTCCCCTGCACTGCACCGATCAGATAGATCAGTGTGGGGCAGGAGAAAGGAGAACAGTTCTTTCAGTGATCATGAAGGATGCTGTCAGTGTTTTCCTCCATCAGAATAAGCAGCCTCTAGACTGTAAGAAACACACACATTTTAGCATCATTTTGATTGTCTAAAATTTACTGCAGCTAAAAATTACATTTGGTTTACAATGCATTTTGCCAGATATGTTGTCACTTGTCAAAGCTAAGAATTTTACATGCTGGGTTTTTTTATGGCACATTTAGCACTGATAAGTTGTCACACTCTTGCTTAATATGTTAACATTCTGTCTGTAAACTGTATATGCATAGCTACCTTTTTGAAGCAATATTGAGATTTACTTAAGAACGTGGGGCCCAATAAATACCATCAATGGTGCCCAGTCCAAGAGATGGTGGATCCTATAGGTAAACACCACCTCATCATGCACTAAAACTTACTAAAAAAAAAAAAGATGTGAAGTTCACACATATAGAAAATGGACATTTTGTGAATACATATTACACGTATTGTAAAATAGATAGAGCTCATATGTAGAGTTTGTTTGATAAACTTTCCTACTACTTTGTCTAAATTAGAAGCAAATTGGTTGAACATTACTTCTACCTAAAATGGCAGAAAACGCACCTATCTTGGTGATGGACAGGACAGCTAGAGGGGATATGGAGGAGGCTGTTATTTTTTTTTTAATAGGTGTACTTTCACCAATTTGCTGATAATTCATTGAAAGTAGATGATCGGTACAATTGCTGCCAATGCATTTTTTAAAGCTGTATTGTCATGAGTCAAATTTGATCATGTTAGGTTCTTGCATAGGTCCTATAGCATTGATAAGTTTCCACCCTCTTTCCTACATACACACATCTCTCCTGCATACACACAACTCTACTACTATCACACACGCAATTTTCCGAAATACACACACAACTCTCCTCCATACACAAACACAGCTCTAACACATATAGCTTTTCTACAGCTTTGAAGTATGCACTCACACCTCTGTTACATACACGCACTGTTTTGCTACATACTTGTACACAGCTTTCTTACATACACCAACAGCTCTCTTATATACTCATGCAGCTCCACACACACAAACAGTTATATATATATATATATATATGTACACACATCCATCGTATACATTACCACATCTTGAAATTCCTTCCAGGAATGTGACTGATCACATGACCTGAAAGGTTCAATGGCTAATCAACAACTTTGTTTGATTGGGACCCTATCCATGCCACCTCACATATCAGGAGTGTCATTCTTCTTTTCATAAAGAGGTCCAAGGGCTAGTCTTGCAGAAGTTTTTTCAGCTACACAGGATGCGCAACATCCGTGCAAGTCCTGGTGACTTTCTCCCCTGCACTGCACCGATCAGATAGATCAGTGTGGGGCAGGAGAAAGGAGAACAGTTCTTTCAGTGATCATGAAGGATGCTGTCAGTGTTTTCCTCCATCAGAATAAGCAGCCTCTAGACTGTAAGAAACACACACATTTTAGCATCATTTTGATTGTCTAAAATTTACTGCAGCTAAAAATTACATTTGGTTTACAATGCATTTTGCCAGATATGTTGTCACTTGTCAAAGCTAAGAATTTTACATGCTGGGTTTTTTTATGGCACATTTAGCACTGATAAGTTGTCACACTCTTGCTTAATATGTTAACATTCTGTCTGTAAACTGTATATGCATAGCTACCTTTTTGAAGCAATATTGAGATTTACTTAAGAACGTGGGGCCCAATAAATACCATCAATGGTGCCCAGTCCAAGAGATGGTGGATCCTATAGGTAAACACCACCTCATCATGCACTAAAACTTACTAAAAAAAAAAAAGATGTGAAGTTCACACATATAGAAAATGGACATTTTGTGAATACATATTACACGTATTGTAAAATAGATAGAGCTCATATGTAGAGTTTGTTTGATAAACTTTCCTACTACTTTGTCTAAATTAGAAGCAAATTGGTTGAACATTACTTCTACCTAAAATGGCAGAAAACGCACCTATCTTGGTGATGGACAGGACAGCTAGAGGGGATATGGAGGAGGCTGTTATTTTTTTTTTAATAGGTGTACTTTCACCAATTTGCTGATAATTCATTGAAAGTAGATGATCGGTACAATTGCTGCCAATGCATTTTTTAAAGCTGTATTGTCATGAGTCAAATTTGATCATGTTAGGTTCTTGCATAGGTCCTATAGCATTGATAAGTTTCCACCCTCTTTCCTACATACACACATCTCTCCTGCATACACACAACTCTACTACTATCACACACGCAATTTTCCAAAATACACACACAACTCTCCTCCATACACAAACACAGTTCTAACACATATAGCTTTTCTACAGCTTTGAAGTATGCACTTACACCTCTGTTACATACACGCACTGTTTTGCTACATACTTGTACACAGCTTTCTTACATACACCAACAGCTCTCTTATATACTCATGCAGCTCCACACACACAAACACTTATATATATATATATATATATATATATATGTACACTCATCCATCGTATACATTACCACATCTTGAAATTCCTTCCAGGAATGTGACTGATCACATGACCTGAAAGGTTCAATGGCTAATCAACAACTTTGTTTGATTGGGACCCTATCCATGCCACCTCACATATCAGGAGTGTCATTCTTCTTTTCATAAAGAGGTCCAAGGGCTAGTCTTGCAGAAGTTTTTTCAGCTACACAGGATGCGCAACATCCGTGCAAGTCCTGGTGACTTTCTCCCCTGCACTGCACCGATCAGATAGATCAGTGTGGGGCAGGAGAAAGGAGAACAGTTCTTTCAGTGATCATGAAGGATGCTGTCAGTGTTTTCCTCCATCAGAATAAGCAGCCTCTAGACTGTAAGAAACACACACATTTTAGCATCATTTTGATTGTCTAAAATTTACTGCAGCTAAAAATTACATTTGGTTTACAATGCATTTTGCCAGATATGTTGTCACTTGTCAAAGCTAAGAATTTTACATGCTGGGTTTTTTTATGGCACATTTAGCACTGATAAGTTGTCACACTCTTGCTTAATATGTTAACATTCTGTCTGTAAACTGTATATGCATAGCTACCTTTTTGAAGCAATATTGAGATTTACTTAAGAACGTGGGGCCCAATAAATACCATCAATGGTGCCCAGTCCAAGAGATGGTGGATCCTATAGGTAAACACCACCTCATCATGCACTAAAACTTACTAAAAAAAAAAAAGATGTGAAGTTCACACATATAGAAAATGGACATTTTGTGAATACATATTACACGTATTGTAAAATAGATAGAGCTCATATGTAGAGTTTGTTTGATAAACTTTCCTACTACTTTGTCTAAATTAGAAGCAAATTGGTTGAACATTACTTCTACCTAAAATGGCAGAAAACGCACCTATCTTGGTGATGGACAGGACAGCTAGAGGGGATATGGAGGAGGCTGTTATTTTTTTTTTAATAGGTGTACTTTCACCAATTTGCTGATAATTCATTGAAAGTAGATGATCGGTACAATTGCTGCCAATGCATTTTTTAAAGCTGTATTGTCATGAGTCAAATTTGATCATGTTAGGTTCTTGCATAGGTCCTATAGCATTGATAAGTTTCCACCCTCTTTCCTACATACACACATCTCTCCTGCATACACACAACTCTACTACTATCACACACGCAATTTTCCAAAATACACACACAACTCTCCTCCATACACAAACACAGTTCTAACACATATAGCTTTTCTACAGCTTTGAAGTATGCACTTACACCTCTGTTACATACACGCACTGTTTTGCTACATACTTGTACACAGCTTTCTTACATACACCAACAGCTCTCTTATATACTCATGCAGCTCCACACACACAAACACTTATATATATATATATATATATATATATGTACACTCATCCATCGTATACATTACCACATCTTGAAATTCCTTCCAGGAATGTGACTGATCACATGACCTGAAAGGTTCAATGGCTAATCAACAACTTTGTTTGATTGGGACCCTATCCATGCCACCTCACATATCAGGAGTGTCATTCTTCTTTTCATAAAGAGGTCCAAGGGCTAGTCTTGCAGAAGTTTTTTCAGCTACACAGGATGCGCAACATCCGTGCAAGTCCTGGTGACTTTCTCCCCTGCACTGCACCGATCAGATAGATCAGTGTGGGGCAGGAGAAAGGAGAACAGTTCTTTCAGTGATCATGAAGGATGCTGTCAGTGTTTTCCTCCATCAGAATAAGCAGCCTCTAGACTGTAAGAAACACACACATTTTAGCATCATTTTGATTGTCTAAAATTTACTGCAGCTAAAAATTACATTTGGTTTACAATGCATTTTGCCAGATATGTTGTCACTTGTCAAAGCTAAGAATTTTACATGCTGGGTTTTTTTATGGCACATTTAGCACTGATAAGTTGTCACACTCTTGCTTAATATGTTAACATTCTGTCTGTAAACTGTATATGCATAGCTACCTTTTTGAAGCAATATTGAGATTTACTTAAGAACGTGGGGCCCAATAAATACCATCAATGGTGCCCAGTCCAAGAGATGGTGGATCCTATAGGTAAACACCACCTCATCATGCACTAAAACTTACTAAAAAAAAAAAAGATGTGAAGTTCACACATATAGAAAATGGACATTTTGTGAATACATATTACACGTATTGTAAAATAGATAGAGCTCATATGTAGAGTTTGTTTGATAAACTTTCCTACTACTTTGTCTAAATTAGAAGCAAATTGGTTGAACATTACTTCTACCTAAAATGGCAGAAAACGCACCTATCTTGGTGATGGACAGGACAGCTAGAGGGGATATGGAGGAGGCTGTTATTTTTTTTTTAATAGGTGTACTTTCACCAATTTGCTGATAATTCATTGAAAGTAGATGATCGGTACAATTGCTGCCAATGCATTTTTTAAAGCTGTATTGTCATGAGTCAAATTTGATCATGTTAGGTTCTTGCATAGGTCCTATAGCATTGATAAGTTTCCACCCTCTTTCCTACATACACACATCTCTCCTGCATACACACAACTCTACTACTATCACACACGCAATTTTCCAAAATACACACACAACTCTCCTCCATACACAAACACAGTTCTAACACATATAGCTTTTCTACAGCTTTGAAGTATGCACTTACACCTCTGTTACATACACGCACTGTTTTGCTACATACTTGTACACAGCTTTCTTACATACACCAACAGCTCTCTTATATACTCATGCAGCTCCACACACACAAACACTTATATATATATATATATATATATATATATATGTACACTCATCCATCGTATACATTACCACATCTTGAAATTCCTTCCAGGAATGTGACTGATCACATGACCTGAAAGGTTCAATGGCTAATCAACAACTTTGTTTGATTGGGACCCTATCCATGCCACCTCACATATCAGGAGTGTCATTCTTCTTTTCATAAAGAGGTCCAAGGGCTAGTCTTGCAGAAGTTTTTTCAGCTACACAGGATGCGCAACATCCGTGCAAGTCCTGGTGACTTCCTCCCCTGCACTGCACCGATCAGATAGATCAGTGTGGGGCAGGAGAAAGGAGAACAGTTCTTTCAGTGATCATGAAGGATGCTGTCAGTGTTTTCCTCCATCAGAATAAGCAGCCTCTAGACTGTAAGAAACACACACATTTTAACATCATTTTGATTGTCTAAAATTTACTGCAGCTAAAAATTACATTTGGTTTACAATGCATTTTGCCAGATATGTTGTCACTTGTCAAAGCTAAGAATTTTACATGCTGGGTTTTTTTATGGCACATTTAGCACTGATAAGTTGTCACACTCTTGCTTAATATGTTAACATTCTGTCTGTAAACTGTATATGCATAGCTACCTTTTTGAAGCAATATTGAGATTTACTTAAGAACGTGGGGCCCAATAAATACCATCAATGGTGCCCAGTCCAAGAGATGGTGGATCCTATAGGTAAACACCACCTCATCATGCACTAAAACTTACTAAAAAAAAAAAAGATGTGAAGTTCACACATATAGAAAATGGACATTTTGTGAATACATATTACACGTATTGTAAAATAGATAGAGCTCATATGTAGAGTTTGTTTGATAAACTTTCCTACTACTTTGTCTAAATTAGAAGCAAATTGGTTGAACATTACTTCTACCTAAAATGGCAGAAAACGCACCTATCTTGGTGATGGACAGGACAGCTAGAGGGGATATGGAGGAGGCTGTTATTTTTTTTTTAATAGGTGTACTTTCACCAATTTGCTGATAATTCATTGAAAGTAGATGATCGGTACAATTGCTGCCAATGCATTTTTTAAAGCTGTATTGTCATGAGTCAAATTTGATCATGTTAGGTTCTTGCATAGGTCCTATAGCATTGATAAGTTTCCACCCTCTTTCCTACATACACACATCTCTCCTGCATACACACAACTCTACTACTATCACACACGCAATTTTCCGAAATACACACACAACTCTCCTCCATACACAAACACAGCTCTAACACATATAGCTTTTCTACAGCTTTGAAGTATGCACTCACACCTCTGTTACATACACGCACTGTTTTGCTACATACTTGTACACAGCTTTCTTACATACACCAACAGCTCTCTTATATACTCATGCAGCTCCACACACACAAACAGTTATATATATATATATATATATGTACACTCATCCATCGTATACATTACCACATCTTGAAATTCCTTCCAGGAATGTGACTGATCACATGACCTGAAAGGTTCAATGGCTAATCAACAACTTTGTTTGATTGGGACCCTATCCATGCCACCTCACATATCAGGAGTGTCATTCTTCTTTTCATAAAGAGGTCCAAGGGCTAGTCTTGCAGAAGTTTTTTCAGCTACACAGGATGCGCAACATCCGTGCAAGTCCTGGTGACTTTCTCCCCTGCACTGCACCGATCAGATAGATCAGTGTGGGGCAGGAGAAAGGAGAACAGTTCTTTCAGTGATCATGAAGGATGCTGTCAGTGTTTTCCTCCATCAGAATAAGCAGCCTCTAGACTGTAAGAAACACACACATTTTAGCATCATTTTGATTGTCTAAAATTTACTGCAGCTAAAAATTACATTTGGTTTACAATGCATTTTGCCAGATATGTTGTCACTTGTCAAAGCTAAGAATTTTACATGCTGGGTTTTTTTATGGCACATTTAGCACTGATAAGTTGTCACACTCTTGCTTAATATGTTAACATTCTGTCTGTAAACTGTATATGCATAGCTACCTTTTTGAAGCAATATTGAGATTTACTTAAGAACGTGGGGCCCAATAAATACCATCAATGGTGCCCAGTCCAAGAGATGGTGGATCCTATAGGTAAACACCACCTCATCATGCACTAAAACTTACTAAAAAAAAAAAAGATGTGAAGTTCACACATATAGAAAATGGACATTTTGTGAATACATATTACACGTATTGTAAAATAGATAGAGCTCATATGTAGAGTTTGTTTGATAAACTTTCCTACTACTTTGTCTAAATTAGAAGCAAATTGGTTGAACATTACTTCTACCTAAAATGGCAGAAAACGCACCTATCTTGGTGATGGACAGGACAGCTAGAGGGGATATGGAGGAGGCTGTTATTTTTTTTTTAATAGGTGTACTTTCACCAATTTGCTGATAATTCATTGAAAGTAGATGATCGGTACAATTGCTGCCAATGCATTTTTTAAAGCTGTATTGTCATGAGTCAAATTTGATCATGTTAGGTTCTTGCATAGGTCCTATAGCATTGATAAGTTTCCACCCTCTTTCCTACATACACACATCTCTCCTGCATACACACAACTCTACTACTATCACACACGCAATTTTCCGAAATACACACACAACTCTCCTCCATACACAAACACAGCTCTAACACATATAGCTTTTCTACAGCTTTGAAGTATGCACTCACACCTCTGTTACATACACGCACTGTTTTGCTACATACTTGTACACAGCTTTCTTACATACACCAACAGCTCTCTTATATACTCATGCAGCTCCACACACACAAACAGTTATATATATATATATATATGTACACTCATCCATCGTATACATTACCACATCTTGAAATTCCTTCCAGGAATGTGACTGATCACATGACCTGAAAGGTTCAATGGCTAATCAACAACTTTGTTTGATTGGGACCCTATCCATGCCACCTCACATATCAGGAGTGTCATTCTTCTTTTCATAAAGAGGTCCAAGGGCTAGTCTTGCAGAAGTTTTTTCAGCTACACAGGATGCGCAACATCCGTGCAAGTCCTGGTGACTTCCTCCCCTGCACTGCACCGATCAGATAGATCAGTGTGGGGCAGGAGAAAGGAGAACAGTTCTTTCAGTGATCATGAAGGATGCTGTCAGTGTTTTCCTCCATCAGAATAAGCAGCCTCTAGACTGTAAGAAACACACACATTTTAACATCATTTTGATTGTCTAAAATTTACTGCAGCTAAAAATTACATTTGGTTTACAATGCATTTTGCCAGATATGTTGTCACTTGTCAAAGCTAAGAATTTTACATGCTGGGTTTTTTTATGGCACATTTAGCACTGATAAGTTGTCACACTCTTGCTTAATATGTTAACATTCTGTCTGTAAACTGTATATGCATAGCTACCTTTTTGAAGCAATATTGAGATTTACTTAAGAACGTGGGGCCCAATAAATACCATCAATGGTGCCCAGTCCAAGAGATGGTGGATCCTATAGGTAAACACCACCTCATCATGCACTAAAACTTACTAAAAAAAAAAAAGATGTGAAGTTCACACATATAGAAAATGGACATTTTGTGAATACATATTACACGTATTGTAAAATAGATAGAGCTCATATGTAGAGTTTGTTTGATAAACTTTCCTACTACTTTGTCTAAATTAGAAGCAAATTGGTTGAACATTACTTCTACCTAAAATGGCAGAAAACGCACCTATCTTGGTGATGGACAGGACAGCTAGAGGGGATATGGAGGAGGCTGTTATTTTTTTTTTAATAGGTGTACTTTCACCAATTTGCTGATAATTCATTGAAAGTAGATGATCGGTACAATTGCTGCCAATGCATTTTTTAAAGCTGTATTGTCATGAGTCAAATTTGATCATGTTAGGTTCTTGCATAGGTCCTATAGCATTGATAAGTTTCCACCCTCTTTCCTACATACACACATCTCTCCTGCATACACACAACTCTACTACTATCACACACGCAATTTTCCGAAATACACACACAACTCTCCTCCATACACAAACACAGCTCTAACACATATAGCTTTTCTACAGCTTTGAAGTATGCACTCACACCTCTGTTACATACACGCACTGTTTTGCTACATACTTGTACACAGCTTTCTTACATACACCAACAGCTCTCTTATATACTCATGCAGCTCCACACACACAAACAGTTATATATATATATATATATATGTACACTCATCCATCGTATACATTACCACATCTTGAAATTCCTTCCAGGAATGTGACTGATCACATGACCTGAAAGGTTCAATGGCTAATCAACAACTTTGTTTGATTGGGACCCTATCCATGCCACCTCACATATCAGGAGTGTCATTCTTCTTTTCATAAAGAGGTCCAAGGGCTAGTCTTGCAGAAGTTTTTTCAGCTACACAGGATGCGCAACATCCGTGCAAGTCCTGGTGACTTTCTCCCCTGCACTGCACCGATCAGATAGATCAGTGTGGGGCAGGAGAAAGGAGAACAGTTCTTTCAGTGATCATGAAGGATGCTGTCAGTGTTTTCCTCCATCAGAATAAGCAGCCTCTAGACTGTAAGAAACACACACATTTTAGCATCATTTTGATTGTCTAAAATTTACTGCAGCTAAAAATTACATTTGGTTTACAATGCATTTTGCCAGATATGTTGTCACTTGTCAAAGCTAAGAATTTTACATGCTGGGTTTTTTTATGGCACATTTAGCACTGATAAGTTGTCACACTCTTGCTTAATATGTTAACATTCTGTCTGTAAACTGTATATGCATAGCTACCTTTTTGAAGCAATATTGAGATTTACTTAAGAACGTGGGGCCCAATAAATACCATCAATGGTGCCCAGTCCAAGAGATGGTGGATCCTATAGGTAAACACCACCTCATCATGCACTAAAACTTACTAAAAAAAAAAAAGATGTGAAGTTCACACATATAGAAAATGGACATTTTGTGAATACATATTACACGTATTGTAAAATAGATAGAGCTCATATGTAGAGTTTGTTTGATAAACTTTCCTACTACTTTGTCTAAATTAGAAGCAAATTGGTTGAACATTACTTCTACCTAAAATGGCAGAAAACGCACCTATCTTGGTGATGGACAGGACAGCTAGAGGGGATATGGAGGAGGCTGTTATTTTTTTTTTAATAGGTGTACTTTCACCAATTTGCTGATAATTCATTGAAAGTAGATGATCGGTACAATTGCTGCCAATGCATTTTTTAAAGCTGTATTGTCATGAGTCAAATTTGATCATGTTAGGTTCTTGCATAGGTCCTATAGCATTGATAAGTTTCCACCCTCTTTCCTACATACACACATCTCTCCTGCATACACACAACTCTACTACTATCACACACGCAATTTTCCGAAATACACACACAACTCTCCTCCATACACAAACACAGCTCTAACACATATAGCTTTTCTACAGCTTTGAAGTATGCACTCACACCTCTGTTACATACACGCACTGTTTTGCTACATACTTGTACACAGCTTTCTTACATACACCAACAGCTCTCTTATATACTCATGCAGCTCCACACACACAAACAGTTATATATATATATATATATGTACACTCATCCATCGTATACATTACCACATCTTGAAATTCCTTCCAGGAATGTGACTGATCACATGACCTGAAAGGTTCAATGGCTAATCAACAACTTTGTTTGATTGGGACCCTATCCATGCCACCTCACATATCAGGAGTGTCATTCTTCTTTTCATAAAGAGGTCCAAGGGCTAGTCTTGCAGAAGTTTTTTCAGCTACACAGGATGCGCAACATCCGTGCAAGTCCTGGTGACTTCCTCCCCTGCACTGCACCGATCAGATAGATCAGTGTGGGGCAGGAGAAAGGAGAACAGTTCTTTCAGTGATCATGAAGGATGCTGTCAGTGTTTTCCTCCATCAGAATAAGCAGCCTCTAGACTGTAAGAAACACACACATTTTAACATCATTTTGATTGTCTAAAATTTACTGCAGCTAAAAATTACATTTGGTTTACAATGCATTTTGCCAGATATGTTGTCACTTGTCAAAGCTAAGAATTTTACATGCTGGGTTTTTTTATGGCACATTTAGCACTGATAAGTTGTCACACTCTTGCTTAATATGTTAACATTCTGTCTGTAAACTGTATATGCATAGCTACCTTTTTGAAGCAATATTGAGATTTACTTAAGAACGTGGGGCCCAATAAATACCATCAATGGTGCCCAGTCCAAGAGATGGTGGATCCTATAGGTAAACACCACCTCATCATGCACTAAAACTTACTAAAAAAAAAAAAGATGTGAAGTTCACACATATAGAAAATGGACATTTTGTGAATACATATTACACGTATTGTAAAATAGATAGAGCTCATATGTAGAGTTTGTTTGATAAACTTTCCTACTACTTTGTCTAAATTAGAAGCAAATTGGTTGAACATTACTTCTACCTAAAATGGCAGAAAACGCACCTATCTTGGTGATGGACAGGACAGCTAGAGGGGATATGGAGGAGGCTGTTATTTTTTTTTTAATAGGTGTACTTTCACCAATTTGCTGATAATTCATTGAAAGTAGATGATCGGTACAATTGCTGCCAATGCATTTTTTAAAGCTGTATTGTCATGAGTCAAATTTGATCATGTTAGGTTCTTGCATAGGTCCTATAGCATTGATAAGTTTCCACCCTCTTTCCTACATACACACATCTCTCCTGCATACACACAACTCTACTACTATCACACACGCAATTTTCCGAAATACACACACAACTCTCCTCCATACACAAACACAGCTCTAACACATATAGCTTTTCTACAGCTTTGAAGTATGCACTCACACCTCTGTTACATACACGCACTGTTTTGCTACATACTTGTACACAGCTTTCTTACATACACCAACAGCTCTCTTATATACTCATGCAGCTCCACACACACAAACAGTTATATATATATATATATATGTACACTCATCCATCGTATACATTACCACATCTTGAAATTCCTTCCAGGAATGTGACTGATCACATGACCTGAAAGGTTCAATGGCTAATCAACAACTTTGTTTGATTGGGACCCTATCCATGCCACCTCACATATCAGGAGTGTCATTCTTCTTTTCATAAAGAGGTCCAAGGGCTAGTCTTGCAGAAGTTTTTTCAGCTACACAGGATGCGCAACATCCGTGCAAGTCCTGGTGACTTTCTCCCCTGCACTGCACCGATCAGATAGATCAGTGTGGGGCAGGAGAAAGGAGAACAGTTCTTTCAGTGATCATGAAGGATGCTGTCAGTGTTTTCCTCCATCAGAATAAGCAGCCTCTAGACTGTAAGAAACACACACATTTTAGCATCATTTTGATTGTCTAAAATTTACTGCAGCTAAAAATTACATTTGGTTTACAATGCATTTTGCCAGATATGTTGTCACTTGTCAAAGCTAAGAATTTTACATGCTGGGTTTTTTTATGGCACATTTAGCACTGATAAGTTGTCACACTCTTGCTTAATATGTTAACATTCTGTCTGTAAACTGTATATGCATAGCTACCTTTTTGAAGCAATATTGAGATTTACTTAAGAACGTGGGGCCCAATAAATACCATCAATGGTGCCCAGTCCAAGAGATGGTGGATCCTATAGGTAAACACCACCTCATCATGCACTAAAACTTACTAAAAAAAAAAAAGATGTGAAGTTCACACATATAGAAAATGGACATTTTGTGAATACATATTACACGTATTGTAAAATAGATAGAGCTCATATGTAGAGTTTGTTTGATAAACTTTCCTACTACTTTGTCTAAATTAGAAGCAAATTGGTTGAACATTACTTCTACCTAAAATGGCAGAAAACGCACCTATCTTGGTGATGGACAGGACAGCTAGAGGGGATATGGAGGAGGCTGTTATTTTTTTTTTAATAGGTGTACTTTCACCAATTTGCTGATAATTCATTGAAAGTAGATGATCGGTACAATTGCTGCCAATGCATTTTTTAAAGCTGTATTGTCATGAGTCAAATTTGATCATGTTAGGTTCTTGCATAGGTCCTATAGCATTGATAAGTTTCCACCCTCTTTCCTACATACACACATCTCTCCTGCATACACACAACTCTACTACTATCACACACGCAATTTTCCAAAATACACACACAACTCTCCTCCATACACAAACACAGTTCTAACACATATAGCTTTTCTACAGCTTTGAAGTATGCACTTACACCTCTGTTACATACACGCACTGTTTTGCTACATACTTGTACACAGCTTTCTTACATACACCAACAGCTCTCTTATATACTCATGCAGCTCCACACACACAAACACTTATATATATATATATATATATATATATATGTACACTCATCCATCGTATACATTACCACATCTTGAAATTCCTTCCAGGAATGTGACTGATCACATGACCTGAAAGGTTCAATGGCTAATCAACAACTTTGTTTGATTGGGACCCTATCCATGCCACCTCACATATCAGGAGTGTCATTCTTCTTTTCATAAAGAGGTCCAAGGGCTAGTCTTGCAGAAGTTTTTTCAGCTACACAGGATGCGCAACATCCGTGCAAGTCCTGGTGACTTCCTCCCCTGCACTGCACCGATCAGATAGATCAGTGTGGGGCAGGAGAAAGGAGAACAGTTCTTTCAGTGATCATGAAGGATGCTGTCAGTGTTTTCCTCCATCAGAATAAGCAGCCTCTAGACTGTAAGAAACACACACATTTTAACATCATTTTGATTGTCTAAAATTTACTGCAGCTAAAAATTACATTTGGTTTACAATGCATTTTGCCAGATATGTTGTCACTTGTCAAAGCTAAGAATTTTACATGCTGGGTTTTTTTATGGCACATTTAGCACTGATAAGTTGTCACACTCTTGCTTAATATGTTAACATTCTGTCTGTAAACTGTATATGCATAGCTACCTTTTTGAAGCAATATTGAGATTTACTTAAGAACGTGGGGCCCAATAAATACCATCAATGGTGCCCAGTCCAAGAGATGGTGGATCCTATAGGTAAACACCACCTCATCATGCACTAAAACTTACTAAAAAAAAAAAAGATGTGAAGTTCACACATATAGAAAATGGACATTTTGTGAATACATATTACACGTATTGTAAAATAGATAGAGCTCATATGTAGAGTTTGTTTGATAAACTTTCCTACTACTTTGTCTAAATTAGAAGCAAATTGGTTGAACATTACTTCTACCTAAAATGGCAGAAAACGCACCTATCTTGGTGATGGACAGGACAGCTAGAGGGGATATGGAGGAGGCTGTTATTTTTTTTTTAATAGGTGTACTTTCACCAATTTGCTGATAATTCATTGAAAGTAGATGATCGGTACAATTGCTGCCAATGCATTTTTTAAAGCTGTATTGTCATGAGTCAAATTTGATCATGTTAGGTTCTTGCATAGGTCCTATAGCATTGATAAGTTTCCACCCTCTTTCCTACATACACACATCTCTCCTGCATACACACAACTCTACTACTATCACACACGCAATTTTCCGAAATACACACACAACTCTCCTCCATACACAAACACAGCTCTAACACATATAGCTTTTCTACAGCTTTGAAGTATGCACTCACACCTCTGTTACATACACGCACTGTTTTGCTACATACTTGTACACAGCTTTCTTACATACACCAACAGCTCTCTTATATACTCATGCAGCTCCACACACACAAACAGTTATATATATATATATATATGTACACTCATCCATCGTATACATTACCACATCTTGAAATTCCTTCCAGGAATGTGACTGATCACATGACCTGAAAGGTTCAATGGCTAATCAACAACTTTGTTTGATTGGGACCCTATCCATGCCACCTCACATATCAGGAGTGTCATTCTTCTTTTCATAAAGAGGTCCAAGGGCTAGTCTTGCAGAAGTTTTTTCAGCTACACAGGATGCGCAACATCCGTGCAAGTCCTGGTGACTTTCTCCCCTGCACTGCACCGATCAGATAGATCAGTGTGGGGCAGGAGAAAGGAGAACAGTTCTTTCAGTGATCATGAAGGATGCTGTCAGTGTTTTCCTCCATCAGAATAAGCAGCCTCTAGACTGTAAGAAACACACACATTTTAACATCATTTTGATTGTCTAAAATTTACTGCAGCTAAAAATTACATTTGGTTTACAATGCATTTTGCCAGATATGTTGTCACTTGTCAAAGCTAAGAATTTTACATGCTGGGTTTTTTTATGGCACATTTAGCACTGATAAGTTGTCACACTCTTGCTTAATATGTTAACATTCTGTCTGTAAACTGTATATGCATAGCTACCTTTTTGAAGCAATATTGAGATTTACTTAAGAACGTGGGGCCCAATAAATACCATCAATGGTGCCCAGTCCAAGAGATGGTGGATCCTATAGGTAAACACCACCTCATCATGCACTAAAACTTACTAAAAAAAAAAAAGATGTGAAGTTCACACATATAGAAAATGGACATTTTGTGAATACATATTACACGTATTGTAAAATAGATAGAGCTCATATGTAGAGTTTGTTTGATAAACTTTCCTACTACTTTGTCTAAATTAGAAGCAAATTGGTTGAACATTACTTCTACCTAAAATGGCAGAAAACGCACCTATCTTGGTGATGGACAGGACAGCTAGAGGGGATATGGAGGAGGCTGTTATTTTTTTTTTAATAGGTGTACTTTCACCAATTTGCTGATAATTCATTGAAAGTAGATGATCGGTACAATTGCTGCCAATGCATTTTTTAAAGCTGTATTGTCATGAGTCAAATTTGATCATGTTAGGTTCTTGCATAGGTCCTATAGCATTGATAAGTTTCCACCCTCTTTCCTACATACACACATCTCTCCTGCATACACACAACTCTACTACTATCACACACGCAATTTTCCGAAATACACACACAACTCTCCTCCATACACAAACACAGCTCTAACACATATAGCTTTTCTACAGCTTTGAAGTATGCACTCACACCTCTGTTACATACACGCACTGTTTTGCTACATACTTGTACACAGCTTTCTTACATACACCAACAGCTCTCTTATATACTCATGCAGCTCCACACACACAAACAGTTATATATATATATATATATGTACACTCATCCATCGTATACATTACCACATCTTGAAATTCCTTCCAGGAATGTGACTGATCACATGACCTGAAAGGTTCAATGGCTAATCAACAACTTTGTTTGATTGGGACCCTATCCATGCCACCTCACATATCAGGAGTGTCATTCTTCTTTTCATAAAGAGGTCCAAGGGCTAGTCTTGCAGAAGTTTTTTCAGCTACACAGGATGCGCAACATCCGTGCAAGTCCTGGTGACTTTCTCCCCTGCACTGCACCGATCAGATAGATCAGTGTGGGGCAGGAGAAAGGAGAACAGTTCTTTCAGTGATCATGAAGGATGCTGTCAGTGTTTTCCTCCATCAGAATAAGCAGCCTCTAGACTGTAAGAAACACACACATTTTAACATCATTTTGATTGTCTAAAATTTACTGCAGCTAAAAATTACATTTGGTTTACAATGCATTTTGCCAGATATGTTGTCACTTGTCAAAGCTAAGAATTTTACATGCTGGTTTTTTTTATGGCACATTTAGCACTGATAAGTTGTCACACTCTTGCTTAATATGTTAACATTCTGTCTGTAAACTGTATATGCATAGCTACCTTTTTGAAGCAATATTGAGATTTACTTAAGAACGTGGGGCCCAATAAATACCATCAATGGTGCCCAGTCCAAGAGATGGTGGATCCTATAGGTAAACACCACCTCATCATGCACTAAAACTTACTAAAAAAAAAAAAGATGTGAAGTTCACACATATAGAAAATGGACATTTTGTGAATACATATTACACGTATTGTAAAATAGATAGAGCTCATATGTAGAGTTTGTTTGATAAACTTTCCTACTACTTTGTCTAAATTAGAAGCAAATTGGTTGAACATTACTTCTACCTAAAATGGCAGAAAACGCACCTATCTTGGTGATGGACAGGACAGCTAGAGGGGATATGGAGGAGGCTGTTATTTTTTTTTTAATAGGTGTACTTTCACCAATTTGCTGATAATTCATTGAAAGTAGATGATCGGTACAATTGCTGCCAATGCATTTTTTAAAGCTGTATTGTCATGAGTCAAATTTGATCATGTTAGGTTCTTGCATAGGTCCTATAGCATTGATAAGTTTCCACCCTCTTTCCTACATACACACATCTCTCCTGCATACACACAACTCTACTACTATCACACACGCAATTTTCCGAAATACACACACAACTCTCCTCCATACACAAACACAGCTCTAACACATATAGCTTTTCTACAGCTTTGAAGTATGCACTCACACCTCTGTTACATACACGCACTGTTTTGCTACATACTTGTACACAGCTTTCTTACATACACCAACAGCTCTCTTATATACTCATGCAGCTCCACACACACAAACACTTATATATATATATATATATGTACACTCATCCATCGTATACATTACCACATCTTGAAATTCCTTCCAGGAATGTGACTGATCACATGACCTGAAAGGTTCAATGGCTAATCAACAACTTTGTTTGATTGGGACCCTATCCATGCCACCTCACATATCAGGAGTGTCATTCTTCTTTTCATAAAGAGGTCCAAGGGCTAGTCTTGCAGAAGTTTTTTCAGCTACACAGGATGCGCAACATCCGTGCAAGTCCTGGTGACTTTCTCCCCTGCACTGCACCGATCAGATAGATCAGTGTGGGGCAGGAGAAAGGAGAACAGTTCTTTCAGTGATCATGAAGGATGCTGTCAGTGTTTTCCTCCATCAGAATAAGCAGCCTCTAGACTGTAAGAAACACACACATTTTAACATCATTTTGATTGTCTAAAATTTACTGCAGCTAAAAATTACATTTGGTTTACAATGCATTTTGCCAGATATGTTGTCACTTGTCAAAGCTAAGAATTTTACATGCTGGGTTTTTTTATGGCACATTTAGCACTGATAAGTTGTCACACTCTTGCTTAATATGTTAACATTCTGTCTGTAAACTGTATATGCATAGCTACCTTTTTGAAGCAATATTGAGATTTACTTAAGAACGTGGGGCCCAATAAATACCATCAATGGTGCCCAGTCCAAGAGATGGTGGATCCTATAGGTAAACACCACCTCATCATGCACTAAAACTTACTAAAAAAAAAAAAGATGTGAAGTTCACACATATAGAAAATGGACATTTTGTGAATACATATTACACGTATTGTAAAATAGATAGAGCTCATATGTAGAGTTTGTTTGATAAACTTTCCTACTACTTTGTCTAAATTAGAAGCAAATTGGTTGAACATTACTTCTACCTAAAATGGCAGAAAACGCACCTATCTTGGTGATGGACAGGACAGCTAGAGGGGATATGGAGGAGGCTGTTATTTTTTTTTTAATAGGTGTACTTTCACCAATTTGCTGATAATTCATTGAAAGTAGATGATCGGTACAATTGCTGCCAATGCATTTTTTAAAGCTGTATTGTCATGAGTCAAATTTGATCATGTTAGGTTCTTGCATAGGTCCTATAGCATTGATAAGTTTCCACCCTCTTTCCTACATACACACATCTCTCCTGCATACACACAACTCTACTACTATCACACACGCAATTTTCCGAAATACACACACAACTCTCCTCCATACACAAACACAGCTCTAACACATATAGCTTTTCTACAGCTTTGAAGTATGCACTCACACCTCTGTTACATACACGCACTGTTTTGCTACATACTTGTACACAGCTTTCTTACATACACCAACAGCTCTCTTATATACTCATGCAGCTCCACACACACAAACACTTATATATATATATATATATGTACACTCATCCATCGTATACATTACCACATCTTGAAATTCCTTCCAGGAATGTGACTGATCACATGACCTGAAAGGTTCAATGGCTAATCAACAACTTTGTTTGATTGGGACCCTATCCATGCCACCTCACATATCAGGAGTGTCATTCTTCTTTTCATAAAGAGGTCCAAGGGCTAGTCTTGCAGAAGTTTTTTCAGCTACACAGGATGCGCAACATCCGTGCAAGTCCTGGTGACTTTCTCCCCTGCACTGCACCGATCAGATAGATCAGTGTGGGGCAGGAGAAAGGAGAACAGTTCTTTCAGTGATCATGAAGGATGCTGTCAGTGTTTTCCTCCATCAGAATAAGCAGCCTCTAGACTGTAAGAAACACACACATTTTAACATCATTTTGATTGTCTAAAATTTACTGCAGCTAAAAATTACATTTGGTTTACAATGCATTTTGCCAGATATGTTGTCACTTGTCAAAGCTAAGAATTTTACATGCTGGGTTTTTTTATGGCACATTTAGCACTGATAAGTTGTCACACTCTTGCTTAATATGTTAACATTCTGTCTGTAAACTGTATATGCATAGCTACCTTTTTGAAGCAATATTGAGATTTACTTAAGAACGTGGGGCCCAATAAATACCATCAATGGTGCCCAGTCCAAGAGATGGTGGATCCTATAGGTAAACACCACCTCATCATGCACTAAAACTTACTAAAAAAAAAAAAGATGTGAAGTTCACACATATAGAAAATGGACATTTTGTGAATACATATTACACGTATTGTAAAATAGATAGAGCTCATATGTAGAGTTTGTTTGATAAACTTTCCTACTACTTTGTCTAAATTAGAAGCAAATTGGTTGAACATTACTTCTACCTAAAATGGCAGAAAACGCACCTATCTTGGTGATGGACAGGACAGCTAGAGGGGATATGGAGGAGGCTGTTATTTTTTTTTTAATAGGTGTACTTTCACCAATTTGCTGATAATTCATTGAAAGTAGATGATCGGTACAATTGCTGCCAATGCATTTTTTAAAGCTGTATTGTCATGAGTCAAATTTGATCATGTTAGGTTCTTGCATAGGTCCTATAGCATTGATAAGTTTCCACCCTCTTTCCTACATACACACATCTCTCCTGCATACACACAACTCTACTACTATCACACACGCAATTTTCCGAAATACACACACAACTCTCCTCCATACACAAACACAGCTCTAACACATATAGCTTTTCTACAGCTTTGAAGTATGCACTCACACCTCTGTTACATACACGCACTGTTTTGCTACATACTTGTACACAGCTTTCTTACATACACCAACAGCTCTCTTATATACTCATGCAGCTCCACACACACAAACAGTTATATATATATATATATATGTACACTCATCCATCGTATACATTACCACATCTTGAAATTCCTTCCAGGAATGTGACTGATCACATGACCTGAAAGGTTCAATGGCTAATCAACAACTTTGTTTGATTGGGACCCTATCCATGCCACCTCACATATCAGGAGTGTCATTCTTCTTTTTATAAAGAGGTCCAAGGGCTAGTCTTGCAGAAGTTTTTTCAGCTACACAGGATGCGCAACATCCGTGCAAGTCCTGGTGACTTTCTCCCCTGCACTGCACCGATCAGATAGATCAGTGTGGGGCAGGAGAAAGGAGAACAGTTCTTTCAGTGATCATGAAGGATGCTGTCAGTGTTTTCCTCCATCAGAATAAGCAGCCTCTAGACTGTAAGAAACACACACATTTTAACATCATTTTGATTGTCTAAAATTTACTGCAGCTAAAAATTACATTTGGTTTACAATGCATTTTGCCAGATATGTTGTCACTTGTCAAAGCTAAGAATTTTACATGCTGGGTTTTTTTATGGCACATTTAGCACTGATAAGTTGTCACACTCTTGCTTAATATGTTAACATTCTGTCTGTAAACTGTATATGCATAGCTACCTTTTTGAAGCAATATTGAGATTTACTTAAGAACGTGGGGCCCAATAAATACCATCAATGGTGCCCAGTCCAAGAGATGGTGGATCCTATAGGTAAACACCACCTCATCATGCACTAAAACTTACTAAAAAAAAAAAAGATGTGAAGTTCACACATATAGAAAATGGACATTTTGTGAATACATATTACACGTATTGTAAAATAGATAGAGCTCATATGTAGAGTTTGTTTGATAAACTTTCCTACTACTTTGTCTAAATTAGAAGCAAATTGGTTGAACATTACTTCTACCTAAAATGGCAGAAAACGCACCTATCTTGGTGATGGACAGGACAGCTAGAGGGGATATGGAGGAGGCTGTTATTTTTTTTTTAATAGGTGTACTTTCACCAATTTGCTGATAATTCATTGAAAGTAGATGATCGGTACAATTGCTGCCAATGCATTTTTTAAAGCTGTATTGTCATGAGTCAAATTTGATCATGTTAGGTTCTTGCATAGGTCCTATAGCATTGATAAGTTTCCACCCTCTTTCCTACATACACACATCTCTCCTGCATACACACAACTCTACTACTATCACACACGCAATTTTCCGAAATACACACACAACTCTCCTCCATACACAAACACAGCTCTAACACATATAGCTTTTCTACAGCTTTGAAGTATGCACTCACACCTCTGTTACATACACGCACTGTTTTGCTACATACTTGTACACAGCTTTCTTACATACACCAACAGCTCTCTTATATACTCATGCAGCTCCACACACACAAACAGTTATATATATATATATATATGTACACTCATCCATCGTATACATTACCACATCTTGAAATTCCTTCCAGGAATGTGACTGATCACATGACCTGAAAGGTTCAATGGCTAATCAACAACTTTGTTTGATTGGGACCCTATCCATGCCACCTCACATATCAGGAGTGTCATTCTTCTTTTCATAAAGAGGTCCAAGGGCTAGTCTTGCAGAAGTTTTTTCAGCTACACAGGATGCGCAACATCCGTGCAAGTCCTGGTGACTTTCTCCCCTGCACTGCACCGATCAGATAGATCAGTGTGGGGCAGGAGAAAGGAGAACAGTTCTTTCAGTGATCATGAAGGATGCTGTCAGTGTTTTCCTCCATCAGAATAAGCAGCCTCTAGACTGTAAGAAACACACACATTTTAACATCATTTTGATTGTCTAAAATTTACTGCAGCTAAAAATTACATTTGGTTTACAATGCATTTTGCCAGATATGTTGTCACTTGTCAAAGCTAAGAATTTTACATGCTGGGTTTTTTTATGGCACATTTAGCACTGATAAGTTGTCACACTCTTGCTTAATATGTTAACATTCTGTCTGTAAACTGTATATGCATAGCTACCTTTTTGAAGCAATATTGAGATTTACTTAAGAACGTGGGGCCCAATACATACCATCAATGGTGCCCAGTCCAAGAGATGGTGGATCCTATAGGTAAACACCACCTCATCATGCACTAAAACTTACTAAAAAAAAAAAAGATGTGAAGTTCACACATATAGAAAATGGACATTTTGTGAATACATATTACACGTATTGTGAAATAGATAGAGCTCATATGTAGAGTGTAACGGGTCCGGGAGGCGGAACCTCTGAGCTACTATACAAGGGGGCGGCCCTTGTAAGGGAGCGGGTGGCAGTCTCTGGGTGAACGGACAGGGAGTTACGGCAAGTGATCAGGGCAGTCTCTGGGTAAGGGGTAGGTACGACCTGTGATGGCAGAGCCTCCGGGTAGGCTAGCAGGCAGATGGTAGATGTGTGCTCCCAGGTGAGCAAGCGAGAGTCTCTGGAATAGCAGGTGGTCACGGCACGTGACAGCGGAACCTCCGGGCTGGCAGGCAGGTAGGTAACGGAGAAGCGCTCCCAGGTGAGCGGGCAAGAGTCTCTGAGATAGCTGGTGGTCACAGCACGTGACAACGGAGCCTCCGGGCTGGCAAGCAGGCAGATAACGGAGAAGCGCTCCCAGGTGAGCGGGCAAGCTGGTCCATAGACAGACTGACCGGAGTAGTAAGGCAGACCGTCGGACCTCAGGCAAGCAGGCAGGTAGCTGATATGCGCTCCCAGGTGAGCGGGCAGGCTGGTCCTTTAGACAGACTGACAGGAGTAGTAAGGCAGACCGTCGGACCTCAGGCTGGCAGACAGGTAACAAGTATTCAGGCAGGAATCAAGCAGGTAACTAGCAGGAAACTGGCAGGAAACTGGCAGGTAACTGGCAGGTAACTGGCAACGGGACCTGAGGGCTGAAGCACAGGTGAGACACAGGTGCAAACAACATTGCTCGGGCACCTCCATTTTGGAGGAGGTGCCTTTTATATGATGAAGTCCTCCGGCCATTGGCCGGGGACTCTTTAGGGCGGCGCGCGCGGCCCCTTTAAGAGGAGGGGAGCGCGCGCGCGCGCGCCCTAAGCACAGGGGCCGGGAAGGAGCGCGCGCCGAGAGCAGAGCAGGAGGAGGACGCCGGGACGGAGCGCGCGCTGACAGCAGAGCGGGGAGAGGACGCCGGGCAGGAGCGCGCGCTGACAGCAGAGCGGGGAGAGGACGCCGGGCACGGAGCAGAGCGGTGAGGGGAGCAGCGTCCCTGCCTAGCAGAGGGCAGGGACGCCAGCGCTACAGTACCCCCCCCTTTAGGCCCCCCCTTTTTTAGGCCAGACAGAAATTTAGCTAGGATGAGAGGGGCATGGATGTTCTCCCGGGGCTCCCACGTTCTCTCCTCAGGACCAAACCCCCTCCAATCTACCAGAAAAAAGGTCTTTCCTCTTACCCTTTTGCTGGCAAGAATGTTCTCTACCTCAAACTTGTCCTCAGCAGAAACCAGAGCAGGAGGCGTACCTGTAGACTTAGAAAAAGAGTTAAGTACCACAGGTTTGAGGAGAGATACATGGAAGGAGTTAGGGATCCGTAAGTTGGCCGGGAGTTTCAATTTATAGGCTACCGGGTTGATCTGACTGATGACCACCAGTGGGCCGATGAACCGAGACCCTAACTTATAGGAAGGGATCTTGAGTCGGACATATTTGGACGAGAGCCAGACTTTATCCCCAGGACGGAATTGAGGAGGGTCCATCGCTAAATGCTGCCAGGGGGCAGCAGGTACTGGCAGAGGAAGAAGGCGGCCGGCCGACAGGTGTCTCGGAACTTTGTTGCGGGCGCAGGACACACAGGCAGAAACAAAGTCCATAACATCCTTGTGCAGGTTAGGCCACCAGTAGTGTCGGGTAATAAGCTGGAGGGTCTTTTTCCGACCGGCGTGGTCAGCTAGTTTAGACGAATGACCCCAGTGTAGGATTCTCTCCCGATCAGGTACCGATACGAACGTCTTACCAGGAGGGAGACAATTTAGACTCACGGGAGCCACCTGCATTACTCTGGCGGGATCGATGGGGCAGTCACATGGTCTATGAGGTGGTGATGTCTCTGCCTCCTCCTTAACAAAGACATCAGCACTAGACCAATAAGGAATCGGAGGTCCAGGTAGATTAGCTGGGATAGGAGAGGGACGGACGGAATGGACGGGAACCAGGCAGGTTTTATGACAGGCCTGTCCCCAGTGAAGGACTTCTCCGGTTTGCCAGTCAAGCACGGGTGCATGTCTCTGGAGCCAAGGCAGACCTAGCAAGAGGGCGTGAGGGAGACCAGGCAGAACGTGAAAGGAGATACTCTCTGAATGCAGCATTCCCACCTGCAGAGTAATGGATTCGGTGATGAATTGGATGGGGCGAGGTAAGAGGCCCCCATCCACGGCAACAACAGACAAGGGTACAGCCAAAGGTTTGGTGGGGATGCGGAATTTCTCCACCAGGGACTGTGAAATAAGATTTCCGGCTGCTCCAGAGTCAAGTTGGGCTAGTTCGGAATAACGATTCTCCCCGCAGATGATTGAGACTGACAACAGCAGGGATGGAGAGGATTTATTTTTGTCTAGATCGACCCCTCTGAGTGAACCTAGATACAGGCGTTCTCCCGACCTCTCCGGGCAGGCACGGATCAGATGCTCCTTACTGCCACAGTAGAAGCAGCTCCCCTCGGCACGGCGGAAATCCTGACGGGATTTGACCATCTTGGTCTGGTCGACCTGCATAGGCTCAGGAGAGTGTACCTGTGGAGAAACGGAAGGAATGACGGGTTCCTGGAAAGTAGGAGCTAGACGTGGAATCCTTCTCTCACGGGTGACCTCTTTGGCACGCTCCTGGAACCGTAGGTCAATCCGGGTGGCAAGGGTTATTAGATCATCGAGAGTGGTAGGAATGTCCCGACCAGCAAGTTCATCTTTAATACGGCCGGACAGACCCTCCCAGAAGACGGATACCAGGGCTTCGTTATCCCAGGCCAGCTCCGAGGCAAGGGTACGGAACCGTATGGCATATTGGCCCACGGTGAGGCTTCCCTGACGGAGGCGAAGCAGAGAAGATGCGGATGAGGTCCTCCGTCCGGGTTCGTCGAAGGCTTTCCGGAAAGCCATGAGAAAGGCAGGCAAGTCGGACACCAGGGGATCTCCTCTCTCCCATAGAGGATTTAGCCAGGCCAGGGCCTCCCCGGTGAGATGGGACATGATAAAGGCAATTTTGGCTCGGTCGGAGTTAAACTGGTGGGATAATAGTTCAAAATGCAGGGTGCACTGATTTATGAAGCCCCGAGCCAGGACGGAGTCGCCTCCGAAGCGAGGAGGTGCAGAGAGCCGGGGTCCGGAAAAGGATACCATGGTACTGGCGGAGGTTGTTGGTGGATCAGACAGAGTGTTCAGGCGAGTATTAACATTCCGCAGGTGACCCAGGATGGTCTCCTGTTGGGACCTCTGACGGGACAGTTCAAGACAGAGGTCCGAGAGCGAGGGAGCTTGGGTGCCACCGGGTTCCATGGCCCGAGCAAACTGTAACGGGTCCGGGAGGCGGAACCTCTGAGCTACTATACAAGGGGGCGGCCCTTGTAAGGGAGCGGGTGGCAGTCTCTGGGTGAACGGACAGGGAGTTACGGCAAGTGATCAGGGCAGTCTCTGGGTAAGGGGTAGGTACGACCTGTGATGGCAGAGCCTCCGGGTAGGCTAGCAGGCAGATGGTAGATGTGTGCTCCCAGGTGAGCAAGCGAGAGTCTCTGGAATAGCAGGTGGTCACGGCACGTGACAGCGGAACCTCCGGGCTGGCAGGCAGGTAGGTAACGGAGAAGCGCTCCCAGGTGAGCGGGCAAGAGTCTCTGAGATAGCTGGTGGTCACAGCACGTGACAACGGAGCCTCCGGGCTGGCAAGCAGGCAGATAACGGAGAAGCGCTCCCAGGTGAGCGGGCAAGCTGGTCCATAGACAGACTGACCGGAGTAGTAAGGCAGACCGTCGGACCTCAGGCAAGCAGGCAGGTAGCTGATATGCGCTCCCAGGTGAGCGGGCAGGCTGGTCCTTTAGACAGACTGACAGGAGTAGTAAGGCAGACCGTCGGACCTCAGGCTGGCAGACAGGTAACAAGTATTCAGGCAGGAATCAAGCAGGTAACTAGCAGGAAACTGGCAGGAAACTGGCAGGTAACTGGCAGGTAACTGGCAACGGGACCTGAGGGCTGAAGCACAGGTGAGACACAGGTGCAAACAACATTGCTCGGGCACCTCCATTTTGGAGGAGGTGCCTTTTATATGATGAAGTCCTCCGGCCATTGGCCGGGGACTCTTTAGGGCGGCGCGCGCGGCCCCTTTAAGAGGAGGGGAGCGCGCGCGCGCGCGCCCTAAGCACAGGGGCCGGGAAGGAGCGCGCGCCGAGAGCAGAGCAGGAGGAGGACGCCGGGACGGAGCGCGCGCTGACAGCAGAGCGGGGAGAGGACGCCGGGCAGGAGCGCGCGCTGACAGCAGAGCGGGGAGAGGACGCCGGGCACGGAGCAGAGCGGTGAGGGGAGCAGCGTCCCTGCCTAGCAGAGGGCAGGGACGCCAGCGCTACATAGAGTTTGTTTGATAAACTTTCCTACTACTTTGTCTAAATTAGAAGCAAATTGGTTGAACATTACTTCTACCTAAAATGGCAGAAAACGCACCTATCTTGGTGATGGACAGGACAGCTAGAGGGGATATGGAGGAGGCTGTTATTTTTTTTTTAATAGGTGTACTTTCACCAATTTGCTGATAATTCATTGAAAGTAGATGATCGGTACAATTGCTGCCAATGCATTTTTTAAAGCTGTATTGTCATGAGTCAAATTTGATCATGTTAGGTTCTTGCATAGGTCCTATAGCATTGATAAGTTTCCACCCTCTTTCCTACATACACACATCTCTCCTGCATACACACAACTCTACTACTATCACACACGCAATTTTCCGAAATACACACACAACTCTCCTCCATACACAAACACAGCTCTAACACATATAGCTTTTCTACAGCTTTGAAGTATGCACTCACACCTCTGTTACATACACGCACTGTTTTGCTACATACTTGTACACAGCTTTCTTACATACACCAACAGCTCTCTTATATACTCATGCAGCTCCACACACACAAACACATATATATATATATATATATGTACACTCATCCATCGTATACATTACCACATCTTGAAATTCCTTCCAGGAATGTGACTGATCACATGACCTGAAAGGTTCAATGGCTAATCAACAACTTTGTTTGATTGGGACCCTATCCATGCCACCTCACATATCAGGAGTGTCATTCTTCTTTTCATAAAGAGGTCCAAGGGCTAGTCTTGCAGAAGTTTTTTCAGCTACACAGGATGCGCAACATCCGTGCAAGTCCTGGTGACTTTCTCCCCTGCACTGCACCGATCAGATAGATCAGTGTGGGGCAGGAGAAAGGAGAACAGTTCTTTCAGTGATCATGAAGGATGCTGTCAGTGTTTTCCTCCATCAGAATAAGCAGCCTCTAGACTGTAAGAAACACACACATTTTAACATCATTTTGATTGTCTAAAATTTACTGCAGCTAAAAATTACATTTGGTTTACAATGCATTTTGCCAGATATGTTGTCACTTGTCAAAGCTAAGAATTTTACATGCTGGGTTTTTTTATGGCACATTTAGCACTGATAAGTTGTCACACTCTTGCTTAATATGTTAACATTCTGTCTGTAAACTGTATATGCATAGCTACCTTTTTGAAGCAATATTGAGATTTACTTAAGAACGTGGGGCCCAATAAATACCATCAATGGTGCCCAGTCCAAGAGATGGTGGATCCTATAGGTAAACACCACCTCATCATGCACTAAAACTTACTAAAAAAAAAAAAGATGTGAAGTTCACACATATAGAAAATGGACATTTTGTGAATACATATTACACGTATTGTAAAATAGATAGAGCTCATATGTAGAGTTTGTTTGATAAACTTTCCTACTACTTTGTCTAAATTAGAAGCAAATTGGTTGAACATTACTTCTACCTAAAATGGCAGAAAACGCACCTATCTTGGTGATGGACAGGACAGCTAGAGGGGATATGGAGGAGGCTGTTATTTTTTTTTTAATAGGTGTACTTTCACCAATTTGCTGATAATTCATTGAAAGTAGATGATCGGTACAATTGCTGCCAATGCATTTTTTAAAGCTGTATTGTCATGAGTCAAATTTGATCATGTTAGGTTCTTGCATAGGTCCTATAGCATTGATAAGTTTCCACCCTCTTTCCTACATACACACATCTCTCCTGCATACACACAACTCTACTACTATCACACACGCAATTTTCCGAAATACACACACAACTCTCCTCCATACACAAACACAGTTCTAACACATATAGCTTTTCTACAGCTTTGAAGTATGCACTCACACCTCTGTTACATACACGCACTGTTTTGCTACATACTTGTACACAGCTTTCTTACATACACCAACAGCTCTCTTATATACTCATGCAGCTCCACACACACAAACACTTATATATATATATGTACACTCATCCATCGTATACATTACCACATCTTGAAATTCCTTCCAGGAATGTGACTGATCACATGACCTGAAAGGTTCAATGGCTAATCAACAACTTTGTTTGATTGGGACCCTATCCATGCCACCTCACATATCAGGAGTGTCATTCTTCTTTTCATAAAGAGGTCCATGGGCTAGTCTTGCAGAAGTTTTTTCAGCTACACAGGATGCGCAACATCCGTGCAAGTCCTGGTGACTTTCTCCCCTGCACTGCACCGATCAGATAGATCAGTGTGGGGCAGGAGAAAGGAGAACAGTTCTTTCAGTGATCATGAAGGATGCTGTCAGTGTTTTCCTCCATCAGAATAAGCAGCCTCTAGACTGTAAGAAACACACACATTTTAACATCATTTTGATTGTCTAAAATTTACTGCAGCTAAAAATTACATTTGGTTTACAATGCATTTTGCCAGATATGTTGTCACTTGTCAAAGCTAAGAATTTTACATGCTGGGTTTTTTTATGGCACATTTAGCACTGATAAGTTGTCACACTCTTGCTTAATATGTTAACATTCTGTCTGTAAACTGTATATGCATAGCTACCTTTTTGAAGCAATATTGAGATTTACTTAAGAACGTGGGGCCCAATAAATACCATCAATGGTGCCCAGTCCAAGAGATGGTGGATCCTATAGGTAAACACCACCTCATCATGCACTAAAACTTACTAAAAAAAAAAAAGATGTGAAGTTCACACATATAGAAAATGGACATTTTGTGAATACATATTACACGTATTGTAAAATAGATAGAGCTCATATGTAGAGTTTGTTTGATAAACTTTCCTACTACTTTGTCTAAATTAGAAGCAAATTGGTTGAACATTACTTCTACCTAAAATGGCAGAAAACGCACCTATCTTGGTGATGGACAGGACAGCTAGAGGGGATATGGAGGAGGCTGTTATTTTTTTTTTAATAGGTGTACTTTCACCAATTTGCTGATAATTCATTGAAAGTAGATGATCGGTACAATTGCTGCCAATGCATTTTTTAAAGCTGTATTGTCATGAGTCAAATTTGATCATGTTAGGTTCTTGCATAGGTCCTATAGCATTGATAAGTTTCCACCCTCTTTCCTACATACACACATCTCTCCTGCATACACACAACTCTACTACTATCACACACGCAATTTTCCAAAATACACACACAACTCTCCTCCATACACAAACACAGCTCTAACACATATAGCTTTTCTACAGCTTTGAAGTATGCACTCACACCTCTGTTACATACACGCACTGTTTTGCTACATACTTGTACACAGCTTTCTTACATACACCAACAGCTCTCTTATATACTCATGCAGCTCCACACACACAAACAGTTATATATATATATATATATGTACACTCATCCATCGTATACATTACCACATCTTGAAATTCCTTCCAGGAATGTGACTGATCACATGACCTGAAAGGTTCAATGGCTAATCAACAACTTTGTTTGATTGGGACCCTATCCATGCCACCTCACATATCAGGAGTGTCATTCTTCTTTTCATAAAGAGGTCCAAGGGCTAGTCTTGCAGAAGTTTTTTCAGCTACACAGGATGCGCAACATCCGTGCAAGTCCTGGTGACTTTCTCCCCTGCACTGCACCGATCAGATAGATCAGTGTGGGGCAGGAGAAAGGAGAACAGTTCTTTCAGTGATCATGAAGGATGCTGTCAGTGTTTTCCTCCATCAGAATAAGCAGCCTCTAGACTGTAAGAAACACACACATTTTAACATCATTTTGATTGTCTAAAATTTACTGCAGCTAAAAATTACATTTGGTTTACAATGCATTTTGCCAGATATGTTGTCACTTGTCAAAGCTAAGAATTTTACATGCTGGGTTTTTTTATGGCACATTTAGCACTGATAAGTTGTCACACTCTTGCTTAATATGTTAACATTCTGTCTGTAAACTGTATATGCATAGCTACCTTTTTGAAGCAATATTGAGATTTACTTAAGAACGTGGGGCCCAATAAATACCATCAATGGTGCCCAGTCCAAGAGATGGTGGATCCTATAGGTAAACACCACCTCATCATGCACTAAAACTTACTAAAAAAAAAAAAGATGTGAAGTTCACACATATAGAAAATGGACATTTTGTGAATACATATTACACGTATTGTAAAATAGATAGAGCTCATATGTAGAGTTTGTTTGATAAACTTTCCTACTACTTTGTCTAAATTAGAAGCAAATTGGTTGAACATTACTTCTACCTAAAATGGCAGAAAACGCACCTATCTTGGTGATGGACAGGACAGCTAGAGGGGATATGGAGGAGGCTGTTATTTTTTTTTTAATAGGTGTACTTTCACCAATTTGCTGATAATTCATTGAAAGTAGATGATCGGTACAATTGCTGCCAATGCATTTTTTAAAGCTGTATTGTCATGAGTCAAATTTGATCATGTTAGGTTCTTGCATAGGTCCTATAGCATTGATAAGTTTCCACCCTCTTTCCTACATACACACATCTCTCCTGCATACACACAACTCTACTACTATCACACACGCAATTTTCCGAAATACACACACAACTCTCCTCCATACACAAACACAGCTCTAACACATATAGCTTTTCTACAGCTTTGAAGTATGCACTCACACCTCTGTTACATACACGCACTGTTTTGCTACATACTTGTACACAGCTTTCTTACATACACCAACAGCTCTCTTATATACTCATGCAGCTCCACACACACAAACAGTTATATATATATATATATATGTACACTCATCCATCGTATACATTACCACATCTTGAAATTCCTTCCAGGAATGTGACTGATCACATGACCTGAAAGGTTCAATGGCTAATCAACAACTTTGTTTGATTGGGACCCTATCCATGCCACCTCACATATCAGGAGTGTCATTCTTCTTTTCATAAAGAGGTCCAAGGGCTAGTCTTGCAGAAGGTTTTTCAGCTACACAGGATGCGCAACATCCGTGCAAGTCCTGGTGACTTTCTCCCCTGCACTGCACCGATCAGATAGATCAGTGTGGGGCAGGAGAAAGGAGAACAGTTCTTTCAGTGATCATGAAGGATGCTGTCAGTGTTTTCCTCCATCAGAATAAGCAGCCTCTAGACTGTAAGAAACACACACATTTTAACATCATTTTGATTGTCTAAAATTTACTGCAGCTAAAAATTACATTTGGTTTACAATGCATTTTGCCAGATATGTTGTCACTTGTCAAAGCTAAGAATTTTACATGCTGGGTTTTTTTATGGCACATTTAGCACTGATAAGTTGTCACACTCTTGCTTAATATGTTAACATTCTGTCTGTAAACTGTATATGCATAGCTACCTTTTTGAAGCAATATTGAGATTTACTTAAGAACGTGGGGCCCAATAAATACCATCAATGGTGCCCAGTCCAAGAGATGGTGGATCCTATAGGTAAACACCACCTCATCATGCACTAAAACTTACTAAAAAAAAAAAAGATGTGAAGTTCACACATATAGAAAATGGACATTTTGTGAATACATATTACACGTATTGTAAAATAGATAGAGCTCATATGTAGAGTTTGTTTGATAAACTTTCCTACTACTTTGTCTAAATTAGAAGCAAATTGGTTGAACATTACTTCTACCTAAAATGGCAGAAAACGCACCTATCTTGGTGATGGACAGGACAGCTAGAGGGGATATGGAGGAGGCTGTTATTTTTTTTTTAATAGGTGTACTTTCACCAATTTGCTGATAATTCATTGAAAGTAGATGATCGGTACAATTGCTGCCAATGCATTTTTTAAAGCTGTATTGTCATGAGTCAAATTTGATCATGTTAGGTTCTTGCATAGGTCCTATAGCATTGATAAGTTTCCACCCTCTTTCCTACATACACACATCTCTCCTGCATACACACAACTCTACTACTATCACACACGCAATTTTCCGAAATACACACACAACTCTCCTCCATACACAAACACAGTTCTAACACATATAGCTTTTCTACAGCTTTGAAGTATGCACTCACACCTCTGTTACATACACGCACTGTTTTGCTACATACTTGTACACAGCTTTCTTACATACACCAACAGCTCTCTTATATACTCATGCAGCTCCACACACACAAACACTTATATATATATATGTACACTCATCCATCGTATACATTACCACATCTTGAAATTCCTTCCAGGAATGTGACTGATCACATGACCTGAAAGGTTCAATGGCTAATCAACAACTTTGTTTGATTGGGACCCTATCCATGCCACCTCACATATCAGGAGTGTCATTCTTCTTTTCATAAAGAGGTCCATGGGCTAGTCTTGCAGAAGTTTTTTCAGCTACACAGGATGCGCAACATCCGTGCAAGTCCTGGTGACTTTCTCCCCTGCACTGCACCGATCAGATAGATCAGTGTGGGGCAGGAGAAAGGAGAACAGTTCTTTCAGTGATCATGAAGGATGCTGTCAGTGTTTTCCTCCATCAGAATAAGCAGCCTCTAGACTGTAAGAAACACACACATTTTAACATCATTTTGATTGTCTAAAATTTACTGCAGCTAAAAATTACATTTGGTTTACAATGCATTTTGCCAGATATGTTGTCACTTGTCAAAGCTAAGAATTTTACATGCTGGGTTTTTTTATGGCACATTTAGCACTGATAAGTTGTCACACTCTTGCTTAATATGTTAACATTCTGTCTGTAAACTGTATATGCATAGCTACCTTTTTGAAGCAATATTGAGATTTACTTAAGAACGTGGGGCCCAATAAATACCATCAATGGTGCCCAGTCCAAGAGATGGTGGATCCTATAGGTAAACACCACCTCATCATGCACTAAAACTTACTAAAAAAAAAAAAGATGTGAAGTTCACACATATAGAAAATGGACATTTTGTGAATACATATTACACGTATTGTAAAATAGATAGAGCTCATATGTAGAGTTTGTTTGATAAACTTTCCTACTACTTTGTCTAAATTAGAAGCAAATTGGTTGAACATTACTTCTACCTAAAATGGCAGAAAACGCACCTATCTTGGTGATGGACAGGACAGCTAGAGGGGATATGGAGGAGGCTGTTATTTTTTTTTTAATAGGTGTACTTTCACCAATTTGCTGATAATTCATTGAAAGTAGATGATCGGTACAATTGCTGCCAATGCATTTTTTAAAGCTGTATTGTCATGAGTCAAATTTGATCATGTTAGGTTCTTGCATAGGTCCTATAGCATTGATAAGTTTCCACCCTCTTTCCTACATACACACATCTCTCCTGCATACACACAACTCTACTACTATCACACACGCAATTTTCCGAAATACACACACAACTCTCCTCCATACACAAACACAGCTCTAACACATATAGCTTTTCTACAGCTTTGAAGTATGCACTCACACCTCTGTTACATACACGCACTGTTTTGCTACATACTTGTACACAGCTTTCTTACATACACCAACAGCTCTCTTATATACTCATGCAGCTCCACACACACAAACAGTTATATATATATATATATATGTACACTCATCCATCGTATACATTACCACATCTTGAAATTCCTTCCAGGAATGTGACTGATCACATGACCTGAAAGGTTCAATGGCTAATCAACAACTTTGTTTGATTGGGACCCTATCCATGCCACCTCACATATCAGGAGTGTCATTCTTCTTTTCATAAAGAGGTCCAAGGGCTAGTCTTGCAGAAGGTTTTTCAGCTACACAGGATGCGCAACATCCGTGCAAGTCCTGGTGACTTTCTCCCCTGCACTGCACCGATCAGATAGATCAGTGTGGGGCAGGAGAAAGGAGAACAGTTCTTTCAGTGATCATGAAGGATGCTGTCAGTGTTTTCCTCCATCAGAATAAGCAGCCTCTAGACTGTAAGAAACACACACATTTTAACATCATTTTGATTGTCTAAAATTTACTGCAGCTAAAAATTACATTTGGTTTACAATGCATTTTGCCAGATATGTTGTCACTTGTCAAAGCTAAGAATTTTACATGCTGGGTTTTTTTATGGCACATTTAGCACTGATAAGTTGTCACACTCTTGCTTAATATGTTAACATTCTGTCTGTAAACTGTATATGCATAGCTACCTTTTTGAAGCAATATTGAGATTTACTTAAGAACGTGGGGCCCAATAAATACCATCAATGGTGCCCAGTCCAAGAGATGGTGGATCCTATAGGTAAACACCACCTCATCATGCACTAAAACTTACTAAAAAAAAAAAAGATGTGAAGTTCACACATATAGAAAATGGACATTTTGTGAATACATATTACACGTATTGTAAAATAGATAGAGCTCATATGTAGAGTTTGTTTGATAAACTTTCCTACTACTTTGTCTAAATTAGAAGCAAATTGGTTGAACATTACTTCTACCTAAAATGGCAGAAAACGCACCTATCTTGGTGATGGACAGGACAGCTAGAGGGGATATGGAGGAGGCTGTTATTTTTTTTTTAATAGGTGTACTTTCACCAATTTGCTGATAATTCATTGAAAGTAGATGATCGGTACAATTGCTGCCAATGCATTTTTTAAAGCTGTATTGTCATGAGTCAAATTTGATCATGTTAGGTTCTTGCATAGGTCCTATAGCATTGATAAGTTTCCACCCTCTTTCCTACATACACACATCTCTCCTGCATACACACAACTCTACTACTATCACACACGCAATTTTCCGAAATACACACACAACTCTCCTCCATACACAAACACAGTTCTAACACATATAGCTTTTCTACAGCTTTGAAGTATGCACTCACACCTCTGTTACATACACGCACTGTTTTGCTACATACTTGTACACAGCTTTCTTACATACACCAACAGCTCTCTTATATACTCATGCAGCTCCACACACACAAACACTTATATATATATATGTACACTCATCCATCGTATACATTACCACATCTTGAAATTCCTTCCAGGAATGTGACTGATCACATGACCTGAAAGGTTCAATGGCTAATCAACAACTTTGTTTGATTGGGACCCTATCCATGCCACCTCACATATCAGGAGTGTCATTCTTCTTTTCATAAAGAGGTCCATGGGCTAGTCTTGCAGAAGTTTTTTCAGCTACACAGGATGCGCAACATCCGTGCAAGTCCTGGTGACTTTCTCCCCTGCACTGCACCGATCAGATAGATCAGTGTGGGGCAGGAGAAAGGAGAACAGTTCTTTCAGTGATCTTGAAGGATGCTGTCAGTGTTTTCCTCCATCAGAATAAGCAGCCTCTAGACTGTAAGAAACACACACATTTTAACATCATTTTGATTGTCTAAAATTTACTGCAGCTAAAAATTACATTTGGTTTACAATGCATTTTGCCAGATATGTTGTCACTTGTCAAAGCTAAGAATTTTACATGCTGGGTTTTTTTATGGCACATTTAGCACTGATAAGTTGTCACACTCTTGCTTAATATGTTAACATTCTGTCTGTAAACTGTATATGCATAGCTACCTTTTTGAAGCAATATTGAGATTTACTTAAGAACGTGGGGCCCAATAAATACCATCAATGGTGCCCAGTCCAAGAGATGGTGGATCCTATAGGTAAACACCACCTCATCATGCACTAAAACTTACTAAAAAAAAAAAAGATGTGAAGTTCACACATATAGAAAATGGACATTTTGTGAATACATATTACACGTATTGTAAAATAGATAGAGCTCATATGTAGAGTTTGTTTGATAAACTTTCCTACTACTTTGTCTAAATTAGAAGCAAATTGGTTGAACATTACTTCTACCTAAAATGGCAGAAAACGCACCTATCTTGGTGATGGACAGGACAGCTAGAGGGGATATGGAGGAGGCTGTTATTTTTTTTTTTAATAGGTGTACTTTCACCAATTTGCTGATAATTCATTGAAAGTAGATGATCGGTACAATTGCTGCCAATGCATTTTTTAAAGCTGTATTGTCATGAGTCAAATTTGATCATGTTAGGTTCTTGCATAGGTCCTATAGCATTGATAAGTTTCCACCCTCTTTCCTACATACACACATCTCTCCTGCATACACACAACTCTACTACTATCACACACGCAATTTTCCGAAATACACACACAACTCTCCTCCATACACAAACACAGCTCTAACACATATAGCTTTTCTACAGCTTTGAAGTATGCACTCACACCTCTGTTACATACACGCACTGTTTTGCTACATACTTGTACACAGCTTTCTTACATACACCAACAGCTCTCTTATATACTCATGCAGCTCCACACACACAAACAGTTATATATATATATATATATGTACACTCATCCATCGTATACATTACCACATCTTGAAATTCCTTCCAGGAATGTGACTGATCACATGACCTGAAAGGTTCAATGGCTAATCAACAACTTTGTTTGATTGGGACCCTATCCATGCCACCTCACATATCAGGAGTGTCATTCTTCTTTTCATAAAGAGGTCCAAGGGCTAGTCTTGCAGAAGGTTTTTCAGCTACACAGGATGCGCAACATCCGTGCAAGTCCTGGTGACTTTCTCCCCTGCACTGCACCGATCAGATAGATCAGTGTGGGGCAGGAGAAAGGAGAACAGTTCTTTCAGTGATCATGAAGGATGCTGTCAGTGTTTTCCTCCATCAGAATAAGCAGCCTCTAGACTGTAAGAAACACACACATTTTAACATCATTTTGATTGTCTAAAATTTACTGCAGCTAAAAATTACATTTGGTTTACAATGCATTTTGCCAGATATGTTGTCACTTGTCAAAGCTAAGAATTTTACATGCTGGGTTTTTTTATGGCACATTTAGCACTGATAAGTTGTCACACTCTTGCTTAATATGTTAACATTCTGTCTGTAAACTGTATATGCATAGCTACCTTTTTGAAGCAATATTGAGATTTACTTAAGAACGTGGGGCCCAATAAATACCATCAATGGTGCCCAGTCCAAGAGATGGTGGATCCTATAGGTAAACACCACCTCATCATGCACTAAAACTTACTAAAAAAAAAAAAGATGTGAAGTTCACACATATAGAAAATGGACATTTTGTGAATACATATTACACGTATTGTAAAATAGATAGAGCTCATATGTAGAGTTTGTTTGATAAACTTTCCTACTACTTTGTCTAAATTAGAAGCAAATTGGTTGAACATTACTTCTACCTAAAATGGCAGAAAACGCACCTATCTTGGTGATGGACAGGACAGCTAGAGGGGATATGGAGGAGGCTGTTATTTTTTTTTTAATAGGTGTACTTTCACCAATTTGCTGATAATTCATTGAAAGTAGATGATCGGTACAATTGCTGCCAATGCATTTTTTAAAGCTGTATTGTCATGAGTCAAATTTGATCATGTTAGGTTCTTGCATAGGTCCTATAGCATTGATAAGTTTCCACCCTCTTTCCTACATACACACATCTCTCCTGCATACACACAACTCTACTACTATCACACACGCAATTTTCCGAAATACACACACAACTCTCCTCCATACACAAACACAGTTCTAACACATATAGCTTTTCTACAGCTTTGAAGTATGCACTCACACCTCTGTTACATACACGCACTGTTTTGCTACATACTTGTACACAGCTTTCTTACATACACCAACAGCTCTCTTATATACTCATGCAGCTCCACACACACAAACACTTATATATATATATGTACACTCATCCATCGTATACATTACCACATCTTGAAATTCCTTCCAGGAATGTGACTGATCACATGACCTGAAAGGTTCAATGGCTAATCAACAACTTTGTTTGATTGGGACCCTATCCATGCCACCTCACATATCAGGAGTGTCATTCTTCTTTTCATAAAGAGGTCCATGGGCTAGTCTTGCAGAAGTTTTTTCAGCTACACAGGATGCGCAACATCCGTGCAAGTCCTGGTGACTTTCTCCCCTGCACTGCACCGATCAGATAGATCAGTGTGGGGCAGGAGAAAGGAGAACAGTTCTTTCAGTGATCATGAAGGATGCTGTCAGTGTTTTCCTCCATCAGAATAAGCAGCCTCTAGACTGTAAGAAACACACACATTTTAACATCATTTTGATTGTCTAAAATTTACTGCAGCTAAAAATTACATTTGGTTTACAATGCATTTTGCCAGATATGTTGTCACTTGTCAAAGCTAAGAATTTTACATGCTGGGTTTTTTTATGGCACATTTAGCACTGATAAGTTGTCACACTCTTGCTTAATATGTTAACATTCTGTCTGTAAACTGTATATGCATAGCTACCTTTTTGAAGCAATATTGAGATTTACTTAAGAACGTGGGGCCCAATAAATACCATCAATGGTGCCCAGTCCAAGAGATGGTGGATCCTATAGGTAAACACCACCTCATCATGCACTAAAACTTACTAAAAAAAAAAAAGATGTGAAGTTCACACATATAGAAAATGGACATTTTGTGAATACATATTACACGTATTGTAAAATAGATAGAGCTCATATGTAGAGTTTGTTTGATAAACTTTCCTACTACTTTGTCTAAATTAGAAGCAAATTGGTTGAACATTACTTCTACCTAAAATGGCAGAAAACGCACCTATCTTGGTGATGGACAGGACAGCTAGAGGGGATATGGAGGAGGCTGTTATTTTTTTTTTTAATAGGTGTACTTTCACCAATTTGCTGATAATTCATTGAAAGTAGATGATCGGTACAATTGCTGCCAATGCATTTTTTAAAGCTGTATTGTCATGAGTCAAATTTGATCATGTTAGGTTCTTGCATAGGTCCTATAGCATTGATAAGTTTCCACCCTCTTTCCTACATACACACATCTCTCCTGCATACACACAACTCTACTACTATCACACACGCAATTTTCCAAAATACACACACAACTCTCCTCCATACACAAACACAGTTCTAACACATATAGCTTTTCTACAGCTTTGAAGTATGCACTTACACCTCTGTTACATACACGCACTGTTTTGCTACATACTTGTACACAGCTTTCTTACATACACCAACAGCTCTCTTATATACTCATGCAGCTCCACACACACAAACACATATATATATATATATATATGTACACTCATCCATCGTATACATTACCACATCTTGAAATTCCTTCCAGGAATGTGACTGATCACATGACCTGAAAGGTTCAATGGCTAATCAACAACTTTGTTTGATTGGGACCCTATCCATGCCACCTCACATATCAGGAGTGGCATTCTTCTTTTCATAAAGAGGTCCAAGGGCTAGTCTTGCAGAAGTTTTTTCAGCTACACAGGATGCGCAACATCCGTGCAAGTCCTGGTGACTTTCTCCCCTGCACTGCACCGATCAGATAGATCAGTGTGGGGCAGGAGAAAGGAGAACAGTTCTTTCAGTGATCATGAAGGATGCTGTCAGTGTTTTCCTCCATCAGAATAAGCAGCCTCTAGACTGTAAGAAACACACACATTTTAACATCATTTTGATTGTCTAAAATTTACTGCAGCTAAAAATTACATTTGGTTTACAATGCATTTTGCCAGATATGTTGTCACTTGTCAAAGCTAAGAATTTTACATGCTGGGTTTTTTTATGGCACATTTAGCACTGATAAGTTGTCACACTCTTGCTTAATATGTTAACATTCTGTCTGTAAACTGTATATGCATAGCTACCTTTTTGAAGCAATATTGAGATTTACTTAAGAACGTGGGGCCCAATAAATACCATCAATGGTGCCCAGTCCAAGAGATGGTGGATCCTATAGGTAAACACCACCTCATCATGCACTAAAACTTACTAAAAAAAAAAAAGATGTGAAGTTCACACATATAGAAAATGGACATTTTGTGAATACATATTACACGTATTGTAAAATAGATAGAGCTCATATGTAGAGTTTGTTTGATAAACTTTCCTACTACTTTGTCTAAATTAGAAGCAAATTGGTTGAACATTACTTCTACCTAAAATGGCAGAAAACGCACCTATCTTGGTGATGGACAGGACAGCTAGAGGGGATATGGAGGAGGCTGTTATTTTTTTTTTAATAGGTGTACTTTCACCAATTTGCTGATAATTCATTGAAAGTAGATGATCGGTACAATTGCTGCCAATGCATTTTTTAAAGCTGTATTGTCATGAGTCAAATTTGATCATGTTAGGTTCTTGCATAGGTCCTATAGCATTGATAAGTTTCCACCCTCTTTCCTACATACACACATCTCTCCTGCATACACACAACTCTACTACTATCACACACGCAATTTTCCAAAATACACACACAACTCTCCTCCATACACAAACACAGTTCTAACACATATAGCTTTTCTACAGCTTTGAAGTATGCACTTACACCTCTGTTACATACACGCACTGTTTTGCTACATACTTGTACACAGCTTTCTTACATACACCAACAGCTCTCTTATATACTCATGCAGCTCCACACACACAAACAGTTATATATATATATGTACACTCATCCATCGTATACATTACCACATCTTGAAATTCCTTCCAGGAATGTGACTGATCACATGACCTGAAAGGTTCAATGGCTAATCAACAACTTTGTTTGATTGGGACCCTATCCATGCCACCTCACATATCAGGAGTGTCATTCTTCTTTTCATAAAGAGGTCCATGGGCTAGTCTTGCAGAAGTTTTTTCAGCTACACAGGATGCGCAACATCCGTGCAAGTCCTGGTGACTTTCTCCCCTGCACTGCACCGATCAGATAGATCAGTGTGGGGCAGGAGAAAGGAGAACAGTTCTTTCAGTGATCATGAAGGATGCTGTCAGTGTTTTCCTCCATCAGAATAAGCAGCCTCTAGACTGTAAGAAACACACACATTTTAACATCATTTTGATTGTCTAAAATTTACTGCAGCTAAAAATTACATTTGGTTTACAATGCATTTTGCCAGATATGTTGTCACTTGTCAAAGCTAAGAATTTTACATGCTGGGTTTTTTTATGGCACATTTAGCACTGATAAGTTGTCACACTCTTGCTTAATATGTTAACATTCTGTCTGTAAACTGTATATGCATAGCTACCTTTTTGAAGCAATATTGAGATTTACTTAAGAACGTGGGGCCCAATAAATACCATCAATGGTGCCCAGTCCAAGAGATGGTGGATCCTATAGGTAAACACCACCTCATCATGCACTAAAACTTACTAAAAAAAAAAAAGATGTGAAGTTCACACATATAGAAAATGGACATTTTGTGAATACATATTACACGTATTGTAAAATAGATAGAGCTCATATGTAGAGTTTGTTTGATAAACTTTCCTACTACTTTGTCTAAATTAGAAGCAAATTGGTTGAACATTACTTCTACCTAAAATGGCAGAAAACGCACCTATCTTGGTGATGGACAGGACAGCTAGAGGGGATATGGAGGAGGCTGTTATTTTTTTTTTAATAGGTGTACTTTCACCAATTTGCTGATAATTCATTGAAAGTAGATGATCGGTACAATTGCTGCCAATGCATTTTTTAAAGCTGTATTGTCATGAGTCAAATTTGATCATGTTAGGTTCTTGCATAGGTCCTATAGCATTGATAAGTTTCCACCCTCTTTCCTACATACACACATCTCTCCTGCATACACACAACTCTACTACTATCACACACGCAATTTTCCGAAATACACACACAACTCTCCTCCATACACAAACACAGTTCTAACACATATAGCTTTTCTACAGCTTTGAAGTATGCACTTACACCTCTGTTACATACACGCACTGTTTTGCTACATACTTGTACACAGCTTTCTTACATACACCAACAGCTCTCTTATATACTCATGCAGCTCCACACACACAAACAGTTATATATATATATATATATGTACACTCATCCATCGTATACATTACCACATCTTGAAATTCCTTCCAGGAATGTGACTGATCACATGACCTGAAAGGTTCAATGGCTAATCAACAACTTTGTTTGATTGGGACCCTATCCATGCCACCTCACATATCAGGAGTGTCATTCTTCTTTTCATAAAGAGGTCCATGGGCTAGTCTTGCAGAAGTTTTTTCAGCTACACAGGATGCGCAACATCCGTGCAAGTCCTGGTGACTTTCTCCCCTGCACTGCACCGATCAGATAGATCAGTGTGGGGCAGGAGAAAGGAGAACAGTTCTTTCAGTGATCATGAAGGATGCTGTCAGTGTTTTCCTCCATCAGAATAAGCAGCCTCTAGACTGTAAGAAACACACACATTTTAACATCATTTTGATTGTCTAAAATTTACTGCAGCTAAAAATTACATTTGGTTTACAATGCATTTTGCCAGATATGTTGTCACTTGTCAAAGCTAAGAATTTTACATGCTGGGTTTTTTTATGGCACATTTAGCACTGATAAGTTGTCACACTCTTGCTTAATATGTTAACATTCTGTCTGTAAACTGTATATGCATAGCTACCTTTTTGAAGCAATATTGAGATTTACTTAAGAACGTGGGGCCCAATAAATACCATCAATGGTGCCCAGTCCAAGAGATGGTGGATCCTATAGGTAAACACCACCTCATCATGCACTAAAACTTACTAAAAAAAAAAAAGATGTGAAGTTCACACATATAGAAAATGGACATTTTGTGAATACATATTACACGTATTGTAAAATAGATAGAGCTCATATGTAGAGTTTGTTTGATAAACTTTCCTACTACTTTGTCTAAATTAGAAGCAAATTGGTTGAACATTACTTCTACCTAAAATGGCAGAAAACGCACCTATCTTGGTGATGGACAGGACAGCTAGAGGGGATATGGAGGAGGCTGTTATTTTTTTTTTAATAGGTGTACTTTCACCAATTTGCTGATAATTCATTGAAAGTAGATGATCGGTACAATTGCTGCCAATGCATTTTTTAAAGCTGTATTGTCATGAGTCAAATTTGATCATGTTAGGTTCTTGCATAGGTCCTATAGCATTGATAAGTTTCCACCCTCTTTCCTACATACACACATCTCTCCTGCATACACACAACTCTACTACTATCACACACGCAATTTTCCGAAATACACACACAACTCTCCTCCATACACAAACACAGCTCTAACACATATAGCTTTTCTACAGCTTTGAAGTATGCACTCACACCTCTGTTACATACACGCACTGTTTTGCTACATACTTGTACACAGCTTTCTTACATACACCAACAGCTCTCTTATATACTCATGCAGCTCCACACACACAAACAGTTATATATATATATATATATATGTACACTCATCCATCGTATACATTACCACATCTTGAAATTCCTTCCAGGAATGTGACTGATCACATGACCTGAAAGGTTCAATGGCTAATCAACAACTTTGTTTGATTGGGACCCTATCCATGCCACCTCACATATCAGGAGTGTCATTCTTCTTTTCATAAAGAGGTCCAAGGGCTAGTCTTGCAGAAGGTTTTTCAGCTACACAGGATGCGCAACATCCGTGCAAGTCCTGGTGACTTTCTCCCCTGCACTGCACCGATCAGATAGATCAGTGTGGGGCAGGAGAAAGGAGAACAGTTCTTTCAGTGATCATGAAGGATGCTGTCAGTGTTTTCCTCCATCAGAATAAGCAGCCTCTAGACTGTAAGAAACACACACATTTTAACATCATTTTGATTGTCTAAAATTTACTGCAGCTAAAAATTACATTTGGTTTACAATGCATTTTGCCAGATATGTTGTCACTTGTCAAAGCTAAGAATTTTACATGCTGGGTTTTTTTATGGCACATTTAGCACTGATAAGTTGTCACACTCTTGCTTAATATGTTAACATTCTGTCTGTAAACTGTATATGCATAGCTACCTTTTTGAAGCAATATTGAGATTTACTTAAGAACGTGGGGCCCAATAAATACCATCAATGGTGCCCAGTCCAAGAGATGGTGGATCCTATAGGTAAACACCACCTCATCATGCACTAAAACTTACTAAAAAAAAAAAAGATGTGAAGTTCACACATATAGAAAATGGACATTTTGTGAATACATATTACACGTATTGTAAAATAGATAGAGCTCATATGTAGAGTTTGTTTGATAAACTTTCCTACTACTTTGTCTAAATTAGAAGCAAATTGGTTGAACATTACTTCTACCTAAAATGGCAGAAAACGCACCTATCTTGGTGATGGACAGGACAGCTAGAGGGGATATGGAGGAGGCTGTTATTTTTTTTTTAATAGGTGTACTTTCACCAATTTGCTGATAATTCATTGAAAGTAGATGATCGGTACAATTGCTGCCAATGCATTTTTTAAAGCTGTATTGTCATGAGTCAAATTTGATCATGTTAGGTTCTTGCATAGGTCCTATAGCATTGATAAGTTTCCACCCTCTTTCCTACATACACACATCTCTCCTGCATACACACAACTCTACTACTATCACACACGCAATTTTCCGAAATACACACACAACTCTCCTCCATACACAAACACAGTTCTAACACATATAGCTTTTCTACAGCTTTGAAGTATGCACTCACACCTCTGTTACATACACGCACTGTTTTGCTACATACTTGTACACAGCTTTCTTACATACACCAACAGCTCTCTTATATACTCATGCAGCTCCACACACACAAACACATATATATATATATATATATGTACACTCATCCATCGTATACATTACCACATCTTGAAATTCCTTCCAGGAATGTGACTGATCACATGACCTGAAAGGTTCAATGGCTAATCAACAACTTTGTTTGATTGGGACCCTATCCATGCCACCTCACATATCAGGAGTGGCATTCTTCTTTTCATAAAGAGGTCCAAGGGCTAGTCTTGCAGAAGTTTTTTCAGCTACACAGGATGCGCAACATCCGTGCAAGTCCTGGTGACTTTCTCCCCTGCACTGCACCGATCAGATAGATCAGTGTGGGGCAGGAGAAAGGAGAACAGTTCTTTCAGTGATCATGAAGGATGCTGTCAGTGTTTTCCTCCATCAGAATAAGCAGCCTCTAGACTGTAAGAAACACACACATTTTAACATCATTTTGATTGTCTAAAATTTACTGCAGCTAAAAATTACATTTGGTTTACAATGCATTTTGCCAGATATGTTGTCACTTGTCAAAGCTAAGAATTTTACATGCTGGGTTTTTTTATGGCACATTTAGCACTGATAAGTTGTCACACTCTTGCTTAATATGTTAACATTCTGTCTGTAAACTGTATATGCATAGCTACCTTTTTGAAGCAATATTGAGATTTACTTAAGAACGTGGGGCCCAATAAATACCATCAATGGTGCCCAGTCCAAGAGATGGTGGATCCTATAGGTAAACACCACCTCATCATGCACTAAAACTTACTAAAAAAAAAAAAGATGTGAAGTTCACACATATAGAAAATGGACATTTTGTGAATACATATTACACGTATTGTAAAATAGATAGAGCTCATATGTAGAGTTTGTTTGATAAACTTTCCTACTACTTTGTCTAAATTAGAAGCAAATTGGTTGAACATTACTTCTACCTAAAATGGCAGAAAACGCACCTATCTTGGTGATGGACAGGACAGCTAGAGGGGATATGGAGGAGGCTGTTATTTTTTTTTTAATAGGTGTACTTTCACCAATTTGCTGATAATTCATTGAAAGTAGATGATCGGTACAATTGCTGCCAATGCATTTTTTAAAGCTGTATTGTCATGAGTCAAATTTGATCATGTTAGGTTCTTGCATAGGTCCTATAGCATTGATAAGTTTCCACCCTCTTTCCTACATACACACATCTCTCCTGCATACACACAACTCTACTACTATCACACACGCAATTTTCCAAAATACACACACAACTCTCCTCCATACACAAACACAGTTCTAACACATATAGCTTTTCTACAGCTTTGAAGTATGCACTTACACCTCTGTTACATACACGCACTGTTTTGCTACATACTTGTACACAGCTTTCTTACATACACCAACAGCTCTCTTATATACTCATGCAGCTCCACACACACAAACACATATATATATATATATATATGTACACTCATCCATCGTATACATTACCACATCTTGAAATTCCTTCCAGGAATGTGACTGATCACATGACCTGAAAGGTTCAATGGCTAATCAACAACTTTGTTTGATTGGGACCCTATCCATGCCACCTCACATATCAGGAGTGTCATTCTTCTTTTCATAAAGAGGTCCAAGGGCTAGTCTTGCAGAAGTTTTTTCAGCTACACAGGATGCGCAACATCCGTGCAAGTCCTGGTGACTTTCTCCCCTGCACTGCACCGATCAGATAGATCAGTGTGGGGCAGGAGAAAGGAGAACAGTTCTTTCAGTGATCATGAAGGATGCTGTCAGTGTTTTCCTCCATCAGAATAAGCAGCCTCTAGACTGTAAGAAACACACACATTTTAACATCATTTTGATTGTCTAAAATTTACTGCAGCTAAAAATTACATTTGGTTTACAATGCATTTTGCCAGATATGTTGTCACTTGTCAAAGCTAAGAATTTTACATGCTGGGTTTTTTTATGGCACATTTAGCACTGATAAGTTGTCACACTCTTGCTTAATATGTTAACATTCTGTCTGTAAACTGTATATGCATAGCTACCTTTTTGAAGCAATATTGAGATTTACTTAAGAACGTGGGGCCCAATAAATACCATCAATGGTGCCCAGTCCAAGAGATGGTGGATCCTATAGGTAAACACCACCTCATCATGCACTAAAACTTACTAAAAAAAAAAAAGATGTGAAGTTCACACATATAGAAAATGGACATTTTGTGAATACATATTACACGTATTGTAAAATAGATAGAGCTCATATGTAGAGTTTGTTTGATAAACTTTCCTACTACTTTGTCTAAATTAGAAGCAAATTGGTTGAACATTACTTCTACCTAAAATGGCAGAAAACGCACCTATCTTGGTGATGGACAGGACAGCTAGAGGGGATATGGAGGAGGCTGTTATTTTTTTTTTAATAGGTGTACTTTCACCAATTTGCTGATAATTCATTGAAAGTAGATGATCGGTACAATTGCTGCCAATGCATTTTTTAAAGCTGTATTGTCATGAGTCAAATTTGATCATGTTAGGTTCTTGCATAGGTCCTATAGCATTGATAAGTTTCCACCCTCTTTCCTACATACACACATCTCTCCTGCATACACACAACTCTACTACTATCACACACGCAATTTTCCGAAATACACACACAACTCTCCTCCATACACAAACACAGTTCTAACACATATAGCTTTTCTACAGCTTTGAAGTATGCACTTACACCTCTGTTACATACACGCACTGTTTTGCTACATACTTGTACACAGCTTTCTTACATACACCAACAGCTCTCTTATATACTCATGCAGCTCCACACACACAAACAGTTATATATATATATATATATGTACACTCATCCATCGTATACATTACCACATCTTGAAATTCCTTCCAGGAATGTGACTGATCACATGACCTGAAAGGTTCAATGGCTAATCAACAACTTTGTTTGATTGGGACCCTATCCATGCCACCTCACATATCAGGAGTGTCATTCTTCTTTTCATAAAGAGGTCCATGGGCTAGTCTTGCAGAAGTTTTTTCAGCTACACAGGATGCGCAACATCCGTGCAAGTCCTGGTGACTTTCTCCCCTGCACTGCACCGATCAGATAGATCAGTGTGGGGCAGGAGAAAGGAGAACAGTTCTTTCAGTGATCATGAAGGATGCTGTCAGTGTTTTCCTCCATCAGAATAAGCAGCCTCTAGACTGTAAGAAACACACACATTTTAACATCATTTTGATTGTCTAAAATTTACTGCAGCTAAAAATTACATTTGGTTTACAATGCATTTTGCCAGATATGTTGTCACTTGTCAAAGCTAAGAATTTTACATGCTGGGTTTTTTTATGGCACATTTAGCACTGATAAGTTGTCACACTCTTGCTTAATATGTTAACATTCTGTCTGTAAACTGTATATGCATAGCTACCTTTTTGAAGCAATATTGAGATTTACTTAAGAACGTGGGGCCCAATAAATACCATCAATGGTGCCCAGTCCAAGAGATGGTGGATCCTATAGGTAAACACCACCTCATCATGCACTAAAACTTACTAAAAAAAAAAAAGATGTGAAGTTCACACATATAGAAAATGGACATTTTGTGAATACATATTACACGTATTGTAAAATAGATAGAGCTCATATGTAGAGTTTGTTTGATAAACTTTCCTACTACTTTGTCTAAATTAGAAGCAAATTGGTTGAACATTACTTCTACCTAAAATGGCAGAAAACGCACCTATCTTGGTGATGGACAGGACAGCTAGAGGGGATATGGAGGAGGCTGTTATTTTTTTTTTAATAGGTGTACTTTCACCAATTTGCTGATAATTCATTGAAAGTAGATGATCGGTACAATTGCTGCCAATGCATTTTTTAAAGCTGTATTGTCATGAGTCAAATTTGATCATGTTAGGTTCTTGCATAGGTCCTATAGCATTGATAAGTTTCCACCCTCTTTCCTACATACACACATCTCTCCTGCATACACACAACTCTACTACTATCACACACGCAATTTTCCGAAATACACACACAACTCTCCTCCATACACAAACACAGTTCTAACACATATAGCTTTTCTACAGCTTTGAAGTATGCACTCACACCTCTGTTACATACACGCACTGTTTTGCTACATACTTGTACACAGCTTTCTTACATACACCAACAGCTCTCTTATATACTCATGCAGCTCCACACACACAAACACTTATATATATATATGTACACTCATCCATCGTATACATTACCACATCTTGAAATTCCTTCCAGGAATGTGACTGATCACATGACCTGAAAGGTTCAATGGCTAATCAACAACTTTGTTTGATTGGGACCCTATCCATGCCACCTCACATATCAGGAGTGTCATTCTTCTTTTCATAAAGAGGTCCATGGGCTAGTCTTGCAGAAGTTTTTTCAGCTACACAGGATGCGCAACATCCGTGCAAGTCCTGGTGACTTTCTCCCCTGCACTGCACCGATCAGATAGATCAGTGTGGGGCAGGAGAAAGGAGAACAGTTCTTTCAGTGATCATGAAGGATGCTGTCAGTGTTTTCCTCCATCAGAATAAGCAGCCTCTAGACTGTAAGAAACACACACATTTTAACATCATTTTGATTGTCTAAAATTTACTGCAGCTAAAAATTACATTTGGTTTACAATGCATTTTGCCAGATATGTTGTCACTTGTCAAAGCTAAGAATTTTACATGCTGGGTTTTTTTATGGCACATTTAGCACTGATAAGTTGTCACACTCTTGCTTAATATGTTAACATTCTGTCTGTAAACTGTATATGCATAGCTACCTTTTTGAAGCAATATTGAGATTTACTTAAGAACGTGGGGCCCAATAAATACCATCAATGGTGCCCAGTCCAAGAGATGGTGGATCCTATAGGTAAACACCACCTCATCATGCACTAAAACTTACTAAAAAAAAAAAAGATGTGAAGTTCACACATATAGAAAATGGACATTTTGTGAATACATATTACACGTATTGTAAAATAGATAGAGCTCATATGTAGAGTTTGTTTGATAAACTTTCCTACTACTTTGTCTAAATTAGAAGCAAATTGGTTGAACATTACTTCTACCTAAAATGGCAGAAAACGCACCTATCTTGGTGATGGACAGGACAGCTAGAGGGGATATGGAGGAGGCTGTTATTTTTTTTTTTAATAGGTGTACTTTCACCAATTTGCTGATAATTCATTGAAAGTAGATGATCGGTACAATTGCTGCCAATGCATTTTTTAAAGCTGTATTGTCATGAGTCAAATTTGATCATGTTAGGTTCTTGCATAGGTCCTATAGCATTGATAAGTTTCCACCCTCTTTCCTACATACACACATCTCTCCTGCATACACACAACTCTACTACTATCACACACGCAATTTTCCAAAATACACACACAACTCTCCTCCATACACAAACACAGTTCTAACACATATAGCTTTTCTACAGCTTTGAAGTATGCACTTACACCTCTGTTACATACACGCACTGTTTTGCTACATACTTGTACACAGCTTTCTTACATACACCAACAGCTCTCTTATATACTCATGCAGCTCCACACACACAAACACATATATATATATATATATATGTACACTCATCCATCGTATACATTACCACATCTTGAAATTCCTTCCAGGAATGTGACTGATCACATGACCTGAAAGGTTCAATGGCTAATCAACAACTTTGTTTGATTGGGACCCTATCCATGCCACCTCACATATCAGGAGTGGCATTCTTCTTTTCATAAAGAGGTCCAAGGGCTAGTCTTGCAGAAGTTTTTTCAGCTACACAGGATGCGCAACATCCGTGCAAGTCCTGGTGACTTTCTCCCCTGCACTGCACCGATCAGATAGATCAGTGTGGGGCAGGAGAAAGGAGAACAGTTCTTTCAGTGATCATGAAGGATGCTGTCAGTGTTTTCCTCCATCAGAATAAGCAGCCTCTAGACTGTAAGAAACACACACATTTTAACATCATTTTGATTGTCTAAAATTTACTGCAGCTAAAAATTACATTTGGTTTACAATGCATTTTGCCAGATATGTTGTCACTTGTCAAAGCTAAGAATTTTACATGCTGGGTTTTTTTATGGCACATTTAGCACTGATAAGTTGTCACACTCTTGCTTAATATGTTAACATTCTGTCTGTAAACTGTATATGCATAGCTACCTTTTTGAAGCAATATTGAGATTTACTTAAGAACGTGGGGCCCAATAAATACCATCAATGGTGCCCAGTCCAAGAGATGGTGGATCCTATAGGTAAACACCACCTCATCATGCACTAAAACTTACTAAAAAAAAAAAAGATGTGAAGTTCACACATATAGAAAATGGACATTTTGTGAATACATATTACACGTATTGTAAAATAGATAGAGCTCATATGTAGAGTTTGTTTGATAAACTTTCCTACTACTTTGTCTAAATTAGAAGCAAATTGGTTGAACATTACTTCTACCTAAAATGGCAGAAAACGCACCTATCTTGGTGATGGACAGGACAGCTAGAGGGGATATGGAGGAGGCTGTTATTTTTTTTTTAATAGGTGTACTTTCACCAATTTGCTGATAATTCATTGAAAGTAGATGATCGGTACAATTGCTGCCAATGCATTTTTTAAAGCTGTATTGTCATGAGTCAAATTTGATCATGTTAGGTTCTTGCATAGGTCCTATAGCATTGATAAGTTTCCACCCTCTTTCCTACATACACACATCTCTCCTGCATACACACAACTCTACTACTATCACACACGCAATTTTCCAAAATACACACACAACTCTCCTCCATACACAAACACAGTTCTAACACATATAGCTTTTCTACAGCTTTGAAGTATGCACTTACACCTCTGTTACATACACGCACTGTTTTGCTACATACTTGTACACAGCTTTCTTACATACACCAACAGCTCTCTTATATACTCATGCAGCTCCACACACACAAACACATATATATATATATATATATGTACACTCATCCATCGTATACATTACCACATCTTGAAATTCCTTCCAGGAATGTGACTGATCACATGACCTGAAAGGTTCAATGGCTAATCAACAACTTTGTTTGATTGGGACCCTATCCATGCCACCTCACATATCAGGAGTGTCATTCTTCTTTTCATAAAGAGGTCCAAGGGCTAGTCTTGCAGAAGTTTTTTCAGCTACACAGGATGCGCAACATCCGTGCAAGTCCTGGTGACTTTCTCCCCTGCACTGCACCGATCAGATAGATCAGTGTGGGGCAGGAGAAAGGAGAACAGTTCTTTCAGTGATCATGAAGGATGCTGTCAGTGTTTTCCTCCATCAGAATAAGCAGCCTCTAGACTGTAAGAAACACACACATTTTAACATCATTTTGATTGTCTAAAATTTACTGCAGCTAAAAATTACATTTGGTTTACAATGCATTTTGCCAGATATGTTGTCACTTGTCAAAGCTAAGAATTTTACATGCTGGGTTTTTTTATGGCACATTTAGCACTGATAAGTTGTCACACTCTTGCTTAATATGTTAACATTCTGTCTGTAAACTGTATATGCATAGCTACCTTTTTGAAGCAATATTGAGATTTACTTAAGAACGTGGGGCCCAATAAATACCATCAATGGTGCCCAGTCCAAGAGATGGTGGATCCTATAGGTAAACACCACCTCATCATGCACTAAAACTTACTAAAAAAAAAAAAGATGTGAAGTTCACACATATAGAAAATGGACATTTTGTGAATACATATTACACGTATTGTAAAATAGATAGAGCTCATATGTAGAGTTTGTTTGATAAACTTTCCTACTACTTTGTCTAAATTAGAAGCAAATTGGTTGAACATTACTTCTACCTAAAATGGCAGAAAACGCACCTATCTTGGTGATGGACAGGACAGCTAGAGGGGATATGGAGGAGGCTGTTATTTTTTTTTTAATAGGTGTACTTTCACCAATTTGCTGATAATTCATTGAAAGTAGATGATCGGTACAATTGCTGCCAATGCATTTTTTAAAGCTGTATTGTCATGAGTCAAATTTGATCATGTTAGGTTCTTGCATAGGTCCTATAGCATTGATAAGTTTCCACCCTCTTTCCTACATACACACATCTCTCCTGCATACACACAACTCTACTACTATCACACACGCAATTTTCCAAAATACACACACAACTCTCCTCCATACACAAACACAGTTCTAACACATATAGCTTTTCTACAGCTTTGAAGTATGCACTTACACCTCTGTTACATACACGCACTGTTTTGCTACATACTTGTACACAGCTTTCTTACATACACCAACAGCTCTCTTATATACTCATGCAGCTCCACACACACAAACAGTTATATATATATATATATATATATGTACACTCATCCATCGTATACATTACCACATCTTGAAATTCCTTCCAGGAATGTGACTGATCACATGACCTGAAAGGTTCAATGGCTAATCAACAACTTTGTTTGATTGGGACCCTATCCATGCCACCTCACATATCAGGAGTGTCGTTCTTCTTTTCATAAAGAGGTCCAAGGGCTAGTCTTGCAGAAGTTTTTTCAGCTACACAGGATGCGCAACATCCGTGCAAGTCCTGGTGACTTTCTCCCCTGCACTGCACCGATCAGATAGATCAGTGTGGGGCAGGAGAAAGGAGAACAGTTCTTTCAGTGATCATGAAGGATGCTGTCAGTGTTTTCCTCCATCAGAATAAGCAGCCTCTAGACTGTAAGAAACACACACATTTTAACATCATTTTGATTGTCTAAAATTTACTGCAGCTAAAAATTACATTTGGTTTACAATGCATTTTGCCAGATATGTTGTCACTTGTCAAAGCTAAGAATTTTACATGCTGGGTTTTTTTATGGCACATTTAGCACTGATAAGTTGTCACACTCTTGCTTAATATGTTAACATTCTGTCTGTAAACTGTATATGCATAGCTACCCTTTTGAAGCAATATTGAGATTTACTTAAGAACGTGGGGCCCAATAAATACCATCAATGGTGCCCAGTCCAAGAGATGGTGGATCCTATAGGTAAACACCACCTCATCATGCACTAAAACTTACTAAAAAAAAAAAAGATGTGAAGTTCACACATATAGAAAATGGACATTTTGTGAATACATATTACACGTATTGTAAAATAGATAGAGCTCATATGTAGAGTTTGTTTGATAAACTTTCCTACTACTTTGTCTAAATTAGAAGCAAATTGGTTGAACATTACTTCTACCTAAAATGGCAGAAAACGCACCTATCTTGGTGATGGACAGGACAGCTAGAGGGGATATGGAGGAGGCTGTTATTTTTTTTTTAATAGGTGTACTTTCACCAATTTGCTGATAATTCATTGAAAGTAGATGATCGGTACAATTGCTGCCAATGCATTTTTTAAAGCTGTATTGTCATGAGTCAAATTTGATCATGTTAGGTTCTTGCATAGGTCCTATAGCATTGATAAGTTTCCACCCTCTTTCCTACATACACACATCTCTCCTGCATACACACAACTCTACTACTATCACACACGCAATTTTCCAAAATACACACACAACTCTCCTCCATACACAAACACAGTTCTAACACATATAGCTTTTCTACAGCTTTGAAGTATGCACTTACACCTCTGTTACATACACGCACTGTTTTGCTACATACTTATACACAGCTTTCTTACATACACCAACAGCTCTCTTATATACTCATGCAGATCCACACACACAAACACTTATATATATATATGTACACTCATCCATCGTATACATTACCACATCTTGAAATTCCTTCCAGGAATGTGACTGATCACATGACCTGAAAGGTTCAATGGCTAATCAACAACTTTGTTTGATTGGGACCCTATCCATGCCACCTCACATATCAGGAGTGTCATTCTTCTTTTCATAAAGAGGTCCAAGGGCTAGTCTTGCAGAAGTTTTTTCAGCTACACAGGATGCGCAACATCCGTGCAAGTCCTGGTGACTTTCTCCCCTGCACTGCACCGATCAGATAGATCAGTGTGGGGCAGGAGAAAGGAGAACAGTTCTTTCAGTGATCATGAAGGATGCTGTCAGTGTTTTCCTCCATCAGAATAAGCAGCCTCTAGACTGTAAGAAACACACACATTTTAACATCATTTTGATTGTCTAAAATTTATTGCAGCTAAAAATTACATTTGGTTTACAATGCATTTTGCCAGATATGTTGTCACTTGTCAAAGCTAAGAATTTTACATGCTGGGTTTTTTTATGGCACATTTAGCACTGATAAGTTGTCACACTCTTGCTTAATATGTTAACATTCTGTCTGTAAACTGTATATGCATAGCTACCTTTTTGAAGCAATATTGAGATTTACTTAAGAACGTGGGGCCCAATAAATACCATCAATGGTGCCCAGTCCAAGAGATGGTGGATCCTATAGGTAAACACCACCTCATCATGCACTAAAACTTACTAAAAAAAAAAAAGATGTGAAGTTCACACATATAGAAAATGGACATTTTGTGAATACATATTACACGTATTGTAAAATAGATAGAGCTCATATGTAGAGTTTGTTTGATAAACTTTCCTACTACTTTGTCTAAATTAGAAGCAAATTGGTTGAACATTACTTCTACCTAAAATGGCAGAAAACGCACCTATCTTGGTGATGGACAGGACAGCTAGAGGGGATATGGAGGAGGCTGTTATTTTTTTTTTAATAGGTGTACTTTCACCAATTTGCTGATAATTCATTGAAAGTAGATGATCGGTACAATTGCTGCCAATGCATTTTTTTAAAGCTGTATTGTCATGAGTCAAATTTGATCATGTTAGGTTCTTGCATAGGTCCTATAGCATTGATAAGTTTCCACCCTCTTTCCTACATACACACATCTCTCCTGCATACACACAACTCTACTACTATCACACACGCAATTTTCCAAAATACACACACAACTCTCCTACATACACAAACACAGTTCTAACACATATAGCTTTTCTACAGCTTTGAAGTATGCACTTACACCTCTGTTACATACACGCACTGTTTTGCTACATACTTATACACAGCTTTCTTACATACACCAACAGCTCTCTTATATACTCATGCAGATCCACACACACAAACACTTATATATATATATGTACACTCATCCATCGTATACATTACCACATCTTGAAATTCCTTCCAGGAATGTGACTGATCACATGACCTGAAAGGTTCAATGGCTAATCAACAACTTTGTTTGATTGGGACCCTATCCATGCCACCTCACATATCAGGAGTGTCATTCTTCTTTTCATAAAGAGGTCCAAGGGCTAGTCTTGCAGAAGTTTTTTCAGCTACACAGGATGCGCAACATCCGTGCAAGTCCTGGTGACTTTCTCCCCTGCACTGCACCGATCAGATAGATCAGTGTGGGGCAGGAGAAAGGAGAACAGTTCTTTCAGTGATCATGAAGGATGCTGTCAGTGTTTTCCTCCATCAGAATAAGCAGCCTCTAGACTGTAAGAAACACACACATTTTAACATCATTTTGATTGTCTAAAATTTACTGCAGCTAAAAATTACATTTGGTTTACAATGCATTTTGCCAGATATGTTGTCACTTGTCAAAGCTAAGAATTTTACATGCTGGGTTTTTTTATGGCACATTTAGCACTGATAAGTTGTCACACTCTTGCTTAATATGTTAACATTCTGTCTGTAAACTGTATATGCATAGCTACCTTTTTGAAGCAATATTGAGATTTACTTAAGAACGTGGGGCCCAATAAATACCATCAATGGTGCCCAGTCCAAGAGATGGTGGATCCTATAGGTAAACACCACCTCATCATGCACTAAAACTTACTAAAAAAAAAAAAGATGTGAAGTTCACACATATAGAAAATGGACATTTTGTGAATACATATTACACGTATTGTAAAATAGATAGAGCTCATATGTAGAGTTTGTTTGATAAACTTTCCTACTACTTTGTCTAAATTAGAAGCAAATTGGTTGAACATTACTTCTACCTAAAATGGCAGAAAACGCACCTATCTTGGTGATGGACAGGACAGCTAGAGGGGATATGGAGGAGGCTGTTATTTTTTTTTTAATAGGTGTACTTTCACCAATTTGCTGATAATTCATTGAAAGTAGATGATCGGTACAATTGCTGCCAATGCATTTTTTAAAGCTGTATTGTCATGAGTCAAATTTGATCATGTTAGGTTCTTGCATAGGTCCTATAGCATTGATAAGTTTCCACCCTCTTTCCTACATACACACATCTCTCCTGCATACACACAACTCTACTACTATCACACACGCAATTTTCCAAAATACACACACAACTCTCCTCCATACACAAACACAGTTCTAACACATATAGCTTTTCTACAGCTTTGAAGTATGCACTTACACCTCTGTTACATACACGCACTGTTTTGCTACATACTTGTACACAGCTTTCTTACATACACCAACAGCTCTCTTATATACTCATGCAGCTCCACACACACAAACACTTATATATATATATATGTACACTCATCCATCGTATACATTACCACATCTTGAAATTCCTTCCAGGAATGTGACTGATCACATGACCTGAAAGGTTCAATGGCTAATCAACAACTTTGTTTGATTGGGACCCTATCCATGCCACCTCACATATCAGGAGTGTCATTCTTCTTTTCATAAAGAGGTCCAAGGGCTAGTCTTGCAGAAGTTTTTTCAGCTACACAGGATGCGCAACATCCGTGCAAGTCCTGGTGACTTTCTCCCCTGCACTGCACCGATCAGATAGATCAGTGTGGGGCAGGAGAAAGGAGAACAGTTCTTTCAGTGATCATGAAGGATGCTGTCAGTGTTTTCCTCCATCAGAATAAGCAGCCTCTAGACTGTAAGAAACACACACATTTTAACATCATTTTGATTGTCTAAAATTTACTGCAGCTAAAAATTACATTTGGTTTACAATGCATTTTGCCAGATATGTTGTCACTTGTCAAAGCTAAGAATTTTACATGCTGGGTTTTTTTATGGCACATTTAGCACTGATAAGTTGTCACACTCTTGCTTAATATGTTAACATTCTGTCTGTAAACTGTATATGCATAGCTACCTTTTTGAAGCAATATTGAGATTTACTTAAGAAAGTGGAGCCCAATAAATACCATCAATGGTGCCCAGTCCAAGAGATGGTGGATCCTATAGGTAAACACCACCTCATCATGCACTAAAACTTACTAAAAAAAAAAAAGATGTGAAGTTCACACATATAGAGAATGGACATTTTGTGAATACATAGTACACGTATTGTAAAATAGATAGAGCTCATATGTAGAGTTTGTTTGATAAACTTTCCTACTACTTTGTCTAAATTAGAAGCAAATTGGTTGAACATTACTTCTACCTAAAATGGCAGAAAACGCACCTATCTTGGTGATGGACAGGACAGCTAGAGGGGATATGGAGGAGGCTGTTATTTTTTTTTTAATAGGTGTACTTTCACCAATTTGCTGATAATTCATTGAAAGTAGATGATCGGTACAATTGCTGCCAATGCATTTTTTAAAGCTGTATTGTCATGAGTCAAATTTGATCATGTTAGGTTCTTGCATAGGTCCTATAGCATTGATAAGTTTCCACCCTCTTTCCTACATACACACATCTCTCCTGCATACACACAACTCTACTACTATCACACACGCAATTTTCCAAAATACACACACAACTCTCCTCCATACACAAACACAGTTCTAACACATATAGCTTTTCTACAGCTTTGAAGTATGCACTTACACCTCTGTTACATACACGCACTGTTTTGCTACATACTTATACACAGCTTTCTTACATACACCAACAGCTCTCTTATATACTCATGCAGATCCACACACACAAACACTTATATATATATATGTACACTCATCCATCGTATACATTACCACATCTTGAAATTCCTTCCAGGAATGTGACTGATCACATGACCTGAAAGGTTCAATGGCTAATCAACAACTTTGTTTGATTGGGACCCTATCCATGCCACCTCACATATCAGGAGTGTCATTCTTCTTTTCATAAAGAGGTCCAAGGGCTAGTCTTGCAGAAGTTTTTTCAGCTACACAGGATGCGCAACATCCGTGCAAGTCCTGGTGACTTTCTCCCCTGCACTGCACCGATCAGATAGATCAGTGTGGGGCAGGAGAAAGGAGAACAGTTCTTTCAGTGATCATGAAGGATGCTGTCAGTGTTTTCCTCCATCAGAATAAGCAGCCTCTAGACTGTAAGAAACACACACATTTTAACATCATTTTGATTGTCTAAAATTTACTGCAGCTAAAAATTACATTTGGTTTACAATGCATTTTGCCAGATATGTTGTCACTTGTCAAAGCTAAGAATTTTACATGCTGGGTTTTTTTATGGCACATTTAGCACTGATAAGTTGTCACACTCTTGCTTAATATGTTAACATTCTGTCTGTAAACTGTATATGCATAGCTACCTTTTTGAAGCAATATTGAGATTTACTTAAGAACGTGGGGCCCAATAAATACCATCAATGGTGCCCAGTCCAAGAGATGGTGGATCCTATAGGTAAACACCACCTCATCATGCACTAAAACTTACTAAAAAAAAAAAAGATGTGAAGTTCACACATATAGAAAATGGACATTTTGTGAATACATAGTACACGTATTGTAAAATAGATAGAGCTCATATGTAGAGTTTGTTTGATAAACTTTCCTACTACTTTGTCTAAATTAGAAGCAAATTGGTTGAACATTACTTCTACCTAAAATGGCAGAAAACGCACCTATCTTGGTGATGGACAGGACAGCTAGAGGGGATATGGAGGAGGCTGTTATTTTTTTTTTAATAGGTGTACTTTCACCAATTTGCTGATAATTCATTGAAAGTAGATGATCGGTACAATTGCTGCCAATGCATTTTTTAAAGCTGTATTGTCATGAGTCAAATTTGATCATGTTAGGTTCTTGCATAGGTCCTATAGCATTGATAAGTTTCCACCCTCTTTCCTACATACACACATCTCTCCTGCATACACACAACTCTACTACTATCACACACGCAATTTTCCGAAATACACACACAACTCTCCTCCATACACAAACACAGTTCTAACACATATAGCTTTTCTACAGCTTTGAAGTATGCACTCACACCTCTGTTACATACACGCACTGTTTTGCTACATACTTGTACACAGCTTTCTTACATACACCAACAGCTCTCTTATATACTCATGCAGCTCCACACACACAAACACTTATATATATATATATATATATATATGTACACTCATCCATCGTATACATTACCACATCTTGAAATTCCTTCCAGGAATGTGACTGATCACATGACCTGAAAGGTTCAATGGCTAATCAACAACTTTGTTTGATTGGGACCCTATCCATGCCACCTCACATATCAGGAGTGTCGTTCTTCTTTTCATAAAGAGGTCCAAGGGCTAGTCTTGCATTAGTTTTTTCAGCTACACAGGATGCGCAACATCCGTGCAAGTCCTGGTGACTTTCTCCCCTGCACTGCACCGATCAGATAGATCAGTGTGGGGCAGGAGAAAGGAGAACAGTTCTTTCAGTGATCATGAAGGATGCTGTCAGTGTTTTCCTCCATCAGAATAAGCAGCCTCTAGACTGTAAGAAACACACACATTTTAACATCATTTTGATTGTCTAAAATTTACTGCAGCTAAAAATTACATTTGGTTTACAATGCATTTTGCCAGATATGTTGTCACTTGTCAAAGCTAAGAATTTTACATGCTGAGTTTTTTTATGGCACATTTAGCACTGATAAGTTGTCACACTCTTGCTTAATATGTTAACATTCTGTCTGTAAACTGTATATGCATAGCTACCTTTTTGAAGCAATATTGAGATTTACTTAAGAACGTGGGGCCCAATAAATACCATCAATGGTGCCCAGTCCAAGAGATGGTGGATCCTATAGGTAAACACCACCTCATCATGCACTAAAACTTACTAAAAAAAAAAAAGATGTGAAGTTCACACATATAGAAAATGGACATTTTGTGAATACATATTACACGTATTGTAAAATAGATAGAGCTCATATGTAGAGTTTGTTTGATAAACTTTCCTACTACTTTGTCTAAATTAGAAGCAAATTGGTTGAACATTACTTCTACCTAAAATGGCAGAAAACGCACCTATCTTGGTGATGGACAGGACAGCTAGAGGGGATATGGAGGAGGCTGTTATTTTTTTTTTTAATAGGTGTACTTTCACCAATTTGCTGATAATTCATTGAAAGTAGATGATCGGTACAATTGCTGCCAATGCATTTTTTAAAGCTGTATTGTCATGAGTCAAATTTGATCATGTTAGGTTCTTGCATAGGTCCTATAGCATTGATAAGTTTCCACCCTCTTTCCTACATACACACATCTCTCCTGCATACACACAACTCTACTACTATCACACACGCAATTTTCCAAAATACACACACAACTCTCCTCCATACACAAACACAGTTCTAACACATATAGCTTTTCTACAGCTTTGAAGTATGCACTTACACCTCTGTTACATACACGCACTGTTTTGCTACATACTTATACACAGCTTTCTTACATACACCAACAGCTCTCTTATATACTCATGCAGATCCACACACACAAACACTTATATATATATATGTACACTCATCCATCGTATACATTACCACATCTTGAAATTCTTTCCAGGAATGTGACTGATCACATGACCTGAAAGGTTCAATGGCTAATCAACAACTTTGTTTGATTGGGACCCTATCCATGCCACCTCACATATCAGGAGTGTCATTCTTCTTTTCATAAAGAGGTCCAAGGGCTAGTCTTGCAGAAGTTTTTTCAGCTACACAGGATGCGCAACATCCGTGCAAGTCCTGGTGACTTTCTCCCCTGCACTGCACCGATCAGATAGATCAGTGTGGGGCAGGAGAAAGGAGAACAGTTCTTTCAGTGATCATGAAGGATGCTGTCAGTGTTTTCCTCCATCAGAATAAGCAGCCTCTAGACTGTAAGAAACACACACATTTTAACATCATTTTGATTGTCTAAAATTTACTGCAGCTAAAAATTACATTTGGTTTACAATGCATTTTGCCAGATATGTTGTCACTTGTCAAAGCTAAGAATTTTACATGCTGGGTTTTTTTATGGCACATTTAGCACTGATAAGTTGTCACACTCTTGCTTAATATGTTAACATTCTGTCTGTAAACTGTATATGCATAGCTACCTTTTTGAAGCAATATTGAGATTTACTTAAGAACGTGGGGCCCAATAAATACCATCAATGGTGCCCAGTCCAAGAGATGGTGGATCCTATAGGTAAACACCACCTCATCATGCACTAAAACTTACTAAAAAAAAAAAAGATGTGAAGTTCACACATATAGAAAATGGACATTTTGTGAATACATATTACACGTATTGTAAAATAGATAGAGCTCATATGTAGAGTTTGTTTGATAAACTTTCCTACTACTTTGTCTAAATTAGAAGCAAATTGGTTGAACATTACTTCTACCTAAAATGGCAGAAAACGCACCTATCTTGGTGATGGACAGGACAGCTAGAGGGGATATGGAGGAGGCTGTTATTTTTTTTTTAATAGGTGTACTTTCACCAATTTGCTGATAATTCATTGAAAGTAGATGATCGGTACAATTGCTGCCAATGCATTTTTTAAAGCTGTATTGTCATGAGTCAAATTTGATCATGTTAGGTTCTTGCATAGGTCCTATAGCATTGATAAGTTTCCACCCTCTTTCCTACATACACACATCTCTCCTGCATACACACAACTCTACTACTATCACACACGCAATTTTCCGAAATACACACACAACTCTCCTCCATACACAAACACAGTTCTAACACATATAGCTTTTCTACAGCTTTGAAGTATGCACTCACACCTCTGTTACATACACGCACTGTTTTGCTACATACTTGTACACAGCTTTCTTACATACACCAACAGCTCTCTTATATACTCATGCAGCTCCACACACAAACACTTATATATATATATATATATATATATGTACACTCATCCATCGTATACATTACCACATCTTGAAATTCCTTCCAGGAATGTGACTGATCACATGACCTGAAAGGTTCAATGGCTAATCAACAACTTTGTTTGATTGGGACCCTATCCATGCCACCTCACATATCAGGAGTGTCGTTCTTCTTTTCATAAAGAGGTCCAAGGGCTAGTCTTGCAGAAGTTTTTTCAGCTACACAGGATGCGCAACATCCGTGCAAGTCCTGGTGACTTTCTCCCCTGCACTGCACCGATCAGATAGATCAGTGTGGGGCAGGAGAAAGGAGAACAGTTCTTTCAGTGATCATGAAGGATGCTGTCAGTGTTTTCCTCCATCAGAATAAGCAGCCTCTAGACTGTAAGAAACACACACATTTTAACATCATTTTGATTGTCTAAAATTTACTGCAGCTAAAAATTACATTTGGTTTACAATGCATTTTGCCAGATATGTTGTCACTTGTCAAAGCTAAGAATTTTACATGCTGGGTTTTTTTATGGCACATTTAGCACTGATAAGTTGTCACACTCTTGCTTAATATGTTAACATTCTGTCTGTAAACTGTATATGCATAGCTACCTTTTTGAAGCAATATTGAGATTTACTTAAGAACGTGGGGCCCAATAAATACCATCAATGGTGCCCAGTCCAAGAGATGGTGGATCCTATAGGTAAACACCACCTCATCATGCACTAAAACTTACTAAAAAAAAAAAAGATGTGAAGTTCACACATATAGAAAATGGACATTTTGTGAATACATATTACACGTATTGTAAAATAGATAGAGCTCATATGTAGAGTTTGTTTGATAAACTTTCCTACTACTTTGTCTAAATTAGAAGCAAATTGGTTGAACATTACTTCTACCTAAAATGGCAGAAAACGCACCTATCTTGGTGATGGACAGGACAGCTAGAGGGGATATGGAGGAGGCTGTTATTTTTTTTTTAATAGGTGTACTTTCACCAATTTGCTGATAATTCATTGAAAGTAGATGATCGGTACAATTGCTGCCAATGCATTTTTTAAAGCTGTATTGTCATGAGTCAAATTTGATCATGTTAGGTTCTTGCATAGGTCCTATAGCATTGATAAGTTTCCACCCTCTTTCCTACATACACACATCTCTCCTGCATACACACAACTCTACTACTATCACACACGCAATTTTCCGAAATACACACACAACTCTCCTCCATACACAAACACAGTTCTAACACATATAGCTTTTCTACAGCTTTGAAGTATGCACTCACAGCTCTGTTACATACACGCACTGTTTTGCTACATACTTGTACACAGCTTTCTTACATACACCAACAGCTCTCTTATATACTCATGCAGCTCCACACACACAAACACTTATATATATATATATATATATATATATATGTACACTCATCCATCGTATACATTACCACATCTTGAAATTCCTTCCAGGAATGTGACTGATCACATGACCTGAAAGGTTCAATGGCTAATCAACAACTTTGTTTGATTGGGACCCTATCCATGCCACCTCACATATCAGGAGTGTCATTCTTCTTTTCATAAAGAGGTCCAAGGGCTAGTCTTGCAGAAGTTTTTTCAGCTACACAGGATGCGCAACATCCGTGCAAGTCCTGGTGACTTTCTCCCCTGCACTGCACCGATCAGATAGATCAGTGTGGGGCAGGAGAAAGGAGAACAGTTCTTTCAGTGATCATGAAGGATGCTGTCAGTGTTTTCCTCCATCAGAATAAGCAGCCTCTAGACTGTAAGAAACACACACATTTTAACATCATTTTGATTGTCTAAAATTTACTGCAGCTAAAAATTACATTTGGTTTACAATGCATTTTGCCAGATATGTTGTCACTTGTCAAAGCTAAGAATTTTACATGCTGGGTTTTTTTATGGCACATTTAGCACTGATAAGTTGTCACACTCTTGCTTAATATGTTAACATTCTGTCTGTAAACTGTATATGCATAGCTACCTTTTTGAAGCAATATTGAGATTTACTTAAGAACGTAGGGCCCAATAAATACCATCAATGGTGCCCAGTCCAAGAGATGGTGGATCCTATAGGTAAACACCACCTCATCATGCACTAAAACTTACTAAAAAAAAAAAAGATGTGAAGTTCACACATATAGAAAATGGACATTTTGTGAATACGTATTGTAAAATAGATAGAGCTCATATGTAGAGTTTGTTTGATAAACTTTCCTACTACTTTGTCTAAATTAGAAGCAAATTGGTTGAACATTACTTCTACCTAAAATGGCAGAAAACGCACCTATCTTGGTGATGGACAGGACAGCTAGAGGGGATATGGAGGAGGCTGTTATTTTTTTTTTAATAGGTGTACTTTCACCAATTTGCTGATAATTCATTGAAAGTAGATGATCGGTACAATTGCTGCCAATGCATTTTTTAAAGCTGTATTGTCATGAGTCAAATTTGATCATGTTAGGTTCTTGCATAGGTCCTATAGCATTGATAAGTTTCCACCCTCTTTCCTACATACACACATCTCTCCTGCATACACACAACTCTACTACTATCACACATGCAATTTTCCGAAATACACACACAACTCTCCTCCATACACAAACACAGTTTTAACACATATAGCTTTTCTACAGCTTTGAAGTATGCACTCACACCTCTGTTACATACACGCACTGTTTTGCTACATACTTGTACACAGCTTTCTTACATACACCAACAGCTCTCTTATATACTCATGCAGCTCCACACACACAAACACTTATATATATATATATATATGTACACTCATCCATCGTATACATTACCACATCTTGAAATTCCTTCCAGGAATGTGACTGATCACATGACCTGAAAGGTTCAATGGCTAATCAACAACTTTGTTTGATTGGGACCCTATCCATGCCACCTCACATATCAGGAGTGTCGTTCTTCTTTTCATAAAGAGGTCCAAGGGCTAGTCTTGCAGAAGTTTTTTCAGCTACACAGGATGTGCAACATCCGTGCAAGTCCTGGTGACTTTCTCCCCTGCACTGCACCGATCAGATAGATCAGTGTGGGGCAGGAGAAAGGAGAACAGTTCTTTCAGTGATCATGAAGGATGCTGTCAGTGTTTTCCTCCATCAGAATAAGCAGCCTCTAGACTGTAAGAAACACACACATTTTAACATCATTTTGATTGTCTAAAATTTACTGCAGCTAAAAATTACATTTGGTTTACAATGCATTTTGCCAGATATGTTGTCACTTGTCAAAGCTAAGAATTTTACATGCTGGGTTTTTTTATGGCACATTTAGCACTGATAAGTTGTCACACTCTTGCTTAATATGTTAACATTCTGTCTGTAAACTGTATATGCATAGCTACCTTTTTGAAGCAATATTGAGATTTACTTAAGAACGTGGGGCCCAATAAATAACATCAATGGTGCCCAGTCCAAGAGATGGTGGATCCTATAGGTAAACACCACCTCATCATGCACTAAAACTTACTAAAAAAAAAAAAGATGTGAAGTTCACACATATAGAAAATGGACATTTTGTGAATACATATTACACGTATTGTAAAATAGATAGAGCTCATATGTAGAGTTTGTTTGATAAACTTTCCTACTACTTTGTCTAAATTAGAAGCAAATTGGTTGAACATTACTTCTACCTAAAATGGCAGAAAACGCACCTATCTTGGTGATGGACAGGACAGCTAGAGGGTATATGGAGGAGGCTGTTATTTTTTTTTTAATAGGTGTACTTTCACCAATTTGCTGATAATTCATTGAAAGTAGATGATCGGTACAATTGCTGCCAATGCATTTTTTAAAGCTGTATTGTCATGAGTCAAATTTGATCATGTTAGGTTCTTGCATAGGTCCTATAGCATTGATAAGTTTCCACCCTCTTTCCTACATACACACATCTCTCCTGCATACACACAACTCTACTACTATCACACACGCAATTTTCCGAAATACACACACAACTCTCCTCCATACACAAACACAGTTCTAACACATATAGCTTTTCTACAGCTTTGAAGTATGCACTCACAGCTCTGTTACATACACGCACTGTTTTGCTACATACTTGTACACAGCTTTCTTACATACACCAACAGCTCTCTTATATACTCATGCAGCTCCACACACACAAACACTTATATATATATATATATATATATATATGTACACTCATCCATCGTATACATTACCACATCTTGAAATTCCTTCCAGGAATGTGACTGATCACATGACCTGAAAGGTTCAATGGCTAATCAACAACTTTGTTTGATTGGGACCCTATCCATGCCACCTCACATATCAGGAGTGTCATTCTTCTTTTCATAAAGAGGTCCAAGGGCTAGTCTTGCAGAAGTTTTTTCAGCTACACAGGATGCGCAACATCCGTGCAAGTCCTGGTGACTTTCTCCCCTGCACTGCACCGATCAGATAGATCAGTGTGGGGCAGGAGAAAGGAGAACAGTTCTTTCAGTGATCATGAAGGATGCTGTCAGTGTTTTCCTCCATCAGAATAAGCAGCCTCTAGACTGTAAGAAACACACACATTTTAACATCATTTTGATTGTCTAAAATTTACTGCAGCTAAAAATTACATTTGGTTTACAATGCATTTTGCCAGATATGTTGTCACTTGTCAAAGCTAAGAATTTTACATGCTGGGTTTTTTTATGGCACATTTAGCACTGATAAGTTGTCACACTCTTGCTTAATATGTTAACATTCTGTCTGTAAACTGTATATGCATAGCTACCTTTTTGAAGCAATATTGAGATTTACTTAAGAACGTAGGGCCCAATAAATACCATCAATGGTGCCCAGTCCAAGAGATGGTGGATCCTATAGGTAAACACCACCTCATCATGCACTAAAACTTACTAAAAAAAAAAAAGATGTGAAGTTCACACATATAGAAAATGGACATTTTGTGAATACGTATTGTAAAATAGATAGAGCTCATATGTAGAGTTTGTTTGATAAACTTTCCTACTACTTTGTCTAAATTAGAAGCAAATTGGTTGAACATTACTTCTACCTAAAATGGCAGAAAACGCACCTATCTTGGTGATGGACAGGACAGCTAGAGGGGATATGGAGGAGGCTGTTATTTTTTTTTTAATAGGTGTACTTTCACCAATTTGCTGATAATTCATTGAAAGTAGATGATCGGTACAATTGCTGCCAATGCATTTTTTAAAGCTGTATTGTCATGAGTCAAATTTGATCATGTTAGGTTCTTGCATAGGTCCTATAGCATTGATAAGTTTCCACCCTCTTTCCTACATACACACATCTCTCCTGCATACACACAACTCTACTACTATCACACATGCAATTTTCCGAAATACACACACAACTCTCCTCCATACACAAACACAGTTCTAACACATATAGCTTTTCTACAGCTTTGAAGTATGCACTCACACCTCTGTTACATACACGCACTGTTTTGCTACATACTTGTACACAGCTTTCTTACATACACCAACAGCTCTCTTATATACTCATGCAGCTCCACACACACAAACACTTATATATATATATATATATGTACACTCATCCATCGTATACATTACCACATCTTGAAATTCCTTCCAGGAATGTGACTGATCACATGACCTGAAAGGTTCAATGGCTAATCAACAACTTTGTTTGATTGGGACCCTATCCATGCCACCTCACATATCAGGAGTGTCGTTCTTCTTTTCATAAAGAGGTCCAAGGGCTAGTCTTGCAGAAGTTTTTTCAGCTACACAGGATGTGCAACATCCGTGCAAGTCCTGGTGACTTTCTCCCCTGCACTGCACCGATCAGATAGATCAGTGTGGGGCAGGAGAAAGGAGAACAGTTCTTTCAGTGATCATGAAGGATGCTGTCAGTGTTTTCCTCCATCAGAATAAGCAGCCTCTAGACTGTAAGAAACACACACATTTTAACATCATTTTGATTGTCTAAAATTTACTGCAGCTAAAAATTACATTTGGTTTACAATGCATTTTGCCAGATATGTTGTCACTTGTCAAAGCTAAGAATTTTACATGCTGGGTTTTTTTATGGCACATTTAGCACTGATAAGTTGTCACACTCTTGCTTAATATGTTAACATTCTGTCTGTAAACTGTATATGCATAGCTACCTTTTTGAAGCAATATTGAGATTTACTTAAGAACGTGGGGCCCAATAAATAACATCAATGGTGCCCAGTCCAAGAGATGGTGGATCCTATAGGTAAACACCACCTCATCATGCACTAAAACTTACTAAAAAAAAAAAAAGATGTGAAGTTCACACATATAGAAAATGGACATTTTGTGAATACATATTACACGTATTGTAAAATAGATAGAGCTCATATGTAGAGTTTGTTTGATAAACTTTCCTACTACTTTGTCTAAATTAGAAGCAAATTGGTGGAACATTACTTCTACCTAAAATGGCAGAAAACGCACCTATCTTGGTGATGGACAGGACAGCTAGAGGGGATATGGAGGAGGCTGTTATTTTTTTTTTAATAGGTGTACTTTCACCAATTTGCTGATAATTCATTGAAAGTAGATGATCGGTACAATTGCTGCCAATGCATTTTTTAAAGCTGTATTGTCATGAGTCAAATTTGATCATGTTAGTTCTTGCATAGGTCCTATAGCATTGATAAGTTTCCACCCTCTTTCCTACATACACACATCTCTCCTGCATACACACAACTCTACTACTATCACACACGCAATTTTCCGAAATACACACACAACTCTCCTCCATACACAAACACAGTTCTAACACATATAGCTTTTCTACAGCTTTGAAGTATGCACTTACACCTCTGTTACATACACGCACTGTTTTGCTACATACTTATACACAGCTTTCTTACATACACCAACAGCTCTCTTATATACTCATGCAGATCCACACACACAAACACTTATATATATATATGTACACTCATCCATCGTATACATTACCACATCTTGAAATTCCTTCCAGGAATGTGACTGATCACATGACCTGAAAGGTTCAATGGCTAATCAACAACTTTGTTTGATTGGGACCCTATCCATGCCACCTCACATATCAGGAGTCTCATTCTTCTTTTCATAAAGAGGTCCAAGGGCTAGTCTTGCAGAAGTTTTTTCAGCTACACAGGATGCGCAACATCCGTGCAAGTCCTGGTGACTTTCTCCCCTGCACTGCACCGATCAGATAGATCAGTGTGGGGCAGGAGAAAGGAGAACAGTTCTTTCAGTGATCATGAAGGATGCTGTCAGTGTTTTCCTCCATCAGAATAAGCAGCCTCTAGACTGTAAGAAACACACACATTTTAACATCATTTTGATTGTCTAAAATTTACTGCAGCTAAAAATTACATTTGGTTTACAATGCATTTTGCCAGATATGTTGTCACTTGTCAAAGCTAAGAATTTTACATGCTGGGTTTTTTTATGGCACATTTAGCACTGATAAGTTGTCACACTCTTGCTTAATATGTTAACATTCTGTCTGTAAACTGTATATGCATAGCTACCTTTTTGAAGCAATATTGAGATTTACTTAAGAACGTGGGGCCCAATAAATACCATCAATGGTGCCCAGTCCAAGAGATGGTGGATCCTATAGGTAAACACCACCTCATCATGCACTAAAACTTACTAAAAAAAAAAAAGATGTGAAGTTCACACATATAGAAAATGGACATTTTGTGAATACATATTACACGTATTGTAAAATAGATAGAGCTCATATGTAGAGTTTGTTTGATAAACTTTCCTACTACTTTGTCTAAATTAGAAGCAAATTGGTTGAACATTACTTCTACCTAAAATGGCAGAAAACGCACCTATCTTGGTGATGGACAGGACAGCTAGAGGGGATATGGAGGAGGCTGTTATTTTTTTTTTAATAGGTGTACTTTCACCAATTTGCTGATAATTCATTGAAAGTAGATGATCGGTACAATTGCTGCCAATGCATTTTTTAAAGCTGTATTGTCATGAGTCAAATTTGATCATGTTAGGTTCTTGCATAGGTCCTATAGCATTGATAAGTTTCCACCCTCTTTCCTACATACACACATCTCTCCTGCATACACACAACTCTACTACTATCACACACGCAATTTTCCGAAATACACACACAACTCTCCTCCATACACAAACACAGTTCTAACACATATAGCTTTTCTACAGCTTTGAAGTATGCACTCACACCTCTGTTACATACACGCACTGTTTTGCTACATACTTGTACACAGCTTTCTTACATACACCAACAGCTCTCTTATATACTCATGCAGCTCCACACACAAACACTTATATATATATATATATATATATATGTACACTCATCCATCGTATACATTACCACATCTTGAAATTCCTTCCAGGAATGTGACTGATCACATGACCTGAAAGGTTCAATGGCTAATCAACAACTTTGTTTGATTGGGACCCTATCCATGCCACCTCACATATCAGGAGTGTCGTTCTTCTTTTCATAAAGAGGTCCAAGGGCTAGTCTTGCAGAAGTTTTTTCAGCTACACAGGATGCGCAACATCCGTGCAAGTCCTGGTGACTTTCTCCCCTGCACTGCACCGATCAGATAGATCAGTGTGGGGCAGGAGAAAGGAGAACAGTTCTTTCAGTGATCATGAAGGATGCTGTCAGTGTTTTCCTCCATCAGAATAAGCAGCCTCTAGACTGTAAGAAACACACACATTTTAACATCATTTTGATTGTCTAAAATTTACTGCAGCTAAAAATTACATTTGGTTTACAATGCATTTTGCCAGATATGTTGTCACTTGTCAAAGCTAAGAATTTTACATGCTGGGTTTTTTTATGGCACATTTAGCACTGATAAGTTGTCACACTCTTGCTTAATATGTTAACATTCTGTCTGTAAACTGTATATGCATAGCTACCTTTTTGAAGCAATATTGAGATTTACTTAAGAACGTGGGGCCCAATAAATAACATCAATGGTGCCCAGTCCAAGAGATGGTGGATCCTATAGGTAAACACCACCTCATCATGCACTAAAACTTACTAAAAAAAAAAAAAGATGTGAAGTTCACACATATAGAAAATGGACATTTTGTGAATACATATTACACGTATTGTAAAATAGATAGAGCTCATATGTAGAGTTTGTTTGATAAACTTTCCTACTACTTTGTCTAAATTAGAAGCAAATTGGTTGAACATTACTTCTACCTAAAATGGCAGAAAACGCACCTATCTTGGTGATGGACAGGACAGCTAGAGGGGATATGGAGGAGGCTGTTATTTTTTTTTTAATAGGTGTACTTTCACCAATTTGCTGATAATTCATTGAAAGTAGATGATCGGTACAATTGCTGCCAATGCATTTTTTAAAGCTGTATTGTCATGAGTCAAATTTGATCATGTTAGTTCTTGCATAGGTCCTATAGCATTGATAAGTTTCCACCCTCTTTCCTACATACACACATCTCTCCTGCATACACACAACTCTACTACTATCACACACGCAATTTTCCGAAATACACACACAACTCTCCTCCATACACAAACACAGTTCTAACACATATAGCTTTTCTACAGCTTTGAAGTATGCACTTACACCTCTATTACATACACGCACTGTTTTGCTACATACTTATACACAGCTTTCTTACATACACCAACAGCTCTCTTATATACTCATGCAGATCCACACACACAAACACTTATATATATATATGTACACTCATCCATCGTATACATTACCACATCTTGAAATTCCTTCCAGGAATGTGACTGATCACATGACCTGAAAGGTTCAATGGCTAATCAACAACTTTGTTTGATTGGGACCCTATCCATGCCACCTCACATATCAGGAGTGTCATTCTTCTTTTCATAAAGAGGTCCAAGGGCTAGTCTTGCAGAAGTTTTTTCAGCTACACAGGATGCGCAACATCCGTGCAAGTCCTGGTGACTTTCTCCCCTGCACTGCACCGATCAGATAGATCAGTGTGGGGCAGGAGAAAGGAGAACAGTTCTTTCAGTGATCATGAAGGATGCTGTCAGTGTTTTCCTCCATCAGAATAAGCAGCCTCTAGACTGTAAGAAACACACACATTTTAACATCATTTTGATTGTCTAAAATTTACTGCAGCTAAAAATTACATTTGGTTTACAATGCATTTTGCCAGATATGTTGTCACTTGTCAAAGCTAAGAATTTTACATGCTGGGTTTTTTTATGGCACATTTAGCACTGATAAGTTGTCACACTCTTGCTTAATATGTTAACATTCTGTCTGTAAACTGTATATGCATAGCTACCTTTTTGAAGCAATATTGAGATTTACTTAAGAACGTGGGGCCCAATAAATACCATCAATGGTGCCCAGTCCAAGAGATGGTGGATCCTATAGGTAAACACCACCTCATCATGCACTAAAACTTACTAAAAAAAAAAAAGATGTGAAGTTCACACATATAGAAAATGGACATTTTGTGAATACATATTACACGTATTGTAAAATAGATAGAGCTCATATGTAGAGTTTGTTTGATAAACTTTCCTACTACTTTGTCTAAATTAGAAGCAAATTGGTTGAACATTACTTCTACCTAAAATGGCAGAAAACGCACCTATCTTGGTGATGGACAGGACAGCTAGAGGGGATATGGAGGAGGCTGTTATTTTTTTTTTAATAGGTGTACTTTCACCAATTTGCTGATAATTCATTGAAAGTAGATGATCGGTACAATTGCTGCCAATGCATTTTTTAAAGCTGTATTGTCATGAGTCAAATTTGATCATGTTAGGTTCTTGCATAGGTCCTATAGCATTGATAAGTTTCACCCTCTTCCTACATACACACATCTCTCCTGCATACACACAACTCTACTACTATCACACACGCAATTTTCCGAAATACACACACAACTCTCCTCCATACACAAACACAGTTATAACACATATAGCTTTTCTACAGCTTTGAAGTATGCACTCACACCTCTGTTACATACACGCACTGTTTTGCTACATACTTGTACACAGCTTTCTTACATACACCAACAGCTCTCTTATATACTCATGCAGCTCCACACACAAACACTTATATATATATATATAATATATATATATGCACTCATCCATCGTATACATTACCACATCTTGAAATCCTTCCAGGAATGTGACTGATCACATGACCTGAAAGGGTCATGGCTAATCAACAACTATGTTTGATTGGGACCCTATCCATGCCACCTCACATATCAGGAGTGTCGTTCTTCTTTTCATAAAGAGGTCCAAGGGCTAGTCTTGCAGAAGTTTTTCAGCTACACAGGATGCGCAACATCCGTGCAAGTCCTGGTGACTTTCTCCCCTGCACTGCACGATCAGATAGATCAGTGTGGGGCAGGAGAAAGGAGAACAGTTCTTTCAGTGATCAGAAGGATGCTGTCAGTGTTTTCCTCCATCAGAATAGCAGCCTCTAGACTGTAAGAAACTCACACATTTTACATCATTTTGATTGTCTAAATTTACTGCAGCTAAAAATTACCATTTGGTTTACAATGCATTTTGCCAGATATGTTGTCACTTGTCAAAGCTAAGAATTTTACATGCTGGGTTTTTTTATGGCACATTTAGCACTGATAAGGTTTGTCACACTCTTGCTTAATATGTTAACATTCTGTCTGTAAACTGTATATGCATAGCTACCTTTTGAAGCAATATTGAGATTTACTTAAGAACGTGGGGCCCAATAAATACCATCAATGGTGCCCAGTCCAAGAGATGGTGGATCCTATAGGTAAACACCACCTCATCATGCACTAAAACTTACTAAAAAAAAAAAAGATGTGAAGTTCACACATATAGAAAATGGACATTTTGTGAATACATATTACACGTATTGTAAAATAGATAGAGCTCATATGTAGAGTTTGTTTGATAAACTTTCCTACTACTTTGTCTAAATTAGAAGCAAATTGGTTGAACATTACTTCTACCTAAAATGGCAGAAAACGCACCTATCTTGGTGATGGACAGGACAGCTAGAGGGGATATGGAGGAGGCTGTTATTTTTTTTTTAATAAGTGTACTTTCACCAATTTGCTGATAATTCATTGAAAGTAGATGATCGGTACAATTGCTGCCAATGCATTTTTTAAAGCTGTATTGTCATGAGTCAAATTTGATCATGTTAGGTTCTTGCATAGGTCCTATAGCATTGATAAGTTTCCACCCTCTTTCCTACATACACACATCTCTCCTGCATACACACAACTCTACTACTATCACACACGCAATTTTCCAAAATACACACACAACTCTCCTCCATACACAAACACAGTTCTAACACATATAGCTTTTCTACAGCTTTGAAGTATGCACTTACACCTCTGTTACATACACGCACTGTTTTGCTACATACTTATACACAGCTTTCTTACATACACCAACAGCTCTCTTATATACTCATGCAGATCCACACACACAAACACTTATATATATATATGTACACTCATCCATCGTATACATTACCACATCTTGAAATTCCTTCCAGGAATGTGACTGATCACATGACCTGAAAGGTTCAATGGCTAATCAACAACTTTGTTTGATTGGGACCCTATCCATGCCACCTCACATATCAGGAGTGTCATTCTTCTTTTCATAAAGAGGTCCAAGGGCTAGTCTTGCAGAAGTTTTTTCAGCTACACAGGATGCGCAACATCCGTGCAAGTCCTGGTGACTTTCTCCCCTGCACTGCACCGATCAGATAGATCAGTGTGGGGCAGGAGAAAGGAGAACAGTTCTTTCAGTGATCATGAAGGATGCTGTCAGTGTTTTCCTCCATCAGAATAAGCAGCCTCTAGACTGTAAGAAACACACACATTTTAACATCATTTTGATTGTCTAAAATTTATTGCAGCTAAAAATTACATTTGGTTTACAATGCATTTTGCCAGATATGTTGTCACTTGTCAAAGCTAAGAATTTTACATGCTGGGTTTTTTTATGGCACATTTAGCACTGATAAGTTGTCACACTCTTGCTTAATATGTTAACATTCTGTCTGTAAACTGTATATGCATAGCTACCTTTTTGAAGCAATATTGAGATTTACTTAAGAACGTGGGGCCCAATAAATACCATCAATGGTGCCCAGTCCAAGAGATGGTGGATCCTATAGGTAAACACCACCTCATCATGCACTAAAACTTACTAAAAAAAAAAAAGATGTGAAGTTCACACATATAGAAAATGGACATTTTGTGAATACATATTGTAAAATAGATAGAGCTCATATGTAGAGTTTGTTTGATAAACTTTCCTACTACTTTGTCTAAATTAGAAGCAAATTGGTTGAACATTACTTCTACCTAAAATGGCAGAAAACGCACCTATCTTGGTGATGGACAGGACAGCTAGAGGGGATATGGAGGAGGCTGTTATTTTTTTTTTAATAGGTGTACTTTCACCAATTTGCTGATAATTCATTGAAAGTAGATGATCGGTACAATTGCTGCCAATGCATTTTTTAAAGCTGTATTGTCATGAGTCAAATTTGATCATGTTAGGTTCTTGCATAGGTCCTATAGCATTGATAAGTTTCCACCCTCTTTCCTACATACACACATCTCTCCTGCATACACACAACTCTACTACTATCACACATGCAATTTTCCGAAATACACACACAACTCTCCTCCATACACAAACACAGTTCTAACACATATAGCTTTTCTACAGCTTTGAAGTATGCACTCACACCTCTGTTACATACACGCACTGTTTTGCTACATACTTGTACACAGCTTTCTTACATACACCAACAGCTCTCTTATATACTCATGCAGCTCCACACACACAAACACTTATATATATATATATATATATATGTACACTCATCCATCGTATACATTACCACATCTTGAAATTCCTTCCAGGAATGTGACTGATCACATGACCTGAAAGGTTCAATGGCTAATCAACAACTTTGTTTGATTGGGACCCTATCCATGCCACCTCACATATCAGGAGTGTCGTTCTTCTTTTCATAAAGAGGTCCAAGGGCTAGTCTTGCAGAAGTTTTTTCAGCTACACAGGATGCGCAACATCCGTGCAAGTCCTGGTGACTTTCTCCCCTGCACTGCACCGATCAGATAGATCAGTGTGGGGCAGGAGAAAGGAGAACAGTTCTTTCAGTGATCATGAAGGATGCTGTCAGTGTTTTCCTCCATCAGAATAAGCAGCCTCTAGACTGTAAGAAACACACACATTTTAACATCATTTTGATTGTCTAAAATTTACTGCAGCTAAAAATTACATTTGGTTTACAATGCATTTTGCCAGATATGTTGTCACTTGTCAAAGCTAAGAATTTTACATGCTGGGTTTTTTTATGGCACATTTAGCACTGATAAGTTGTCACACTCTTGCTTAATATGTTAACATTCTGTCTGTAAACTGTATATGCATAGCTACCTTTTTGAAGCAATATTGAGATTTACTTAAGAACGTGGGGCACAATAAATAACATCAATGGTGCCCAGTCCAAGAGATGGTGGATCCTATAGGTAAACACCACCTCATCATGCACTAAAACTTACTAAAAAAAAAAAAAGATGTGAAGTTCACACATATAGAAAATGGACATTTTGTGAATACATATTACACGTATTGTAAAATAGATAGAGCTCATATGTAGAGTTTGTTTGATAAACTTTCCTACTACTTTGTCTAAATTAGAAGCAAATTGGTTGAACATTACTTCTACCTAAAATGGCAGAAAACGCACCTATCTTGGTGATGGACAGGACAGCTAGAGGGGATATGGAGGAGGCTGTTATTTTTTTTTTAATAGGTGTACTTTCACCAATTTGCTGATAATTCATTGAAAGTAGATGATCGGTACAATTGCTGCCAATGCATTTTTTAAAGCTGTATTGTCATGAGTCAAATTTGATCATGTTAGTTCTTGCATAGGTCCTATAGCATTGATAAGTTTCCACCCTCTTTCCTACATACACACATCTCTCCTGCATACACACAACTCTACTACTATCACACACGCAATTTTCCGAAATACACACACAACTCTCCTCCATACACAAACACAGTTCTAACACATATAGCTTTTCTACAGCTTTGAAGTATGCACTTACACCTCTATTACATACACGCACTGTTTTGCTACATACTTATACACAGCTTTCTTACATACACCAACAGCTCTCTTATATACTCATGCAGATCCACACACACAAACACTTATATATATATATGTACACTCATCCATCGTATACATTACCACATCTTGAAATTCCTTCCAGGAATGTGACTGATCACATGACCTGAAAGGTTCAATGGCTAATCAACAACTTTGTTTGATTGGGACCCTATCCATGCCACCTCACATATCAGGAGTGTCATTCTTCTTTTCATAAAGAGGTCCAAGGGCTAGTCTTGCAGAAGTTTTTTCAGCTACACAGGATGCACAACATCCGTGCAAGTCCTGGTGACTTTCTCCCCTGCACTGCACCGATCAGATAGATCAGTGTGGGGCAGGAGAAAGGAGAACAGTTCTTTCAGTGATCATGAAGGATGCTGTCAGTGTTTTCCTCCATCAGAATAAGCAGCCTCTAGACTGTAAGAAACACACACATTTTAACATCATTTTGATTGTCTAAAATTTACTGCAGCTAAAAATTACATTTGGTTTACAATGCATTTTGCCAGATATGTTGTCACTTGTCAAAGCTAAGAATTTTACATGCTGGGTTTTTTTATGGCACATTTAGCACTGATAAGTTGTCACACTCTTGCTTAATATGTTAACATTCTGTCTGTAAACTGTATATGCATAGCTACCTTTTTGAAGCAATATTGAGATTTACTTAAGAACGTGGGGCCCAATAAATACCATCAATGGTGCCCAGTCCAAGAGATGGTGGATCCTATAGGTAAACACCACCTCATCATGCACTAAAACTTACTAAAAAAAAAAAAGATGTGAAGTTCACACATATAGAAAATGGACATTTTGTGAATACATATTGTAAAATAGATAGAGCTCATATGTAGAGTTTGTTTGATAAACTTTCCTACTACTTTGTCTAAATTAGAAGCAAATTGGTTGAACATTACTTCTACCTAAAATGGCAGAAAACGCACCTATCTTGGTGATGGACAGGACAGCTAGAGGGGATATGGAGGAGGCTGTTATTTTTTTTTTAATAGGTGTACTTTCACCAATTTGCTGATAATTCATTGAAAGTAGATGATCGGTACAATTGCTGCCAATGCATTTTTTAAAGCTGTATTGTCATGAGTCAAATTTGATCATGTTAGGTTCTTGCATAGGTCCTATAGCATTGATAAGTTTCCACCCTCTTTCCTACATACACACATCTCTCCTGCATACACACAACTCTACTACTATCACACATGCAATTTTCCGAAATACACACACAACTCTCCTCCATACACAAACACAGTTCTAACACATATAGCTTTTCTACAGCTTTGAAGTATGCACTCACACCTCTGTTACATACACGCACTGTTTTGCTACATACTTGTACACAGCTTTCTTACATACACCAACAGCTCTCTTATATACTCATGCAGCTCCACACACACAAACACTTATATATATATATATATATATATGTACACTCATCCATCGTATACATTACCACATCTTGAAATTCCTTCCAGGAATGTGACTGATCACATGACCTGAAAGGTTCAATGGCTAATCAACAACTTTGTTTGATTGGGACCCTATCCATGCCACCTCACATATCAGGAGTGTCGTTCTTCTTTTCATAAAGAGGTCCAAGGGCTAGTCTTGCAGAAGTTTTTTCAGCTACACAGGATGCGCAACATCCGTGCAAGTCCTGGTGACTTTCTCCCCTGCACTGCACCGATCAGATAGATCAGTGTGGGGCAGGAGAAAGGAGAACAGTTCTTTCAGTGATCATGAAGGATGCTGTCAGTGTTTTCCTCCATCAGAATAAGCAGCCTCTAGACTGTAAGAAACACACACATTTTAACATCATTTTGATTGTCTAAAATTTACTGCAGCTAAAAATTACATTTGGTTTACAATGCATTTTGCCAGATATGTTGTCACTTGTCAAAGCTAAGAATTTTACATGCTGGGTTTTTTTATGGCACATTTAGCACTGATAAGTTGTCACACTCTTGCTTAATATGTTAACATTCTGTCTGTAAACTGTATATGCATAGCTACCTTTTTGAAGCAATATTGAGATTTACTTAAGAACGTGGGGCACAATAAATAACATCAATGGTGCCCAGTCCAAGAGATGGTGGATCCTATAGGTAAACACCACCTCATCATGCACTAAAACTTACTAAAAAAAAAAAAAGATGTGAAGTTCACACATATAGAAAATGGACATTTTGTGAATACATATTACACGTATTGTAAAATAGATAGAGCTCATATGTAGAGTTTGTTTGATAAACTTTCCTACTACTTTGTCTAAATTAGAAGCAAATTGGTTGAACATTACTTCTACCTAAAATGGCAGAAAACGCACCTATCTTGGTGATGGACAGGACAGCTAGAGGGGATATGGAGGAGGCTGTTATTTTTTTTTTAATAGGTGTACTTTCACCAATTTGCTGATAATTCATTGAAAGTAGATGATCGGTACAATTGCTGCCAATGCATTTTTTAAAGCTGTATTGTCATGAGTCAAATTTGATCATGTTAGTTCTTGCATAGGTCCTATAGCATTGATAAGTTTCCACCCTCTTTCCTACATACACACATCTCTCCTGCATACACACAACTCTACTACTATCACACACGCAATTTTCCGAAATACACACACAACTCTCCTCCATACACAAACACAGTTCTAACACATATAGCTTTTCTACAGCTTTGAAGTATGCACTTACACCTCTATTACATACACGCACTGTTTTGCTACATACTTATACACAGCTTTCTTACATACACCAACAGCTCTCTTATATACTCATGCAGATCCACACACACAAACACTTATATATATATATGTACACTCATCCATCGTATACATTACCACATCTTGAAATTCCTTCCAGGAATGTGACTGATCACATGACCTGAAAGGTTCAATGGCTAATCAACAACTTTGTTTGATTGGGACCCTATCCATGCCACCTCACATATCAGGAGTGTCATTCTTCTTTTCATAAAGAGGTCCAAGGGCTAGTCTTGCAGAAGTTTTTTCAGCTACACAGGATGCGCAACATCCGTGCAAGTCCTGGTGACTTTCTCCCCTGCACTGCACCGATCAGATAGATCAGTGTGGGGCAGGAGAAAGGAGAACAGTTCTTTCAGTGATCATGAAGGATGCTGTCAGTGTTTTCCTCCATCAGAATAAGCAGCCTCTAGACTGTAAGAAACACACACATTTTAACATCATTTTGATTGTCTAAAATTTACTGCAGCTAAAAATTACATTTGGTTTACAATGCATTTTGCCAGATATGTTGTCACTTGTCAAAGCTAAGAATTTTACATGCTGGGTTTTTTTATGGCACATTTAGCACTGATAAGTTGTCACACTCTTGCTTAATATGTTAACATTCTGTCTGTAAACTGTATATGCATAGCTACCTTTTTGAAGCAATATTGAGATTTACTTAAGAACGTGGGGCCCAATAAATACCATCAATGGTGCCCAGTCCAAGAGATGGTGGATCCTATAGGTAAACACCACCTCATCATGCACTAAAACTTACTAAAAAAAAAAAAGATGTGAAGTTCACACATATAGAAAATGGACATTTTGTGAATACATATTACACGTATTGTAAAATAGATAGAGCTCATATGTAGAGTTTGTTTGATAAACTTTCCTACTACTTTGTCTAAATTAGAAGCAAATTGGTTGAACATTACTTCTACCTAAAATGGCAGAAAACGCACCTATCTTGGTGATGGACAGGACAGCTAGAGGGGATATGGAGGAGGCTGTTATTTTTTTTTTAATAGGTGTACTTTCACCAATTTGCTGATAATTCATTGAAAGTAGATGATCGGTACAATTGCTGCCAATGCATTTTTTAAAGCTGTATTGTCATGAGTCAAATTTGATCATGTTAGGTTCTTGCATAGGTCCTATAGCATTGATAAGTTTCCACCCTCTTTCCTACATACACACATCTCTCCTGCATACACACAACTCTACTACTATCACACACGCAATTTTCCGAAATACACACACAACTCTCCTCCATACACAAACACAGTTATAACACATATAGCTTTTCTACAGCTTTGAAGTATGCACTCACACCTCTGTTACATACACGCACTGTTTTGCTACATACTTGTACACAGCTTTCTTACATACACCAACAGCTCTCTTATATACTCATGCAGCTCCACACACAAACACTTATATATATATATATATATATATATGTACACTCATCCATCGTATACATTACCACATCTTGAAATTCCTTCCAGGAATGTGACTGATCACATGACCTGAAAGGTTCAATGGCTAATCAACAACTTTGTTTGATTGGGACCCTATCCATGCCACCTCACATATCAGGAGTGTCGTTCTTCTTTTCATAAAGAGGTCCAAGGGCTAGTCTTGCAGAAGTTTTTTCAGCTACACAGGATGCGCAACATCCGTGCAAGTCCTGGTGACTTTCTCCCCTGCACTGCACCGATCAGATAGATCAGTGTGGGGCAGGAGAAAGGAGAACAGTTCTTTCAGTGATCATGAAGGATGCTGTCAGTGTTTTCCTCCATCAGAATAAGCAGCCTCTAGACTGTAAGAAACACACACATTTTAACATCATTTTGATTGTCTAAAATTTACTGCAGCTAAAAATTACATTTGGTTTACAATGCATTTTGCCAGATATGTTGTCACTTGTCAAAGCTAAGAATTTTACATGCTGGGTTTTTTTATGGCACATTTAGCACTGATAAGTTGTCACACTCTTGCTTAATATGTTAACATTCTGTCTGTAAACTGTATATGCATAGCTACCTTTTTGAAGCAATATTGAGATTTACTTAAGAACGTGGGGCCCAATAAATACCATCAATGGTGCCCAGTCCAAGAGATGGTGGATCCTATAGGTAAACACCACCTCATCATGCACTAAAACTTACTAAAAAAAAAAAAGATGTGAAGTTCACACATATAGAAAATGGACATTTTGTGAATACATATTACACGTATTGTAAAATAGATAGAGCTCATATGTAGAGTTTGTTTGATAAACTTTCCTACTACTTTGTCTAAATTAGAAGCAAATTGGTTGAACATTACTTCTACCTAAAATGGCAGAAAACGCACCTATCTTGGTGATGGACAGGACAGCTAGAGGGGATATGGAGGAGGCTGTTATTTTTTTTTTAATAAGTGTACTTTCACCAATTTGCTGATAATTCATTGAAAGTAGATGATCGGTACAATTGCTGCCAATGCATTTTTTAAAGCTGTATTGTCATGAGTCAAATTTGATCATGTTAGGTTCTTGCATAGGTCCTATAGCATTGATAAGTTTCCACCCTCTTTCCTACATACACACATCTCTCCTGCATACACACAACTCTACTACTATCACACACGCAATTTTCCAAAATACACACACAACTCTCCTCCATACACAAACACAGTTCTAACACATATAGCTTTTCTACAGCTTTGAAGTATGCACTTACACCTCTGTTACATACACGCACTGTTTTGCTACATACTTATACACAGCTTTCTTACATACACCAACAGCTCTCTTATATACTCATGCAGATCCACACACACAAACACTTATATATATATATGTACACTCATCCATCGTATACATTACCACATCTTGAAATTCCTTCCAGGAATGTGACTGATCACATGACCTGAAAGGTTCAATGGCTAATCAACAACTTTGTTTGATTGGGACCCTATCCATGCCACCTCACATATCAGGAGTGTCATTCTTCTTTTCATAAAGAGGTCCAAGGGCTAGTCTTGCAGAAGTTTTTTCAGCTACACAGGATGCGCAACATCCGTGCAAGTCCTGGTGACTTTCTCCCCTGCACTGCACCGATCAGATAGATCAGTGTGGGGCAGGAGAAAGGAGAACAGTTCTTTCAGTGATCATGAAGGATGCTGTCAGTGTTTTCCTCCATCAGAATAAGCAGCCTCTAGACTGTAAGAAACACACACATTTTAACATCATTTTGATTGTCTAAAATTTATTGCAGCTAAAAATTACATTTGGTTTACAATGCATTTTGCCAGATATGTTGTCACTTGTCAAAGCTAAGAATTTTACATGCTGGGTTTTTTTATGGCACATTTAGCACTGATAAGTTGTCACACTCTTGCTTAATATGTTAACATTCTGTCTGTAAACTGTATATGCATAGCTACCTTTTTGAAGCAATATTGAGATTTACTTAAGAACGTGGGGCCCAATAAATACCATCAATGGTGCCCAGTCCAAGAGATGGTGGATCCTATAGGTAAACACCACCTCATCATGCACTAAAACTTACTAAAAAAAAAAAAGATGTGAAGTTCACACATATAGAAAATGGACATTTTGTGAATACATATTGTAAAATAGATAGAGCTCATATGTAGAGTTTGTTTGATAAACTTTCCTACTACTTTGTCTAAATTAGAAGCAAATTGGTTGAACATTACTTCTACCTAAAATGGCAGAAAACGCACCTATCTTGGTGATGGACAGGACAGCTAGAGGGGATATGGAGGAGGCTGTTATTTTTTTTTTAATAGGTGTACTTTCACCAATTTGCTGATAATTCATTGAAAGTAGATGATCGGTACAATTGCTGCCAATGCATTTTTTAAAGCTGTATTGTCATGAGTCAAATTTGATCATGTTAGGTTCTTGCATAGGTCCTATAGCATTGATAAGTTTCCACCCTCTTTCCTACATACACACATCTCTCCTGCATACACACAACTCTACTACTATCACACATGCAATTTTCCGAAATACACACACAACTCTCCTCCATACACAAACACAGTTCTAACACATATAGCTTTTCTACAGCTTTGAAGTATGCACTCACACCTCTGTTACATACACGCACTGTTTTGCTACATACTTGTACACAGCTTTCTTACATACACCAACAGCTCTCTTATATACTCATGCAGCTCCACACACACAAACACTTATATATATATATATATATATATGTACACTCATCCATCGTATACATTACCACATCTTGAAATTCCTTCCAGGAATGTGACTGATCACATGACCTGAAAGGTTCAATGGCTAATCAACAACTTTGTTTGATTGGGACCCTATCCATGCCACCTCACATATCAGGAGTGTCGTTCTTCTTTTCATAAAGAGGTCCAAGGGCTAGTCTTGCAGAAGTTTTTTCAGCTACACAGGATGCGCAACATCCGTGCAAGTCCTGGTGACTTTCTCCCCTGCACTGCACCGATCAGATAGATCAGTGTGGGGCAGGAGAAAGGAGAACAGTTCTTTCAGTGATCATGAAGGATGCTGTCAGTGTTTTCCTCCATCAGAATAAGCAGCCTCTAGACTGTAAGAAACACACACATTTTAACATCATTTTGATTGTCTAAAATTTACTGCAGCTAAAAATTACATTTGGTTTACAATGCATTTTGCCAGATATGTTGTCACTTGTCAAAGCTAAGAATTTTACATGCTGGGTTTTTTTATGGCACATTTAGCACTGATAAGTTGTCACACTCTTGCTTAATATGTTAACATTCTGTCTGTAAACTGTATATGCATAGCTACCTTTTTGAAGCAATATTGAGATTTACTTAAGAACGTGGGGCCCAATAAATACCATCAATGGTGCCCAGTCCAAGAGATGGTGGATCCTATAGGTAAACACCACCTCATCATGCACTAAAACTTACTAAAAAAAAAAAAAGATGTGAAGTTCACACATATAGAAAATGGACATTTTGTGAATACATATTACACGTATTGTAAAATAGATAGAGCTCATATGTAGAGTTTGTTTGATAAACTTTCCTACTACTTTGTCTAAATTAGAAGCAAATTGGTTGAACATTACTTCTACCTAAAATGGCAGAAAACGCACCTATCTTGGTGATGGACAGGACAGCTAGAGGGGATATGGAGGAGGCTGTTATTTTTTTTTTAATAGGTGTACTTTCACCAATTTGCTGATAATTCATTGAAAGTAGATGATCGGTACAATTGCTGCCAATGCATTTTTTAAAGCTGTATTGTCATGAGTCAAATTTGATCATGTTAGGTTCTTGCATAGGTCCTATAGCATTGATAAGTTTCCACCCTCTTTCCTACATACACACATCTCTCCTGCATACACACAACTCTACTACTATCACACACGCAATTTTCCGAAATACACACACAACTCTCCTCCATACACAAACACAGTTCTAACACATATAGCTTTTCTACAGCTTTGAAGTATGCACTCACACCTCTGTTACATACACGCACTGTTTTGCTACATACTTGTACACAGCTTTCTTACATACACCAACAGCTCTCTTATATACTCATGCAGCTCCACACACACAAACACTTATATATATATATATATATATATGTACACTCATCCATCGTATACATTACCACATCTTGAAATTCCTTCCAGGAATGTGACTGATCACATGACCTGAAAGGTTCAATGGCTAATCAACAACTTTGTTTGATTGGGACCCTATCCATGCCACCTCACATATCAGGAGTGTCGTTCTTCTTTTCATAAAGAGGTCCAAGGGCTAGTCTTGCAGAAGTTTTTTCAGCTACACAGGATGCGCAACATCCGTGCAAGTCCTGGTGACTTTCTCCCCTGCACTGCACCGATCAGATAGATCAGTGTGGGGCAGGAGAAAGGAGAACAGTTCTTTCAGTGATCATGAAGGATGCTGTCAGTGTTTTCCTCCATCAGAATAAGCAGCCTCTAGACTGTAAGAAACACACACATTTTAACATCATTTTGATTGTCTAAAATTTACTGCAGCTAAAAATTACATTTGGTTTACAATGCATTTTGCCAGATATGTTGTCACTTGTCAAAGCTAAGAATTTTACATGCTGAGTTTTTTTATGGCACATTTAGCACTGATAAGTTGTCACACTCTTGCTTAATATGTTAACATTCTGTCTGTAAACTGTATATGCATAGCTACCTTTTTGAAGCAATATTGAGATTTACTTAAGAACGTGGGGCCCAATAAATACCATCAATGGTGCCCAGTTCAAGAGATGGTGGATCCTATAGGTAAACACCACCTCATCATGCACTAAAACTTACTAAAAAAAAAAAAGATGTGAAGTTCACACATATAGAAAATGGACATTTTGTGAATACATATTACACGTATTGTAAAATAGATAGAGCTCATATGTAGAGTTTGTTTGATAAACTTTCCTACTACTTTGTCTAAATTAGAAGCAAATTGGTTGAACATTACTTCTACCTAAAATGGCAGAAAACGCACCTATCTTGGTGATGGACAGGACAGCTAGAGGGGATATGGAGGAGGCTGTTATTTTTTTTTTAATAGGTGTACTTTCACCAATTTGCTGATAATTCATTGAAAGTAGATGATCGGTACAATTGCTGCCAATGCATTTTTTAAAGCTGTATTGTCATGAGTCAAATTTGATCATGTTAGGTTCTTGCATAGGTCCTATAGCATTGATAAGTTTCCACCCTCTTTCCTACATACACACATCTCTCCTGCATACACACAACTCTACTACTATCACACACGCAATTTTCCAAAATACACACACAACTCTCCTCCATACACAAACACAGTTCTAACACATATAGCTTTTCTACAGCTTTTAAGTATGCACTTACACCTCTGTTACATACACGCACTGTTTTGCTACATACTTATACACAGCTTTCTTACATACACCAACAGCTCTCTTATATACTCATGCAGATCCACACACACAAACACTTATATATATATATGTACACTCATCCATCGTATACATTACCACATCTTGAAATTCCTTCCAGGAATGTGACTGATCACATGACCTGAAAGGTTCAATGGCTAATCAACAACTTTGTTTGATTGGGACCCTATCCATGCCACCTCCCATATCAGGAGTGTCATTCTTCTTTTCATAAAGAGGTCCAAGGGCTAGTCTTGCAGAAGTTTTTTCAGCTACACAGGATGCGCAACATCCGTGCAAGTCCTGGTGACTTTCTCCCCTGCACTGCACCGATCAGATAGATCAGTGTGGGGCAGGAGAAAGGAGAACAGTTCTTTCAGTGATCATGAAGGATGCTGTCAGTGTTTTCCTCCATCAGAATAAGCAGCCTCTAGACTGTAAGAAACACACACATTTTAACATCATTTTGATTATCTAAAATTTACTGCAGCTAAAAATTACATTTGGTTTACAATGCATTTTGCCAGATATGTTGTCACTTGTCAAAGCTAAGAATTTTACATGCTGGGTTTTTTTATGGCACATTTAGCACTGATAAGTTGTCACACTCTTGCTTAATATGTTAACATTCTGTCTGTAAACTGTATATGCATAGCTACCTTTTTGAAGCAATATTGAGATTTACTTAAGAACGTGGGGCCCAATAAATACCATCAATGGTGCCCAGTCCAAGAGATGGTGGATCCTATAGGTAAACACCACCTCATCATGCACTAAAACTTACTAAAAAAAAAAAAGATGTGAAGTTCACACATATAGAAAATGGACATTTTGTGAATACATATTGTAAAATAGATAGAGCTCATATGTAGAGTTTGTTTGATAAACTTTCCTACTACTTTGTCTAAATTAGAAGCAAATTGGTTGAACATTACTTCTACCTAAAATGGCAGAAAACGCACCTATCTTGGTGATGGACAGGACAGCTAGAGGGGATATGGAGGAGGCTGTTATTTTTTTTTTAATAGGTGTACTTTCACCAATTTGCTGATAATTCATTGAAAGTAGATGATCGGTACAATTGCTGCCAATGCATTTTTTAAAGCTGTATTGTCATGAGTCAAATTTGATCATGTTAGGTTCTTGCATAGGTCCTATAGCATTGATAAGTTTCCACCCTCTTTCCTACATACACACATCTCTCCTGCATACACACAACTCTACTACTATCACACATGCAATTTTCCGAAATACACACACAACTCTCCTCCATACACAAACACAGTTCTAACACATATAGCTTTTCTACAGCTTTGAAGTATGCACTCACACCTCTGTTACATACACGCACTGTTTTGCTACATACTTGTACACAGCTTTCTTACATACACCAACAGCTCTCTTATATACTCATGCAGCTCCACACACACAAACACTTATATATATATATATATATATATGTACACTCATCCATCGTATACATTACCACATCTTGAAATTCCTTCCAGGAATGTGACTGATCACATGACCTGAAAGGTTCAATGGCTAATCAACAACTTTGTTTGATTGGGACCCTATCCATGCCACCTCACATATCAGGAGTGTCGTTCTTCTTTTCATAAAGAGGTCCAAGGGCTAGTCTTGCAGAAGTTTTTTCAGCTACACAGGATGCGCAACATCCGTGCAAGTCCTGGTGACTTTCTCCCCTGCACTGCACCGATCAGATAGATCAGTGTGGGGCAGGAGAAAGGAGAACAGTTCTTTCAGTGATCATGAAGGATGCTGTCAGTGTTTTCCTCCATCAGAATAAGCAGCCTCTAGACTGTAAGAAACACACACATTTTAACATCATTTTGATTGTCTAAAATTTACTGCAGCTAAAAATTACATTTGGTTTACAATGCATTTTGCCAGATATGTTGTCACTTGTCAAAGCTAAGAATTTTACATGCTGAGTTTTTTTATGGCACATTTAGCACTGATAAGTTGTCACACTCTTGCTTAATATGTTAACATTCTGTCTGTAAACTGTATATGCATAGCTACCTTTTTGAAGCAATATTGAGATTTACTTAAGAACGTGGGGCCCAATAAATACCATCAATGGTGCCCAGTCCAAGAGATGGTGGATCCTATAGGTAAACACCACCTCATCATGCACTAAAACTTACTAAAAAAAAAAAAGATGTGAAGTTCACACATATAGAAAATGGACATTTTGTGAATACATATTACACGTATTGTAAAATAGATAGAGCTCATATGTAGAGTTTGTTTGATAAACTTTCCTACTACTTTGTCTAAATTAGAAGCAAATTGGTTGAACATTACTTCTACCTAAAATGGCAGAAAACGCACCTATCTTGGTGATGGACAGGACAGCTAGAGGGGATATGGAGGAGGCTGTTATTTTTTTTTTAATAGGTGTACTTTCACCAATTTGCTGATAATTCATTGAAAGTAGATGATCGGTACAATTGCTGCCAATGCATTTTTTAAAGCTGTATTGTCATGAGTCAAATTTGATCATGTTAGGTTCTTGCATAGGTCCTATAGCATTGATAAGTTTCCACCCTCTTTCCTACATACACACATCTCTCCTGCATACACACAACTCTACTACTATCACACACGCAATTTTCCAAAATACACACACAACTCTCCTCCATACACAAACACAGTTCTAACACATATAGCTTTTCTACAGCTTTTAAGTATGCACTTACACCTCTGTTACATACACGCACTGTTTTGCTACATACTTATACACAGCTTTCTTACATACACCAACAGCTCTCTTATATACTCATGCAGATCCACACACACAAACACTTATATATATATATGTACACTCATCCATCGTATACATTACCACATCTTGAAATTCCTTCCAGGAATGTGACTGATCACATGACCTGAAAGGTTCAATGGCTAATCAACAACTTTGTTTGATTGGGACCCTATCCATGCCACCTCCCATATCAGGAGTGTCATTCTTCTTTTCATAAAGAGGTCCAAGGGCTAGTCTTGCAGAAGTTTTTTCAGCTACACAGGATGCGCAACATCCGTGCAAGTCCTGGTGACTTTCTCCCCTGCACTGCACCGATCAGATAGATCAGTGTGGGGCAGGAGAAAGGAGAACAGTTCTTTCAGTGATCATGAAGGATGCTGTCAGTGTTTTCCTCCATCAGAATAAGCAGCCTCTAGACTGTAAGAAACACACACATTTTAACATCATTTTGATTATCTAAAATTTACTGCAGCTAAAAATTACATTTGGTTTACAATGCATTTTGCCAGATATGTTGTCACTTGTCAAAGCTAAGAATTTTACATGCTGGGTTTTTTTATGGCACATTTAGCACTGATAAGTTGTCACACTCTTGCTTAATATGTTAACATTCTGTCTGTAAACTGTATATGCATAGCTACCTTTTTGAAGCAATATTGAGATTTACTTAAGAACGTGGGGCCCAATAAATACCATCAATGGTGCCCAGTCCAAGAGATGGTGGATCCTATAGGTAAACACCACCTCATCATGCACTAAAACTTACTAAAAAAAAAAAAGATGTGAAGTTCACACATATAGAAAATGGACATTTTGTGAATACATATTACACGTATTGTAAAATAGATAGAGCTCATATGTAGAGTTTGTTTGATAAACTTTCCTACTACTTTGTCTAAATTAGAAGCAAATTGGTTGAACATTACTTCTACCTAAAATGGCAGAAAACGCACCTATCTTGGTGATGGACAGGACAGCTAGAGGGGATATGGAGGAGGCTGTTATTTTTTTTTTAATAGGTGTACTTTCACCAATTTGCTGATAATTCATTGAAAGTAGATGATCGGTACAATTGCTGCCAATGCATTTTTTAAAGCTGTATTGTCATGAGTCAAATTTGATCATGTTAGGTTCTTGCATAGGTCCTATAGCATTGATAAGTTTCCACCCTCTTTCCTACATACACACATCTCTCCTGCATACACACAACTCTACTACTATCACACACGCAATTTTCCGAAATACACACACAACTCTCCTCCATACACAAACACAGTTCTAACACATATAGCTTTTCTACAGCTTTGAAGTATGCACTCACACCTCTGTTACATACACGCACTGTTTTGCTACATACTTGTACACAGCTTTCTTACATACACCAACAGCTCTCTTATATACTCATGCAGCTCCACACACAAACACTTATATATATATATATATATATATATGTACACTCATCCATCGTATACATTACCACATCTTGAAATTCCTTCCAGGAATGTGACTGATCACATGACCTGAAAGGTTCAATGGCTAATCAACAACTTTGTTTGATTGGGACCCTATCCATGCCACCTCACATATCAGGAGTGTCGTTCTTCTTTTCATAAAGAGGTCCAAGGGCTAGTCTTGCAGAAGTTTTTTCAGCTACACAGGATGCGCAACATCCGTGCAAGTCCTGGTGACTTTCTCCCCTGCACTGCACCGATCAGATAGATCAGTGTGGGGCAGGAGAAAGGAGAACAGTTCTTTCAGTGATCATGAAGGATGCTGTCAGTGTTTTCCTCCATCAGAATAAGCAGCCTCTAGACTGTAAGAAACACACACATTTTAACATCATTTTGATTGTCTAAAATTTACTGCAGCTAAAAACTACATTTGGTTTACAATGCATTTTGCCAGATATGTTGTCACTTGTCAAAGCTAAGAATTTTACATGCTGGGTTTTTTTATGGCACATTTAGCACTGATAAGTTGTCACACTCTTGCTTAATATGTTAACATTCTGTCTGTAAACTGTATATGCATAGCTACCTTTTTGAAGCAATATTGAGATTTACTTAAGAACGTGGGGCCCAATAAATACCATCAATGGTGCCCAGTCCAAGAGATGGTGGATCCTATAGGTAAACACCACCTCATCATGCACTAAAACTTACTAAAAAAAAAAAAAGATGTGAAGTTCACACATATAGAAAATGGACATTTTGTGAATACATATTACACGTATTGTAAAATAGATAGAGCTCATATGTAGAGTTTGTTTGATAAACTTTCCTACTACTTTGTCTAAATTAGAAGCAAATTGGTTGAACATTACTTCTACCTAAAATGGCAGAAAACGCACCTATCTTGGTGATGGACAGGACAGCTAGAGGGGATATGGAGGAGGCTGTTATTTTTTTTTTAATAGGTGTACTTTCACCAATTTGCTGATAATTCATTGAAAGTAGATGATCGGTACAATTGCTGCCAATGCATTTTTTAAAGCTGTATTGTCATGAGTCAAATTTGATCATGTTAGGTTCTTGCATAGGTCCTATAGCATTGATAAGTTTCCACCCTCTTTCCTACATACACACATCTCTCCTGCATACACACAACTCTACTACTATCACACACGCAATTTTCCGAAATACACACACAACTCTCCTCCATACACAAACACAGTTCTAACACATATAGCTTTTCTACAGCTTTGAAGTATGCACTCACACCTCTGTTACATACATGCACTGTTTTGCTACATACTTGTACACAGCTTTCTTACATACACCAACAGCTCTCTTATATACTCATGCAGCTCCACACACACAAACACTTATATATATATATATATATATATGTACACTCATCCATCGTATACATTACCACATCTTGAAATTCCTTCCAGGAATGTGACTGATCACATGACCTGAAAGGTTCAATGGCTAATCAACAACTTTGTTTGATTGGGACCCTATCCATGCCACCTCACATATCAGGAATGTCGTTCTTCTTTTCATAAAGAGGTCCAAGGGCTAGTCTTGCAGAAGTTTTTTCAGCTACACAGGATGCGCAACATCCGTGCAAGTCCTGGTGACTTTCTCCCCTGCACTGCACCGATCAGATAGATCAGTGTGGGGCAGGAGAAAGGAGAACAGTTCTTTCAGTGATCATGAAGGATGCTGTCAGTGTTTTCCTCCATCAGAATAAGCAGCCTCTAGACTGTAAGAAACACACACATTTTAACATCATTTTGATTGTCTAAAATTTACTGCAGCTAAAAATTACATTTGGTTTACAATGCATTTTGCCAGATATGTTGTCACTTGTCAAAGCTAAGAATTTTACATGCTGAGTTTTTTTATGGCACATTTAGCACTGATAAGTTGTCACACTCTTGCTTAATATGTTAACATTCTGTCTGTAAACTGTATATGCATAGCTACCTTTTTGAAGCAATATTGAGATTTACTTAAGAACGTGGGGCCCAATAAATACCATCAATGGTGCCCAGTCCAAGAGATGGTGGATCCTATAGGTAAACACCACCTCATCATGCACTAAAACTTACTAAAAAAAAAAAAGATGTGAAGTTCACACATATAGAAAATGGACATTTTGTGAATACATATTACACGTATTGTAAAATAGATAGAGCTCATATGTAGAGTTTGTTTGATAAACTTTCCTACTACTTTGTCTAAATTAGAAGCAAATTGGTTGAACATTACTTCTACCTAAAATGGCAGAAAACGCACCTATCTTGGTGATGGACAGGACAGCTAGAGGGGATATGGAGGAGGCTGTTATTTTTTTTTTAATAGGTGTACTTTCACCAATTTGCTGATAATTCATTGAAAGTAGATGATCGGTACAATTGCTGCCAATGCATTTTTTAAAGCTGTATTGTCATGAGTCAAATTTGATCATGTTAGGTTCTTGCATAGGTCCTATAGCATTGATAAGTTTCCACCCTCTTTCCTACATACACACATCTCTCCTGCATACACACAACTCTACTACTATCACACACGCAATTTTCCAAAATACACACACAACTCTCCTCCATACACAAACACAGTTCTAACACATATAGCTTTTCTACAGCTTTGAAGTATGCACTTACACCTCTGTTACATACACGCACTGTTTTGCTACATACTTATACACAGCTTTCTTACATACACCAACAGCTCTCTTATATACTCATGCAGATCCACACACACAAACACTTATATATATATATGTACACTCATCCATCGTATACATTACCACATCTTGAAATTCCTTCCAGGAATGTGACTGATCACATGACCTGAAAGGTTCAATGGCTAATCAACAACTTTGTTTGATTGGGACCCTATCCATGCCACCTCACATATCAGGAGTGTCATTCTTCTTTTCATAAAGAGGTCCAAGGGCTAGTCTTGCAGAAGTTTTTTCAGCTACACAGGATGCGCAACATCCGTGCAAGTCCTGGTGACTTTCTCCCCTGCACTGCACCGATCAGATAGATCAGTGTGGGGCAGGAGAAAGGAGAACAGTTCTTTCAGTGATCATGAAGGATGCTGTCAGTGTTTTCCTCCATCAGAATAAGCAGCCTCTAGACTGTAAGAAACACACACATTTTAACATCATTTTGATTGTCTAAAATTTACTGCAGCTAAAAATTACATTTGGTTTACAATGCATTTTGCCAGATATGTTGTCACTTGTCAAAGCTAAGAATTTTACATGCTGGGTTTTTTTATGGCACATTTAGCACTGATAAGTTGTCACACTCTTGCTTAATATGTTAACATTCTGTCTGTAAACTGTATATGCATAGCTACCTTTTTGAAGCAATATTGAGATTTACTTAAGAACGTGGGGCCCAATAAATACCATCAATGGTGCCCAGTCCAAGAGATGGTGGATCCTATAGGTAAACACCACCTCATCATGCACTAAAACTTACTAAAAAAAAAAAAGATGTGAAGTTCACACATATAGAAAATGGACATTTTGTGAATACATATTACACGTATTGTAAAATAGATAGAGCTCATATGTAGAGTTTGTTTGATAAACTTTCCTACTACTTTGTCTAAATTAGAAGCAAATTGGTTGAACATTACTTCTACCTAAAATGGCAGAAAACGCACCTATCTTGGTGATGGACAGGACAGCTAGAGGGGATATGGAGGAGGCTGTTATTTTTTTTTTAATAGGTGTACTTTCACCAATTTGCTGATAATTCATTGAAAGTAGATGATCGGTACAATTGCTGCCAATGCATTTTTTAAAGCTGTATTGTCATGAGTCAAATTTGATCATGTTAGGTTCTTGCATAGGTCCTATAGCATTGATAAGTTTCCACCCTCTTTCCTACATACACACATCTCTCCTGCATACACACAACTCTACTACTATCACACACGCAATTTTCCGAAATACACACACAACTCTCCTCCATACACAAACACAGTTCTAACACATATAGCTTTTCTACAGCTTTGAAGTATGCACTCACACCTCTGTTACATACACGCACTGTTTTGCTACATACTTGTACACAGCTTTCTTACATACACCAACAGCTCTCTTATATACTCATGCAGCTCCACACACAAACACTTATATATATATATATATATATATATGTACACTCATCCATCGTATACATTACCACATCTTGAAATTCCTTCCAGGAATGTGACTGATCACATGACCTGAAAGGTTCAATGGCTAATCAACAACTTTGTTTGATTGGGACCCTATCCATGCCACCTCACATATCAGGAGTGTCGTTCTTCTTTTCATAAAGAGGTCCAAGGGCTAGTCTTGCAGAAGTTTTTTCAGCTACACAGGATGCGCAACATCCGTGCAAGTCCTGGTGACTTTCTCCCCTGCACTGCACCGATCAGATAGATCAGTGTGGGGCAGGAGAAAGGAGAACAGTTCTTTCAGTGATCATGAAGGATGCTGTCAGTGTTTTCCTCCATCAGAATAAGCAGCCTCTAGACTGTAAGAAACACACACATTTTAACATCATTTTGATTGTCTAAAATTTACTGCAGCTAAAAATTACATTTGGTTTACAATGCATTTTGCCAGATATGTTGTCACTTGTCAAAGCTAAGAATTTTACATGCTGGGTTTTTTTATGGCACATTTAGCACTGATAAGTTGTCACACTCTTGCTTAATATGTTAACATTCTGTCTGTAAACTGTATATGCATAGCTACCTTTTTGAAGCAATATTGAGATTTACTTAAGAACGTGGGGCCCAATAAATACCATCAATGGTGCCCAGTCCAAGAGATGGTGGATCCTATAGGTAAACACCACCTCATCATGCACTAAAACTTACTAAAAAAAAAAAAGATGTGAAGTTCACACATATAGAAAATGGACATTTTGTGAATACATATTACACGTATTGTAAAATAGATAGAGCTCATATGTAGAGTTTGTTTGATAAACTTTCCTACTACTTTGTCTAAATTAGAAGCAAATTGGTTGAACATTACTTCTACCTAAAATGGCAGAAAACGCACCTATCTTGGTGATGGACAGGACAGCTAGAGGGGATATGGAGGAGGCTGTTATTTTTTTTTTAATAGGTGTACTTTCACCAATTTGCTGATAATTCATTGAAAGTAGATGATCGGTACAATTGCTGCCAATGCATTTTTTAAAGCTGTATTGTCATGAGTCAAATTTGATCATGTTAGGTTCTTGCATAGGTCCTATAGCATTGATAAGTTTCCACCCTCTTTCCTACATACACACATCTCTCCTGCATACACACAACTCTACTACTATCACACACGCAATTTTCCAAAATACACACACAACTCTCCTCCATACACAAACACAGTTCTAACACATATAGCTTTTCTACAGCTTTGAAGTATGCACTTACACCTCTGTTACATACACGCACTGTTTTGCTACATACTTATACACAGCTTTCTTACATACACCAACAGCTCTCTTATATACTCATGCAGATCCACACACACAAACACTTATATATATATATGTACACTCATCCATCGTATACATTACCACATCTTGAAATTCCTTCCAGGAATGTGACTGATCACATGACCTGAAAGGTTCAATGGCTAATCAACAACTTTGTTTGATTGGGACCCTATCCATGCCACCTCACATATCAGGAGTGTCATTCTTCTTTTCATAAAGAGGTCCAAGGGCTAGTCTTGCAGAAGTTTTTTCAGCTACACAGGATGCGCAACATCCGTGCAAGTCCTGGTGACTTTCTCCCCTGCACTGCACCGATCAGATAGATCAGTGTGGGGCAGGAGAAAGGAGAACAGTTCTTTCAGTGATCATGAAGGATGCTGTCAGTGTTTTCCTCCATCAGAATAAGCAGCCTCTAGACTGTAAGAAACACACACATTTTAACATCATTTTGATTGTCTAAAATTTACTGCAGCTAAAAATTACATTTGGTTTACAATGCATTTTGCCAGATATGTTGTCACTTGTCAAAGCTAAGAATTTTACATGCTGGGTTTTTTTATGGCACATTTAGCACTGATAAGTTGTCACACTCTTGCTTAATATGTTAACATTCTGTCTGTAAACTGTATATGCATAGCTACCTTTTTGAAGCAATATTGAGATTTACTTAAGAACGTGGGGCCCAATAAATACCATCAATGGTGCCCAGTCCAAGAGATGGTGGATCCTATAGGTAAACACCACCTCATCATGCACTAAAACTTACTAAAAAAAAAAAAGATGTGAAGTTCACACATATAGAAAATGGACATTTTGTGAATACATATTACACGTATTGTAAAATAGATAGAGCTCATATGTAGAGTTTGTTTGATAAACTTTCCTACTACTTTGTCTAAATTAGAAGCAAATTGGTTGAACATTACTTCTACCTAAAATGGCAGAAAACGCACCTATCTTGGTGATGGACAGGACAGCTAGAGGGGATATGGAGGAGGCTGTTATTTTTTTTTTAATAGGTGTACTTTCACCAATTTGCTGATAATTCATTGAAAGTAGATGATCGGTACAATTGCTGCCAATGCATTTTTTAAAGCTGTATTGTCATGAGTCAAATTTGATCATGTTAGGTTCTTGCATAGGTCCTATAGCATTGATAAGTTTCCACCCTCTTTCCTACATACACACATCTCTCCTGCATACACACAACTCTACTACTATCACACACGCAATTTTCCGAAATACACACACAACTCTCCTCCATACACAAACACAGTTCTAACACATATAGCTTTTCTACAGCTTTGAAGTATGCACTCACACCTCTGTTACATACACGCACTGTTTTGCTACATACTTGTACACAGCTTTCTTACATACACCAACAGCTCTCTTATATACTCATGCAGCTCCACACACAAACACTTATATATATATATATATATATATGTACACTCATCCATCGTATACATTACCACATCTTGAAATTCCTTCCAGGAATGTGACTGATCACATGACCTGAAAGGTTCAATGGCTAATCAACAACTTTGTTTGATTGGGACCCTATCCATGCCACCTCACATATCAGGAATGTCGTTCTTCTTTTCATAAAGAGGTCCAAGGGCTAGTCTTGCAGAAGTTTTTTCAGCTACACAGGATGCGCAACATCCGTGCAAGTCCTGGTGACTTTCTCCCCTGCACTGCACCGATCAGATAGATCAGTGTGGGGCAGGAGAAAGGAGAACAGTTCTTTCAGTGATCATGAAGGATGCTGTCAGTGTTTTCCTCCATCAGAATAAGCAGCCTCTAGACTGTAAGAAACACACACATTTTAACATCATTTTGATTGTCTAAAATTTACTGCAGCTAAAAATTACATTTGGTTTACAATGCATTTTGCCAGATATGTTGTCACTTGTCAAAGCTAAGAATTTTACATGCTGAGTTTTTTTATGGCACATTTAGCACTGATAAGTTGTCACACTCTTGCTTAATATGTTAACATTCTGTCTGTAAACTGTATATGCATAGCTACCTTTTTGAAGCAATATTGAGATTTACTTAAGAACGTGGGGCCCAATAAATACCATCAATGGTGCCCAGTCCAAGAGATGGTGGATCCTATAGGTAAACACCACCTCATCATGCACTAAAACTTACTAAAAAAAAAAAAGATGTGAAGTTCACACATATAGAAAATGGACATTTTGTGAATACATATTACACGTATTGTAAAATAGATAGAGCTCATATGTAGAGTTTGTTTGATAAACTTTCCTACTACTTTGTCTAAATTAGAAGCAAATTGGTTGAACATTACTTCTACCTAAAATGGCAGAAAACGCACCTATCTTGGTGATGGACAGGACAGCTAGAGGGGATATGGAGGAGGCTGTTATTTTTTTTTTAATAGGTGTACTTTCACCAATTTGCTGATAATTCATTGAAAGTAGATGATCGGTACAATTGCTGCCAATGCATTTTTTAAAGCTGTATTGTCATGAGTCAAATTTGATCATGTTAGGTTCTTGCATAGGTCCTATAGCATTGATAAGTTTCCACCCTCTTTCCTACATACACACATCTCTCCTGCATACACACAACTCTACTACTATCACACACGCAATTTTCCAAAATACACACACAACTCTCCTCCATACACAAACACAGTTCTAACACATATAGCTTTTCTACAGCTTTGAAGTATGCACTTACACCTCTGTTACATACACGCACTGTTTTGCTACATACTTATACACAGCTTTCTTACATACACCAACAGCTCTCTTATATACTCATGCAGATCCACACACACAAACACTTATATATATATATGTACACTCATCCATCGTATACATTACCACATCTTGAAATTCCTTCCAGGAATGTGACTGATCACATGACCTGAAAGGTTCAATGGCTAATCAACAACTTTGTTTGATTGGGACCCTATCCATGCCACCTCACATATCAGGAGTGTCATTCTTCTTTTCATAAAGAGGTCCAAGGGCTAGTCTTGCAGAAGTTTTTTCAGCTACACAGGATGCGCAACATCCGTGCAAGTCCTGGTGACTTTCTCCCCTGCACTGCACCGATCAGATAGATCAGTGTGGGGCAGGAGAAAGGAGAACAGTTCTTTCAGTGATCATGAAGGATGCTGTCAGTGTTTTCCTCCATCAGAATAAGCAGCCTCTAGACTGTAAGAAACACACACATTTTAACATCATTTTGATTGTCTAAAATTTACTGCAGCTAAAAATTACATTTGGTTTACAATGCATTTTGCCAGATATGTTGTCACTTGTCAAAGCTAAGAATTTTACATGCTGGGTTTTTTTATGGCACATTTAGCACTGATAAGTTGTCACACTCTTGCTTAATATGTTAACATTCTGTCTGTAAACTGTATATGCATAGCTACCTTTTTGAAGCAATATTGAGATTTACTTAAGAACGTGGGGCCCAATAAATACCATCAATGGTGCCCAGTCCAAGAGATGGTGGATCCTATAGGTAAACACCACCTCATCATGCACTAAAACTTACTAAAAAAAAAAAAGATGTGAAGTTCACACATATAGAAAATGGACATTTTGTGAATACATATTACACGTATTGTAAAATAGATAGAGCTCATATGTAGAGTTTGTTTGATAAACTTTCCTACTACTTTGTCTAAATTAGAAGCAAATTGGTTGAACATTACTTCTACCTAAAATGGCAGAAAACGCACCTATCTTGGTGATGGACAGGACAGCTAGAGGGGATATGGAGGAGGCTGTTATTTTTTTTTTAATAGGTGTACTTTCACCAATTTGCTGATAATTCATTGAAAGTAGATGATCGGTACAATTGCTGCCAATGCATTTTTTAAAGCTGTATTGTCATGAGTCAAATTTGATCATGTTAGGTTCTTGCATAGGTCCTATAGCATTGATAAGTTTCCACCCTCTTTCCTACATACACACATCTCTCCTGCATACACACAACTCTACTACTATCACACACGCAATTTTCCGAAATACACACACAACTCTCCTCCATACACAAACACAGTTCTAACACATATAGCTTTTCTACAGCTTTGAAGTATGCACTCACACCTCTGTTACATACACGCACTGTTTTGCTACATACTTGTACACAGCTTTCTTACACACACCAACAGCTCTCTTATATACTCATGCAGCTCCACACACAAACACTTATATATATATATATATATATATATATGTACACTCATCCATCGTATACATTACCACATCTTGAAATTCCTTCCAGGAATGTGACTGATCACATGACCTGAAAGGTTCAATGGCTAATCAACAACTTTGTTTGATTGGGACCCTATCCATGCCACCTCACATATCAGGAGTGTCGTTCTTCTTTTCATAAAGAGGTCCAAGGGCTAGTCTTGCAGAAGTTTTTTCAGCTACACAGGATGCGCAACATCCGTGCAAGTCCTGGTGACTTTCTCCCCTGCACTGCACCGATCAGATAGATCAGTGTGGGGCAGGAGAAAGGAGAACAGTTCTTTCAGTGATCATGAAGGATGCTGTCAGTGTTTTCCTCCATCAGAATAAGCAGCCTCTAGACTGTAAGAAACACACACATTTTAACATCATTTTGATTGTCTAAAATTTACTGCAGCTAAAAATTACATTTGGTTTACAATGCATTTTGCCAGATATGTTGTCACTTGTCAAAGCTAAGAATTTTACATGCTGGGTTTTTTTATGGCACATTTAGCACTGATAAGTTGTCACACTCTTGCTTAATATGTTAACATTCTGTCTGTAAACTGTATATGCATAGCTACCTTTTTGAAGCAATATTGAGATTTACTTAAGAACGTGGGGCCCAATAAATACCATCAATGGTGCCCAGTCCAAGAGATGGTGGATCCTATAGGTAAACACCACCTCATCATGCACTAAAACTTACTAAAAAAAAAAAAGATGTGAAGTTCACACATATAGAAAATGGACATTTTGTGAATACATATTACACGTATTGTAAAATAGATAGAGCTCATATGTAGAGTTTGTTTGATAAACTTTCCTACTACTTTGTCTAAATTAGAAGCAAATTGGTTGAACATTACTTCTACCTAAAATGGCAGAAAACGCACCTATCTTGGTGATGGACAGGACAGCTAGAGGGGATATGGAGGAGGCTGTTATTTTTTTTTTAATAGGTGTACTTTCACCAATTTGCTGATAATTCATTGAAAGTAGATGATCGGTACAATTGCTGCCAATGCATTTTTTAAAGCTGTATTGTCATGAGTCAAATTTGATCATGTTAGGTTCTTGCATAGGTCCTATAGCATTGATAAGTTTCCACCCTCTTTCCTACATACACACATCTCTCCTGCATACACACAACTCTACTACTATCACACACGCAATTTTCCAAAATACACACACAACTCTCCTCCATACACAAACACAGTTCTAACACATATAGCTTTTCTACAGCTTTGAAGTATGCACTTACACCTCTGTTACATACACGCACTGTTTTGCTACATACTTATACACAGCTTTCTTACATACACCAACAGCTCTCTTATATACTCATGCAGATCCACACACACAAACACTTATATATATATATGTACACTCATCCATCGTATACATTACCACATCTTGAAATTCCTTCCAGGAATGTGACTGATCACATGACCTGAAAGGTTCAATGGCTAATCAACAACTTTGTTTGATTGGGACCCTATCCATGCCACCTCACATATCAGGAGTGTCATTCTTCTTTTCATAAAGAGGTCCAAGGGCTAGTCTTGCAGAAGTTTTTTCAGCTACACAGGATGCGCAACATCCGTGCAAGTCCTGGTGACTTTCTCCCCTGCACTGCACCGATCAGATAGATCAGTGTGGGGCAGGAGAAAGGAGAACAGTTCTTTCAGTGATCATGAAGGATGCTGTCAGTGTTTTCCTCCATCAGAATAAGCAGCCTCTAGACTGTAAGAAACACACACATTTTAACATCATTTTGATTGTCTAAAATTTACTGCAGCTAAAAATTACATTTGGTTTACAATGCATTTTGCCAGATATGTTGTCACTTGTCAAAGCTAAGAATTTTACATGCTGGGTTTTTTTATGGCACATTTAGCACTGATAAGTTGTCACACTCTTGCTTAATATGTTAACATTCTGTCTGTAAACTGTATATGCATAGCTACCTTTTTGAAGCAATATTGAGATTTACTTAAGAACGTGGGGCCCAATAAATACCATCAATGGTGCCCAGTCCAAGAGATGGTGGATCCTATAGGTAAACACCACCTCATCATGCACTAAAACTTACTAAAAAAAAAAAAGATGTGAAGTTCACACATATAGAAAATGGACATTTTGTGAATACATATTACACGTATTGTAAAATAGATAGAGCTCATATGTAGAGTTTGTTTGATAAACTTTCCTACTACTTTGTCTAAATTAGAAGCAAATTGGTTGAACATTACTTCTACCTAAAATGGCAGAAAACGCACCTATCTTGGTGATGGACAGGACAGCTAGAGGGGATATGGAGGAGGCTGTTATTTTTTTTTTAATAGGTGTACTTTCACCAATTTGCTGATAATTCATTGAAAGTAGATGATCGGTACAATTGCTGCCAATGCATTTTTTAAAGCTGTATTGTCATGAGTCAAATTTGATCATGTTAGGTTCTTGCATAGGTCCTATAGCATTGATAAGTTTCCACCCTCTTTCCTACATACACACATCTCTCCTGCATACACACAACTCTACTACTATCACACACGCAATTTTCCGAAATACACACACAACTCTCCTCCATACACAAACACAGTTCTAACACATATAGCTTTTCTACAGCTTTGAAGTATGCACTCACACCTCTGTTACATACACGCACTGTTTTGCTACATACTTGTACACAGCTTTCTTACATACACCAACAGCTCTCTTATATACTCATGCAGCTCCACACACAAACACTTATATATATATATATATATATATGTACACTCATCCATCGTATACATTACCACATCTTGAAATTCCTTCCAGGAATGTGACTGATCACATGACCTGAAAGGTTCAATGGCTAATCAACAACTTTGTTTGATTGGGACCCTATCCATGCCACCTCACATATCAGGAGTGTCGTTCTTCTTTTCATAAAGAGGTCCAAGGGCTAGTCTTGCAGAAGTTTTTTCAGCTACACAGGATGCGCAACATCCGTGCAAGTCCTGGTGACTTTCTCCCCTGCACTGCACCGATCAGATAGATCAGTGTGGGGCAGGAGAAAGGAGAACAGTTCTTTCAGTGATCATGAAGGATGCTGTCAGTGTTTTCCTCCATCAGAATAAGCAGCCTCTAGACTGTAAGAAACACACACATTTTAACATCATTTTGATTGTCTAAAATTTACTGCAGCTAAAAATTACATTTGGTTTACAATGCATTTTGCCAGATATGTTGTCACTTGTCAAAGCTAAGAATTTTACATGCTGGGTTTTTTTATGGCACATTTAGCACTGATAAGTTGTCACACTCTTGCTTAATATGTTAACATTCTGTCTGTAAACTGTATATGCATAGCTACCTTTTTGAAGCAATATTGAGATTTACTTAAGAACGTGGGGCCCAATAAATACCATCAATGGTGCCCAGTCCAAGAGATGGTGGATCCTATAGGTAAACACCACCTCATCATGCACTAAAACTTACTAAAAAAAAAAAAGATGTGAAGTTCACACATATAGAAAATGGACATTTTGTGAATACATATTACACGTATTGTAAAATAGATAGAGCTCATATGTAGAGTTTGTTTGATAAACTTTCCTACTACTTTGTCTAAATTAGAAGCAAATTGGTTGAACATTACTTCTACCTAAAATGGCAGAAAACGCACCTATCTTGGTGATGGACAGGACAGCTAGAGGGGATATGGAGGAGGCTGTTATTTTTTTTTTAATAGGTGTACTTTCACCAATTTGCTGATAATTCATTGAAAGTAGATGATCGGTACAATTGCTGCCAATGCATTTTTTAAAGCTGTATTGTCATGAGTCAAATTTGATCATGTTAGGTTCTTGCATAGGTCCTATAGCATTGATAAGTTTCCACCCTCTTTCCTACATACACACATCTCTCCTGCATACACACAACTCTACTACTATCACACACGCAATTTTCCAAAATACACACACAACTCTCCTCCATACACAAACACAGTTCTAACACATATAGCTTTTCTACAGCTTTGAAGTATGCACTTACACCTCTGTTACATACACGCACTGTTTTGCTACATACTTATACACAGCTTTCTTACATACACCAACAGCTCTCTTATATACTCATGCAGATCCACACACACAAACACTTATATATATATATGTACACTCATCCATCGTATACATTACCACATCTTGAAATTCCTTCCAGGAATGTGACTGATCACATGACCTGAAAGGTTCAATGGCTAATCAACAACTTTGTTTGATTGGGACCCTATCCATGCCACCTCACATATCAGGAGTGTCATTCTTCTTTTCATAAAGAGGTCCAAGGGCTAGTCTTGCAGAAGTTTTTTCAGCTACACAGGATGCGCAACATCCGTGCAAGTCCTGGTGACTTTCTCCCCTGCACTGCACCGATCAGATAGATCAGTGTGGGGCAGGAGAAAGGAGAACAGTTCTTTCAGTGATCATGAAGGATGCTGTCAGTGTTTTCCTCCATCAGAATAAGCAGCCTCTAGACTGTAAGAAACACACACATTTTAACATCATTTTGATTGTCTAAAATTTACTGCAGCTAAAAATTACATTTGGTTTACAATGCATTTTGCCAGATATGTTGTCACTTGTCAAAGCTAAGAATTTTACATGCTGGGTTTTTTTATGGCACATTTAGCACTGATAAGTTGTCACACTCTTGCTTAATATGTTAACATTCTGTCTGTAAACTGTATATGCATAGCTACCTTTTTGAAGCAATATTGAGATTTACTTAAGAACGTGGGGCCCAATAAATACCATCAATGGTGCCCAGTCCAAGAGATGGTGGATCCTATAGGTAAACACCACCTCATCATGCACTAAAACTTACTAAAAAAAAAAAAGATGTGAAGTTCACACATATAGAAAATGGACATTTTGTGAATACGTATTGTAAAATAGATAGAGCTCATATGTAGAGTTTGTTTGATAAACTTTCCTACTACTTTGTCTAAATTAGAAGCAAATTGGTTGAACATTACTTCTACCTAAAATGGCAGAAAACGCACCTATCTTGGTGATGGACAGGACAGCTAGAGGGGATATGGAGGAGGCTGTTATTTTTTTTTTAATAGGTGTACTTTCACCAATTTGCTGATAATTCATTGAAAGTAGATGATCGGTACAATTGCTGCCAATGCATTTTTTAAAGCTGTATTGTCATGAGTCAAATTTGATCATGTTAGGTTCTTGCATAGGTCCTATAGCATTGATAAGTTTCCACCCTCTTTCCTACATACACACATCTCTCCTGCATACACACAACTCTACTACTATCACACATGCAATTTTCCGAAATACACACACAACTCTCCTCCATACACAAACACAGTTCTAACACATATAGCTTTTCTACAGCTTTGAAGTATGCACTCACACCTCTGTTACATACACGCACTGTTTTGCTACATACTTGTACACAGCTTTCTTACATACACCAACAGCTCTCTTATATACTCATGCAGCTCCACACACACAAACACTTATATATATATATATATATATATGTACACTCATCCATCGTATACATTACCACATCTTGAAATTCCTTCCAGGAATGTGACTGATCACATGACCTGAAAGGTTCAATGGCTAATCAACAACTTTGTTTGATTGGGACCCTATCCATGCCACCTCACATATCAGGAGTGTCGTTCTTCTTTTCATAAAGAGGTCCAAGGGCTAGTCTTGCAGAAGTTTTTTCAGCTACACAGGATGCGCAACATCCGTGCAAGTCCTGGTGACTTTCTCCCCTGCACTGCACCGATCAGATAGATCAGTGTGGGGCAGGAGAAAGGAGAACAGTTCTTTCAGTGATCATGAAGGATGCTGTCAGTGTTTTCCTCCATCAGAATAAGCAGCCTCTAGACTGTAAGAAACACACACATTTTAACATCATTTTGATTGTCTAAAATTTACTGCAGCTAAAAATTACATTTGGTTTACAATGCATTTTGCCAGATATGTTGTCACTTGTCAAAGCTAAGAATTTTACATGCTGAGTTTTTTTATGGCACATTTAGCACTGATAAGTTGTCACACTCTTGCTTAATATGTTAACATTCTGTCTGTAAACTGTATATGCATAGCTACCTTTTTGAAGCAATATTGAGATTTACTTAAGAACGTGGGGCCCAATAAATACCATCAATGGTGCCCAGTCCAAGAGATGGTGGATCCTATAGGTAAACACCACCTCATCATGCACTAAAACTTACTAAAAAAAAAAAAGATGTGAAGTTCACACATATAGAAAATGGACATTTTGTGAATACATATTACACGTATTGTAAAATAGATAGAGCTCATATGTAGAGTTTGTTTGATAAACTTTCCTACTACTTTGTCTAAATTAGAAGCAAATTGGTTGAACATTACTTCTACCTAAAATGGCAGAAAACGCACCTATCTTGGTGATGGACAGGACAGCTAGAGGGGATATGGAGGAGGCTGTTATTTTTTTTTTAATAGGTGTACTTTCACCAATTTGCTGATAATTCATTGAAAGTAGATGATCGGTACAATTGCTGCCAATGCATTTTTTAAAGCTGTATTGTCATGAGTCAAATTTGATCATGTTAGGTTCTTGCATAGGTCCTATAGCATTGATAAGTTTCCACCCTCTTTCCTACATACACACATCTCTCCTGCATACACACAACTCTACTACTATCACACACGCAATTTTCCAAAATACACACACAACTCTCCTCCATACACAAACACAGTTCTAACACATATAGCTTTTCTACAGCTTTGAAGTATGCACTTACACCTCTGTTACATACACGCACTGTTTTGCTACATACTTATACACAGCTTTCTTACATACACCAACAGCTCTCTTATATACTCATGCAGATCCACACACACAAACACTTATATATATATATGTACACTCATCCATCGTATACATTACCACATCTTGAAATTCCTTCCAGGAATGTGACTGATCACATGACCTGAAAGGTTCAATGGCTAATCAACAACTTTGTTTGATTGGGACCCTATCCATGCCACCTCACATATCAGGAGTGTCATTCTTCTTTTCATAAAGAGGTCCAAGGGCTAGTCTTGCAGAAGTTTTTTCAGCTACACAGGATGCGCAACATCCGTGCAAGTCCTGGTGACTTTCTCCCCTGCACTGCACCGATCAGATAGATCAGTGTGGGGCAGGAGAAAGGAGAACAGTTCTTTCAGTGATCATGAAGGATGCTGTCAGTGTTTTCCTCCATCAGAATAAGCAGCCTCTAGACTGTAAGAAACACACACATTTTAACATCATTTTGATTGTCTAAAATTTACTGCAGCTAAAAATTACATTTGGTTTACAATGCATTTTGCCAGATATGTTGTCACTTGTCAAAGCTAAGAATTTTACATGCTGGGTTTTTTTATGGCACATTTAGCACTGATAAGTTGTCACACTCTTGCTTAATATGTTAACATTCTGTCTGTAAACTGTATATGCATAGCTACCTTTTTGAAGCAATATTGAGATTTACTTAAGAACGTGGGGCCCAATAAATACCATCAATGGTGCCCAGTCCAAGAGATGGTGGATCCTATAGGTAAACACCACCTCATCATGCACTAAAACTTACTAAAAAAAAAAAAGATGTGAAGTTCACACATATAGAAAATGGACATTTTGTGAATACATATTACACGTATTGTAAAATAGATAGAGCTCATATGTAGAGTTTGTTTGATAAACTTTCCTACTACTTTGTCTAAATTAGAAGCAAATTGGTTGAACATTACTTCTACCTAAAATGGCAGAAAACGCACCTATCTTGGTGATGGACAGGACAGCTAGAGGGGATATGGAGGAGGCTGTTATTTTTTTTTTAATAGGTGTACTTTCACCAATTTGCTGATAATTCATTGAAAGTAGATGATCGGTACAATTGCTGCCAATGCATTTTTTAAAGCTGTATTGTCATGAGTCAAATTTGATCATGTTAGGTTCTTGCATAGGTCCTATAGCATTGATAAGTTTCCACCCTCTTTCCTACATACACACATCTCTCCTGCATACACACAACTCTACTACTATCACACACGCAATTTTCCGAAATACACACACAACTCTCCTCCATACACAAACACAGTTCTAACACATATAGCTTTTCTACAGCTTTGAAGTATGCACTCACACCTCTGTTACATACACGCACTGTTTTGCTACATACTTGTACACAGCTTTCTTACATACACCAACAGCTCTCTTATATACTCATGCAGCTCCACACACAAACACTTATATATATATATATATATATATGTACACTCATCCATCGTATACATTACCACATCTTGAAATTCCTTACAGGAATGTGACTGATCACATGACCTGAAAGGTTCAATGGCTAATCAACAACTTTGTTTGATTGGGACCCTATCCATGCCACCTCACATATCAGGAGTGTCGTTCTTCTTTTCATAAAGAGGTCCAAGGGCTAGTCTTGCAGAAGTTTTTTCAGCTACACAGGATGCGCAACATCCGTGCAAGTCCTGGTGACTTTCTCCCCTGCACTGCACCGATCAGATAGATCAGTGTGGGGCAGGAGAAAGGAGAACAGTTCTTTCAGTGATCATGAAGGATGCTGTCAGTGTTTTCCTCCATCAGAATAAGCAGCCTCTAGACTGTAAGAAACACACACATTTTAACATCATTTTGATTGTCTAAAATTTACTGCAGCTAAAAATTACATTTGGTTTACAATGCATTTTGCCAGATATGTTGTCACTTGTCAAAGCTAAGAATTTTACATGCTGGGTTTTTTTATGGCACATTTAGCACTGATAAGTTGTCACACTCTTGCTTAATATGTTAACATTCTGTCTGTAAACTGTATATGCATAGCTACCTTTTTGAAGCAATATTGAGATTTACTTAAGAACGTGGGGCCCAATAAATACCATCAATGGTGCCCAGTCCAAGAGATGGTGGATCCTATAGGTAAACACCACCTCATCATGCACTAAAACTTACTAAAAAAAAAAAAGATGTGAAGTTCACACATATAGAAAATGGACATTTTGTGAATACATATTACACGTATTGTAAAATAGATAGAGCTCATATGTAGAGTTTGTTTGATAAACTTTCCTACTACTTTGTCTAAATTAGAAGCAAATTGGTTGAACATTACTTCTACCTAAAATGGCAGAAAACGCACCTATCTTGGTGATGGACAGGACAGCTAGAGGGGATATGGAGGAGGCTGTTATTTTTTTTTTAATAGGTGTACTTTCACCAATTTGCTGATAATTCATTGAAAGTAGATGATCGGTACAATTGCTGCCAATGCATTTTTTAAAGCTGTATTGTCATGAGTCAAATTTGATCATGTTAGGTTCTTGCATAGGTCCTATAGCATTGATAAGTTTCCACCCTCTTTCCTACATACACACATCTCTCCTGCATACACACAACTCTACTACTATCACACACGCAATTTTCCAAAATACACACACAACTCTCCTCCATACACAAACACAGTTCTAACACATATAGCTTTTCTACAGCTTTGAAGTATGCACTTACACCTCTGTTACATACACGCACTGTTTTGCTACATACTTATACACAGCTTTCTTACATACACCAACAGCTCTCTTATATACTCATGCAGATCCACACACACAAACACTTATATATATATATGTACACTCATCCATCGTATACATTACCACATCTTGAAATTCCTTCCAGGAATGTGACTGATCACATGACCTGAAAGGTTCAATGGCTAATCAACAACTTTGTTTGATTGGGACCCTATCCATGCCACCTCACATATCAGGAGTGTCATTCTTCTTTTCATAAAGAGGTCCAAGGGCTAGTCTTGCAGAAGTTTTTTCAGCTACACAGGATGCGCAACATCCGTGCAAGTCCTGGTGACTTTCTCCCCTGCACTGCACCGATCAGATAGATCAGTGTGGGGCAGGAGAAAGGAGAACAGTTCTTTCAGTGATCATGAAGGATGCTGTCAGTGTTTTCCTCCATCAGAATAAGCAGCCTCTAGACTGTAAGAAACACACACATTTTAACATCATTTTGATTGTCTAAAATTTACTGCAGCTAAAAATTACATTTGGTTTACAATGCATTTTGCCAGATATGTTGTCACTTGTCAAAGCTAAGAATTTTACATGCTGGGTTTTTTTATGGCACATTTAGCACTGATAAGTTGTCACACTCTTGCTTAATATGTTAACATTCTGTCTGTAAACTGTATATGCATAGCTACCTTTTTGAAGCAATATTGAGATTTACTTAAGAACGTGGGGCCCAATAAATACCATCAATGGTGCCCAGTCCAAGAGATGGTGGATCCTATAGGTAAACACCACCTCATCATGCACTAAAACTTACTAAAAAAAAAAAAGATGTGAAGTTCACACATATAGAAAATGGACATTTTGTGAATACGTATTGTAAAATAGATAGAGCTCATATGTAGAGTTTGTTTGATAAACTTTCCTACTACTTTGTCTAAATTAGAAGCAAATTGGTTGAACATTACTTCTACCTAAAATGGCAGAAAACGCACCTATCTTGGTGATGGACAGGACAGCTAGAGGGGATATGGAGGAGGCTGTTATTTTTTTTTTAATAGGTGTACTTTCACCAATTTGCTGATAATTCATTGAAAGTAGATGATCGGTACAATTGCTGCCAATGCATTTTTTAAAGCTGTATTGTCATGAGTCAAATTTGATCATGTTAGGTTCTTGCATAGGTCCTATAGCATTGATAAGTTTCCACCCTCTTTCCTACATACACACATCTCTCCTGCATACACACAACTCTACTACTATCACACATGCAATTTTCCGAAATACACACACAACTCTCCTCCATACACAAACACAGTTCTAACACATATAGCTTTTCTACAGCTTTGAAGTATGCACTCACACCTCTGTTACATACACGCACTGTTTTGCTACATACTTGTACACAGCTTTCTTACATACACCAACAGCTCTCTTATATACTCATGCAGCTCCACACACACAAACACATATATATATATATATATGTACACTCATCCATCGTATACATTACCACATCTTGAAATTCCTTCCAGGAATGTGACTGATCACATGACCTGAAAGGTTCAATGGCTAATCAACAACTTTGTTTGATTGGGACCCTATCCATGCCACCTCACATATCAGGAGTGTCGTTCTTCTTTTCATAAAGAGGTCCAAGGGCTAGTCTTGCAGAAGTTTTTTCAGCTACACAGGATGCGCAACATCCGTGCAAGTCCTGGTGACTTTCTCCCCTGCACTGCACCGATCAGATAGATCAGTGTGGGGCAGGAGAAAGGAGAACAGTTCTTTCAGTGATCATGAAGGATGCTGTCAGTGTTTTCCTCCATCAGAATAAGCAGCCTCTAGACTGTAAGAAACACACACATTTTAACATCATTTTGATTGTCTAAAATTTACTGCAGCTAAAAATTACATTTGGTTTACAATGCATTTTGCCAGATATGTTGTCACTTGTCAAAGCTAAGAATTTTACATGCTGGGTTTTTTTATGGCACATTTAGCACTGATAAGTTGTCACACTCTTGCTTAATATGTTAACATTCTGTCTGTAAACTGTATATGCATAGCTACCTTTTTGAAGCAATATTGAGATTTACTTAAGAACGTGGGGCCCAATAAATACCATCAATGGTGCCCAGTCCAAGAGATGGTGGATCCTATAGGTAAACACCACCTCATCATGCACTAAAACTTACTAAAAAAAAAAAAGATGTGAAGTTCACACATATAGAAAATGGACATTTTGTGAATACATATTACACGTATTGTAAAATAGATAGAGCTCATATGTAGAGTTTGTTTGATAAACTTTCCTACTACTTTGTCTAAATTAGAAGCAAATTGGTTGAACATTACTTCTACCTAAAATGGCAGAAAACGCACCTATCTTGGTGATGGACAGGACAGCTAGAGGGGATATGGAGGAGGCTGTTATTTTTTTTTTAATAGGTGTACTTTCACCAATTTGCTGATAATTCATTGAAAGTAGATGATCGGTACAATTGCTGCCAATGCATTTTTTAAAGCTGTATTGTCATGAGTCAAATTTGATCATGTTAGGTTCTTGCATAGGTCCTATAGCATTGATAAGTTTCCACCCTCTTTCCTACATACACACATCTCTCCTGCATACACACAACTCTACTACTATCACACACGCAATTTTCCAAAATACACACACAACTCTCCTCCATACACAAACACAGTTCTAACACATATAGCTTTTCTACAGCTTTGAAGTATGCACTTACACCTCTGTTACATACACGCACTGTTTTGCTACATACTTATACACAGCTTTCTTACATACACCAACAGCTCTCTTATATACTCATGCAGATCCACACACACAAACACTTATATATATATATGTACACTCATCCATCGTATACATTACCACATCTTGAAATTCCTTCCAGGAATGTGACTGATCACATGACCTGAAAGGTTCAATGGCTAATCAACAACTTTGTTTGATTGGGACCCTATCCATGCCACCTCACATATCAGGAGTGTCATTCTTCTTTTCATAAAGAGGTCCAAGGGCTAGTCTTGCAGAAGTTTTTTCAGCTACACAGGATGCGCAACATCCGTGCAAGTCCTGGTGACTTTCTCCCCTGCACTGCACCGATCAGATAGATCAGTGTGGGGCAGGAGAAAGGAGAACAGTTCTTTCAGTGATCATGAAGGATGCTGTCAGTGTTTTCCTCCATCAGAATAAGCAGCCTCTAGACTGTAAGAAACACACACATTTTAACATCATTTTGATTGTCTAAAATTTACTGCAGCTAAAAATTACATTTGGTTTACAATGCATTTTGCCAGATATGTTGTCACTTGTCAAAGCTAAGAATTTTACATGCTGGGTTTTTTTATGGCACATTTAGCACTGATAAGTTGTCACACTCTTGCTTAATATGTTAACATTCTGTCTGTAAACTGTATATGCATAGCTACCTTTTTGAAGCAATATTGAGATTTACTTAAGAACGTGGGGCCCAATAAATACCATCAATGGTGCCCAGTCCAAGAGATGGTGGATCCTATAGGTAAACACCACCTCATCATGCACTAAAACTTACTAAAAAAAAAAAAGATGTGAAGTTCACACATATAGAAAATGGACATTTTGTGAATACATATTACACGTATTGTAAAATAGATAGAGCTCATATGTAGAGTTTGTTTGATAAACTTTCCTACTACTTTGTCTAAATTAGAAGCAAATTGGTTGAACATTACTTCTACCTAAAATGGCAGAAAACGCACCTATCTTGGTGATGGACAGGACAGCTAGAGGGGATATGGAGGAGGCTGTTATTTTTTTTTTAATAGGTGTACTTTCACCAATTTGCTGATAATTCATTGAAAGTAGATGATCGGTACAATTGCTGCCAATGCATTTTTTAAAGCTGTATTGTCATGAGTCAAATTTGATCATGTTAGGTTCTTGCATAGGTCCTATAGCATTGATAAGTTTCCACCCTCTTTCCTACATACACACATCTCTCCTGCATACACACAACTCTACTACTATCACACACGCAATTTTCCAAAATACACACACAACTCTCCTCCATACACAAACACAGTTCTAACACATATAGCTTTTCTACAGCTTTGAAGTATGCACTTACACCTCTGTTACATACACGCACTGTTTTGCTACATACTTATACACAGCTTTCTTACATACACCAACAGCTCTCTTATATACTCATGCAGATCCACACACACAAACACTTATATATATATATGTACACTCATCCATCGTATACATTACCACATCTTGAAATTCCTTCCAGGAATGTGACTGATCACATGACCTGAAAGGTTCAATGGCTAATCAACAACTTTGTTTGATTGGGACCCTATCCATGCCACCTCACATATCAGGAGTGTCATTCTTCTTTTCATAAAGAGGTCCAAGGGCTAGTCTTGCAGAAGTTTTTTCAGCTACACAGGATGCGCAACATCCGTGCAAGTCCTGGTGACTTTCTCCCCTGCACTGCACCGATCAGATAGATCAGTGTGGGGCAGGAGAAAGGAGAACAGTTCTTTCAGTGATCATGAAGGATGCTGTCAGTGTTTTCCTCCATCAGAATAAGCAGCCTCTAGACTGTAAGAAACACACACATTTTAACATCATTTTGATTGTCTAAAATTTACTGCAGCTAAAAATTACATTTGGTTTACAATGCATTTTGCCAGATATGTTGTCACTTGTCAAAGCTAAGAATTTTACATGCTGGGTTTTTTTATGGCACATTTAGCACTGATAAGTTGTCACACTCTTGCTTAATATGTTAACATTCTGTCTGTAAACTGTATATGCATAGCTACCTTTTTGAAGCAATATTGAGATTTACTTAAGAACGTGGGGCCCAATAAATACCATCAATGGTGCCCAGTCCAAGAGATGGTGGATCCTATAGGTAAACACCACCTCATCATGCACTAAAACTTACTAAAAAAAAAAAAGATGTGAAGTTCACACATATAGAAAATGGACATTTTGTGAATACGTATTGTAAAATAGATAGAGCTCATATGTAGAGTTTGTTTGATAAACTTTCCTACTACTTTGTCTAAATTAGAAGCAAATTGGTTGAACATTACTTCTACCTAAAATGGCAGAAAACGCACCTATCTTGGTGATGGACAGGACAGCTAGAGGGGATATGGAGGAGGCTGTTATTTTTTTTTTAATAGGTGTACTTTCACCAATTTGCTGATAATTCATTGAAAGTAGATGATCGGTACAATTGCTGCCAATGCATTTTTTAAAGCTGTATTGTCATGAGTCAAATTTGATCATGTTAGGTTCTTGCATAGGTCCTATAGCATTGATAAGTTTCCACCCTCTTTCCTACATACACACATCTCTCCTGCATACACACAACTCTACTACTATCACACATGCAATTTTCCGAAATACACACACAACTCTCCTCCATACACAAACACAGTTCTAACACATATAGCTTTTCTACAGCTTTGAAGTATGCACTCACACCTCTGTTACATACACGCACTGTTTTGCTACATACTTGTACACAGCTTTCTTACATACACCAACAGCTCTCTTATATACTCATGCAGCTCCACACACACAAACACATATATATATATATATATGTACACTCATCCATCGTATACATTACCACATCTTGAAATTCCTTCCAGGAATGTGACTGATCACATGACCTGAAAGGTTCAATGGCTAATCAACAACTTTGTTTGATTGGGACCCTATCCATGCCACCTCACATATCAGGAGTGTCGTTCTTCTTTTCATAAAGAGGTCCAAGGGCTAGTCTTGCAGAAGTTTTTTCAGCTACACAGGATGCGCAACATCCGTGCAAGTCCTGGTGACTTTCTCCCCTGCACTGCACCGATCAGATAGATCAGTGTGGGGCAGGAGAAAGGAGAACAGTTCTTTCAGTGATCATGAAGGATGCTGTCAGTGTTTTCCTCCATCAGAATAAGCAGCCTCTAGACTGTAAGAAACACACACATTTTAACATCATTTTGATTGTCTAAAATTTACTGCAGCTAAAAATTACATTTGGTTTACAATGCATTTTGCCAGATATGTTGTCACTTGTCAAAGCTAAGAATTTTACATGCTGGGTTTTTTTATGGCACATTTAGCACTGATAAGTTGTCACACTCTTGCTTAATATGTTAACATTCTGTCTGTAAACTGTATATGCATAGCTACCTTTTTGAAGCAATATTGAGATTTACTTAAGAACGTGGGGCCCAATAAATACCATCAATGGTGCCCAGTCCAAGAGATGGTGGATCCTATAGGTAAACACCACCTCATCATGCACTAAAACTTACTAAAAAAAAAAAAGATGTGAAGTTCACACATATAGAAAATGGACATTTTGTGAATACATATTACACGTATTGTAAAATAGATAGAGCTCATATGTAGAGTTTGTTTGATAAACTTTCCTACTACTTTGTCTAAATTAGAAGCAAATTGGTTGAACATTACTTCTACCTAAAATGGCAGAAAACGCACCTATCTTGGTGATGGACAGGACAGCTAGAGGGGATATGGAGGAGGCTGTTATTTTTTTTTTAATAGGTGTACTTTCACCAATTTGCTGATAATTCATTGAAAGTAGATGATCGGTACAATTGCTGCCAATGCATTTTTTAAAGCTGTATTGTCATGAGTCAAATTTGATCATGTTAGGTTCTTGCATAGGTCCTATAGCATTGATAAGTTTCCACCCTCTTTCCTACATACACACATCTCTCCTGCATACACACAACTCTACTACTATCACACACGCAATTTTCCAAAATACACACACAACTCTCCTCCATACACAAACACAGTTCTAACACATATAGCTTTTCTACAGCTTTGAAGTATGCACTTACACCTCTGTTACATACACGCACTGTTTTGCTACATACTTATACACAGCTTTCTTACATACACCAACAGCTCTCTTATATACTCATGCAGATCCACACACACAAACACTTATATATATATATGTACACTCATCCATCGTATACATTACCACATCTTGAAATTCCTTCCAGGAATGTGACTGATCACATGACCTGAAAGGTTCAATGGCTAATCAACAACTTTGTTTGATTGAGACCCTATCCATGCCACCTCACATATCAGGAGTGTCATTCTTCTTTTCATAAAGAGGTCCAAGGGCTAGTCTTGCAGAAGTTTTTTCAGCTACACAGGATGCGCAACATCCGTGCAAGTCCTGGTGACTTTCTCCCCTGCACTGCACCGATCAGATAGATCAGTGTGGGGCAGGAGAAAGGAGAACAGTTCTTTCAGTGATCATGAAGGATGCTGTCAGTGTTTTCCTCCATCAGAATAAGCAGCCTCTAGACTGTAAGAAACACACACATTTTAACATCATTTTGATTGTCTAAAATTTACTGCAGCTAAAAATTACATTTGGTTTACAATGCATTTTGCCAGATATGTTGTCACTTGTCAAAGCTAAGAATTTTACATGCTGGGTTTTTTTATGGCACATTTAGCACTGATAAGTTGTCACACTCTTGCTTAATATGTTAACATTCTGTCTGTAAACTGTATATGCATAGCTACCTTTTTGAAGCAATATTGAGATTTACTTAAGAACGTGGGGCCCAATAAATACCATCAATGGTGCCCAGTCCAAGAGATGGTGGATCCTATAGGTAAACACCACCTCATCATGCACTAAAACTTACTAAAAAAAAAAAAGATGTGAAGTTCACACATATAGAAAATGGACATTTTGTGAATACGTATTGTAAAATAGATAGAGCTCATATGTAGAGTTTGTTTGATAAACTTTCCTACTACTTTGTCTAAATTAGAAGCAAATTGGTTGAACATTACTTCTACCTAAAATGGCAGAAAACGCACCTATCTTGGTGATGGACAGGACAGCTAGAGGGGATATGGAGGAGGCTGTTATTTTTTTTTTAATAGGTGTACTTTCACCAATTTGCTGATAATTCATTGAAAGTAGATGATCGGTACAATTGCTGCCAATGCATTTTTTAAAGCTGTATTGTCATGAGTCAAATTTGATCATGTTAGGTTCTTGCATAGGTCCTATAGCATTGATAAGTTTCCACCCTCTTTCCTACATACACACATCTCTCCTGCATACACACAACTCTACTACTATCACACATGCAATTTTCCGAAATACACACACAACTCTCCTCCATACACAAACACAGTTCTAACACATATAGCTTTTCTACAGCTTTGAAGTATGCACTCACACCTCTGTTACATACACGCACTGTTTTGCTACATACTTGTACACAGCTTTCTTACATACACCAACAGCTCTCTTATATACTCATGCAGCTCCACACACACAAACACTTATATATATATATATATATGTACACTCATCCATCGTATACATTACCACATCTTGAAATTCCTTCCAGGAATGTGACTGATCACATGACCTGAAAGGTTCAATGGCTAATCAACAACTTTGTTTGATTGGGACCCTATCCATGCCACCTCACATATCAGGAGTGTCGTTCTTCTTTTCATAAAGAGGTCCAAGGGCTAGTCTTGCAGAAGTTTTTTCAGCTACACAGGATGCGCAACATCCGTGCAAGTCCTGGTGACTTTCTCCCCTGCACTGCACCGATCAGATAGATCAGTGTGGGGCAGGAGAAAGGAGAACAGTTCTTTCAGTGATCATGAAGGATGCTGTCAGTGTTTTCCTCCATCAGAATAAGCAGCCTCTAGACTGTAAGAAACACACACATTTTAACATCATTTTGATTGTCTAAAATTTACTGCAGCTAAAAATTACATTTGGTTTACAATGCATTTTGCCAGATATGTTGTCACTTGTCAAAGCTAAGAATTTTACATGCTGGGTTTTTTTATGGCACATTTAGCACTGATAAGTTGTCACACTCTTGCTTAATATGTTAACATTCTGTCTGTAAACTGTATATGCATAGCTACCTTTTTGAAGCAATATTGAGATTTACTTAAGAACGTGGGGCCCAATAAATACCATCAATGGTGCCCAGTCCAAGAGATGGTGGATCCTATAGGTAAACACCACCTCATCATGCACTAAAACTTACTAAAAAAAAAAAAGATGTGAAGTTCACACATATAGAAAATGGACATTTTGTGAATACATATTACACGTATTGTAAAATAGATAGAGCTCATATGTAGAGTTTGTTTGATAAACTTTCCTACTACTTTGTCTAAATTAGAAGCAAATTGGTTGAACATTACTTCTACCTAAAATGGCAGAAAACGCACCTATCTTGGTGATGGACAGGACAGCTAGAGGGGATATGGAGGAGGCTGTTATTTTTTTTTTAATAGGTGTACTTTCACCAATTTGCTGATAATTCATTGAAAGTAGATGATCGGTACAATTGCTGCCAATGCATTTTTTAAAGCTGTATTGTCATGAGTCAAATTTGATCATGTTAGGTTCTTGCATAGGTCCTATAGCATTGATAAGTTTCCACCCTCTTTCCTACATACACACATCTCTCCTGCATACACACAACTCTACTACTATCACACACGCAATTTTCCAAAATACACACACAACTCTCCTCCATACACAAACACAGTTCTAACACATATAGCTTTTCTACAGCTTTGAAGTATGCACTTACACCTCTGTTACATACACGCACTGTTTTGCTACATACTTATACACAGCTTTCTTACATACACCAACAGCTCTCTTATATACTCATGCAGATCCACACACACAAACACTTATATATATATATGTACACTCATCCATCGTATACATTACCACATCTTGAAATTCCTTCCAGGAATGTGACTGATCACATGACCTGAAAGGTTCAATGGCTAATCAACAACTTTGTTTGATTGGGACCCTATCCATGCCACCTCACATATCAGGAGTGTCATTCTTCTTTTCATAAAGAGGTCCAAGGGCTAGTCTTGCAGAAGTTTTTTCAGCTACACAGGATGCGCAACATCCGTGCAAGTCCTGGTGACTTTCTCCCCTGCACTGCACCGATCAGATAGATCAGTGTGGGGCAGGAGAAAGGAGAACAGTTCTTTCAGTGATCATGAAGGATGCTGTCAGTGTTTTCCTCCATCAGAATAAGCAGCCTCTAGACTGTAAGAAACACACACATTTTAACATCATTTTGATTGTCTAAAATTTACTGCAGCTAAAAATTACATTTGGTTTACAATGCATTTTGCCAGATATGTTGTCACTTGTCAAAGCTAAGAATTTTACATGCTGGGTTTTTTTATGGCACATTTAGCACTGATAAGTTGTCACACTCTTGCTTAATATGTTAACATTCTGTCTGTAAACTGTATATGCATAGCTACCTTTTTGAAGCAATATTGAGATTTACTTAAGAACGTGGGGCCCAATAAATACCATCAATGGTGCCCAGTCCAAGAGATGGTGGATCCTATAGGTAAACACCACCTCATCATGCACTAAAACTTACTAAAAAAAAAAAAGATGTGAAGTTCACACATATAGAAAATGGACATTTTGTGAATACGTATTGTAAAATAGATAGAGCTCATATGTAGAGTTTGTTTGATAAACTTTCCTACTACTTTGTCTAAATTAGAAGCAAATTGGTTGAACATTACTTCTACCTAAAATGGCAGAAAACGCACCTATCTTGGTGATGGACAGGACAGCTAGAGGGGATATGGAGGAGGCTGTAATTTTTTTTTTAATAGGTGTACTTTCACCAATTTGCTGATAATTCATTGAAAGTAGATGATCGGTACAATTGCTGCCAATGCATTTTTTAAAGCTGTATTGTCATGAGTCAAATTTGATCATGTTAGGTTCTTGCATAGGTCCTATAGCATTGATAAGTTTCCACCCTCTTTCCTACATACACACATCTCTCCTGCATACACACAACTCTACTACTATCACACATGCAATTTTCCGAAATACACACACAACTCTCCTCCATACACAAACACAGTTCTAACACATATAGCTTTTCTACAGCTTTGAAGTATGCACTCACACCTCTGTTACATACACGCACTGTTTTGCTACATACTTGTACACAGCTTTCTTACATACACCAACAGCTCTCTTATATACTCATGCAGCTCCACACACACAAACACTTATATATATATATATATATGTACACTCATCCATCGTATACATTACCACATCTTGAAATTCCTTCCAGGAATGTGACTGATCACATGACCTGAAAGGTTCAATGGCTAATCAACAACTTTGTTTGATTGGGACCCTATCCATGCCACCTCACATATCAGGAGTGTCGTTCTTCTTTTCATAAAGAGGTCCAAGGGCTAGTCTTGCAGAAGTTTTTTCAGCTACACAGGATGCGCAACATCCGTGCAAGTCCTGGTGACTTTCTCCCCTGCACTGCACCGATCAGATAGATCAGTGTGGGGCAGGAGAAAGGAGAACAGTTCTTTCAGTGATCATGAAGGATGCTGTCAGTGTTTTCCTCCATCAGAATAAGCAGCCTCTAGACTGTAAGAAACACACACATTTTAACATCATTTTGATTGTCTAAAATTTACTGCAGCTAAAAATTACATTTGGTTTACAATGCATTTTGCCAGATATGTTGTCACTTGTCAAAGCTAAGAATTTTACATGCTGGGTTTTTTTATGGCACATTTAGCACTGATAAGTTGTCACACTCTTGCTTAATATGTTAACATTCTGTCTGTAAACTGTATATGCATAGCTACCTTTTTGAAGCAATATTGAGATTTACTTAAGAACGTGGGGCCCAATAAATACCATCAATGGTGCCCAGTCCAAGAGATGGTGGATCCTATAGGTAAACACCACCTCATCATGCACTAAAACTTACTAAAAAAAAAAAAAGATGTGAAGTTCACACATATAGAAAATGGACATTTTGTGAATACATATTACACGTATTGTAAAATAGATAGAGCTCATATGTAGAGTTTGTTTGATAAACTTTCCTACTACTTTGTCTAAATTAGAAGCAAATTGGTTGAACATTACTTCTACCTAAAATGGCAGAAAACGCACCTATCTTGGTGATGGACAGGACAGCTAGAGGGGATATGGAGGAGGCTGTTATTTTTTTTTTAATAGGTGTACTTTCACCAATTTGCTGATAATTCATTGAAAGTAGATGATCGGTACAATTGCTGCCAATGCATTTTTTAAAGCTGTATTGTCATGAGTCAAATTTGATCATGTTAGGTTCTTGCATAGGTCCTATAGCATTGATAAGTTTCCACCCTCTTTCCTACATACACACATCTCTCCTGCATACACACAACTCTACTACTATCACACACGCAATTTTCCGAAATACACACACAACTCTCCTCCATACACAAACACAGTTCTAACACATATAGCTTTTCTACAGCTTTGAAGTATGCACTCACACCTCTGTTACATACACGCACTGTTTTGCTACATACTTGTACACAGCTTTCTTACATACACCAACAGCTCTCTTATATACTCATGCAGCTCCACACACACAAACACTTATATATATATATATATATATATATATATATGTACACTCATCCATCGTATACATTACCACATCTTGAAATTCCTTCCAGGAATGTGACTGATCACATGACCTGAAAGGTTCAATGGCTAATCAACAACTTTGTTTGATTGGGACCCTATCCATGCCACCTCACATATCAGGAGTGTCGTTCTTCTTTTCATAAAGAGGTCCAAGGGCTAGTCTTGCAGAAGTTTTTTCAGCTACACAGGATGCGCAACATCCGTGCAAGTCCTGGTGACTTTCTCCCCTGCACTGCACCGATCAGATAGATCAGTGTGGGGCAGGAGAAAGGAGAACAGTTCTTTCAGTGATCATGAAGGATGCTGTCAGTGTTTTCCTCCATCAGAATAAGCAGCCTCTAGACTGTAAGAAACACACACATTTTAACATCATTTTGATTGTCTAAAATTTACTGCAGCTAAAAATTACATTTGGTTTACAATGCATTTTGCCAGATATGTTGTCACTTGTCAAAGCTAAGAATTTTACATGCTGAGTTTTTTTATGGCACATTTAGCACTGATAAGTTGTCACACTCTTGCTTAATATGTTAACATTCTGTCTGTAAACTGTATATGCATAGCTACCTTTTTGAAGCAATATTGAGATTTACTTAAGAACGTGGGGCCCAATAAATACCATCAATGGTGCCCAGTCCAAGAGATGGTGGATCCTATAGGTAAACACCACCTCATCATGCACTAAAACTTACTAAAAAAAAAAAAGATGTGAAGTTCACACATATAGAAAATGGACATTTTGTGAATACATATTACACGTATTGTAAAATAGATAGAGCTCATATGTAGAGTTTGTTTGATAAACTTTCCTACTACTTTGTCTAAATTAGAAGCAAATTGGTTGAACATTACTTCTACCTAAAATGGCAGAAAACGCACCTATCTTGGTGATGGACAGGACAGCTAGAGGGGATATGGAGGAGGCTGTTATTTTTTTTTTAATAGGTGTACTTTCACCAATTTGCTGATAATTCATTGAAAGTAGATGATCGGTACAATTGCTGCCAATGCATTTTTTAAAGCTGTATTGTCATGAGTCAAATTTGATCATGTTAGGTTCTTGCATAGGTCCTATAGCATTGATAAGTTTCCACCCTCTTTCCTACATACACACATCTCTCCTGCATACACACAACTCTACTACTATCACACACGCAATTTTCCAAAATACACACACAACTCTCCTCCATACACAAACACAGTTCTAACACATATAGCTTTTCTACAGCTTTGAAGTATGCACTTACACCTCTGTTACATACACGCACTGTTTTGCTACATACTTATACACAGCTTTCTTACATACACCAACAGCTCTCTTATATACTCATGCAGATCCACACACACAAACACTTATATATATATATGTACACTCATCCATCGTATACATTACCACATCTTGAAATTCCTTCCAGGAATGTGACTGATCACATGACCTGAAAGGTTCAATGGCTAATCAACAACTTTGTTTGATTGGGACCCTATCCATGCCACCTCACATATCAGGAGTGTCGTTCTTCTTTTCATAAAGAGGTCCAAGGGCTAGTCTTGCAGAAGTTTTTTCAGCTACACAGGATGCGCAACATCCGTGCAAGTCCTGGTGACTTTCTCCCCTGCACTGCACCGATCAGATAGATCAGTGTGGGGCAGGAGAAAGGAGAACAGTTCTTTCAGTGATCATGAAGGATGCTGTCAGTGTTTTCCTCCATCAGAATAAGCAGCCTCTAGACTGTAAGAAACACACACATTTTAACATCATTTTGATTGTCTAAAATTTACTGCAGCTAAAAATTACATTTGGTTTACAATGCATTTTGCCAGATATGTTGTCACTTGTCAAAGCTAAGAATTTTACATGCTGAGTTTTTTTATGGCACATTTAGCACTGATAAGTTGTCACACTCTTGCTTAATATGTTAACATTCTGTCTGTAAACTGTATATGCATAGCTACCTTTTTGAAGCAATATTGAGATTTACTTAAGAACGTGGGGCCCAATAAATACCATCAATGGTGCCCAGTCCAAGAGATGGTGGATCCTATAGGTAAACACCACCTCATCATGCACTAAAACTTACTAAAAAAAAAAAAGATGTGAAGTTCACACATATAGAAAATGGACATTTTGTGAATACATATTACACGTATTGTAAAATAGATAGAGCTCATATGTAGAGTTTGTTTGATAAACTTTCCTACTACTTTGTCTAAATTAGAAGCAAATTGGTTGAACATTACTTCTACCTAAAATGGCAGAAAACGCACCTATCTTGGTGATGGACAGGACAGCTAGAGGGGATATGGAGGAGGCTGTTATTTTTTTTTTAATAGGTGTACTTTCACCAATTTGCTGATAATTCATTGAAAGTAGATGATCGGTACAATTGCTGCCAATGCATTTTTTAAAGCTGTATTGTCATGAGTCAAATTTGATCATGTTAGGTTCTTGCATAGGTCCTATAGCATTGATAAGTTTCCACCCTCTTTCCTACATACACACATCTCTCCTGCATACACACAACTCTACTACTATCACACACGCAATTTTCCAAAATACACACACAACTCTCCTCCATACACAAACACAGTTCTAACACATATAGCTTTTCTACAGCTTTGAAGTATGCACTTACACCTCTGTTACATACACGCACTGTTTTGCTACATACTTATACACAGCTTTCTTACATACACCAACAGCTCTCTTATATACTCATGCAGATCCACACACACAAACACTTATATATATATATGTACACTCATCCATCGTATACATTACCACATCTTGAAATTCCTTCCAGGAATGTGACTGATCACATGACCTGAAAGGTTCAATGGCTAATCAACAACTTTGTTTGATTGGGACCCTATCCATGCCACCTCACATATCAGGAGTGTCGTTCTTCTTTTCATAAAGAGGTCCAAGGGCTAGTCTTGCAGAAGTTTTTTCAGCTACACAGGATGCGCAACATCCGTGCAAGTCCTGGTGACTTTCTCCCCTGCACTGCACCGATCAGATAGATCAGTGTGGGGCAGGAGAAAGGAGAACAGTTCTTTCAGTGATCATGAAGGATGCTGTCAGTGTTTTCCTCCATCAGAATAAGCAGCCTCTAGACTGTAAGAAACACACACATTTTAACATCATTTTGATTGTCTAAAATTTACTGCAGCTAAAAATTACATTTGGTTTACAATGCATTTTGCCAGATATGTTGTCACTTGTCAAAGCTAAGAATTTTACATGCTGGGTTTTTTTATGGCACATTTAGCACTGATAAGTTGTCACACTCTTGCTTAATATGTTAACATTCTGTCTGTAAACTGTATATGCATAGCTACCTTTTTGAAGCAATATTGAGATTTACTTAAGAACGTGGGGCCCAATAAATACCATCAATGGTGCCCAGTCCAAGAGATGGTGGATCCTATAGGTAAACACCACCTCATCATGCACTAAAACTTACTAAAAAAAAAAAAAGATGTGAAGTTCACACATATAGAAAATGGACATTTTGTGAATACATATTACACGTATTGTAAAATAGATAGAGCTCATATGTAGAGTTTGTTTGATAAACTTTCCTACTACTTTGTCTAAATTAGAAGCAAATTGGTTGAACATTACTTCTACCTAAAATGGCAGAAAACGCACCTATCTTGGTGATGGACAGGACAGCTAGAGGGGATATGGAGGAGGCTGTTATTTTTTTTTTAATAGGTGTACTTTCACCAATTTGCTGATAATTCATTGAAAGTAGATGATCGGTACAATTGCTGCCAATGCATTTTTTAAAGCTGTATTGTCATGAGTCAAATTTGATCATGTTAGGTTCTTGCATAGGTCCTATAGCATTGATAAGTTTCCACCCTCTTTCCTACATACACACATCTCTCCTGCATACACACAACTCTACTACTATCACACACGCAATTTTCCGAAATACACACACAACTCTCCTCCATACACAAACACAGTTCTAACACATATAGCTTTTCTACAGCTTTGAAGTATGCACTCACACCTCTGTTACATACACGCACTGTTTTGCTACATACTTGTACACAGCTTTCTTACATACACCAACAGCTCTCTTATATACTCATGCAGCTCCACACACACAAACACTTATATATATATATATATATATATATATATGTACACTCATCCATCGTATACATTACCACATCTTGAAATTCCTTCCAGGAATGTGACTGATCACATGACCTGAAAGGTTCAATGGCTAATCAACAACTTTGTTTGATTGGGACCCTATCCATGCCACCTCACATATCAGGAGTGTCGTTCTTCTTTTCATAAAGAGGTCCAAGGGCTAGTCTTGCAGAAGTTTTTTCAGCTACACAGGATGCGCAACATCCGTGCAAGTCCTGGTGACTTTCTCCCCTGCACTGCACCGATCAGATAGATCAGTGTGGGGCAGGAGAAAGGAGAACAGTTCTTTCAGTGATCATGAAGGATGCTGTCAGTGTTTTCCTCCATCAGAATAAGCAGCCTCTAGACTGTAAGAAACACACACATTTTAACATCATTTTGATTGTCTAAAATTTACTGCAGCTAAAAATTACATTTGGTTTACAATGCATTTTGCCAGATATGTTGTCACTTGTCAAAGCTAAGAATTTTACATGCTGAGTTTTTTTATGGCACATTTAGCACTGATAAGTTGTCACACTCTTGCTTAATATGTTAACATTCTGTCTGTAAACTGTATATGCATAGCTACCTTTTTGAAGCAATATTGAGATTTACTTAAGAACGTGGGGCCCAATAAATACCATCAATGGTGCCCAGTCCAAGAGATGGTGGATCCTATAGGTAAACACCACCTCATCATGCACTAAAACTTACTAAAAAAAAAAAAGATGTGAAGTTCACACATATAGAAAATGGACATTTTGTGAATACATATTACACGTATTGTAAAATAGATAGAGCTCATATGTAGAGTTTGTTTGATAAACTTTCCTACTACTTTGTCTAAATTAGAAGCAAATTGGTTGAACATTACTTCTACCTAAAATGGCAGAAAACGCACCTATCTTGGTGATGGACAGGACAGCTAGAGGGGATATGGAGGAGGCTGTTATTTTTTTTTTAATAGGTGTACTTTCACCAATTTGCTGATAATTCATTGAAAGTAGATGATCGGTACAATTGCTGCCAATGCATTTTTTAAAGCTGTATTGTCATGAGTCAAATTTGATCATGTTAGGTTCTTGCATAGGTCCTATAGCATTGATAAGTTTCCACCCTCTTTCCTACATACACACATCTCTCCTGCATACACACAACTCTACTACTATCACACACGCAATTTTCCAAAATACACACACAACTCTCCTCCATACACAAACACAGTTCTAACACATATAGCTTTTCTACAGCTTTGAAGTATGCACTTACACCTCTGTTACATACACGCACTGTTTTGCTACATACTTATACACAGCTTTCTTACATACACCAACAGCTCTCTTATATACTCATGCAGATCCACACACACAAACACTTATATATATATATGTACACTCATCCATCGTATACATTACCACATCTTGAAATTCCTTCCAGGAATGTGACTGATCACATGACCTGAAAGGTTCAATGGCTAATCAACAACTTTGTTTGATTGGGACCCTATCCATGCCACCTCACATATCAGGAGTGTCGTTCTTCTTTTCATAAAGAGGTCCAAGGGCTAGTCTTGCAGAAGTTTTTTCAGCTACACAGGATGCGCAACATCCGTGCAAGTCCTGGTGACTTTCTCCCCTGCACTGCACCGATCAGATAGATCAGTGTGGGGCAGGAGAAAGGAGAACAGTTCTTTCAGTGATCATGAAGGATGCTGTCAGTGTTTTCCTCCATCAGAATAAGCAGCCTCTAGACTGTAAGAAACACACACATTTTAACATCATTTTGATTGTCTAAAATTTACTGCAGCTAAAAATTACATTTGGTTTACAATGCATTTTGCCAGATATGTTGTCACTTGTCAAAGCTAAGAATTTTACATGCTGCGTTTTTTTATGGCACATTTAGCACTGATAAGTTGTCACACTCTTGCTTAATATGTTAACATTCTGTCTGTAAACTGTATATGCATAGCTACCTTTTTGAAGCAATATTGAGATTTACTTAAGAACGTGGGGCCCAATAAATACCATCAATGGTGCCCAGTCCAAGAGATGGTGGATCCTATAGGTAAACACCACCTCATCATGCACTAAAACTTACTAAAAAAAAAAAAGATGTGAAGTTCACACATATAGAAAATGGACATTTTGTGAATACATATTACACGTATTGTAAAATAGATAGAGCTCATATGTAGAGTTTGTTTGATAAACTTTCCTACTACTTTGTCTAAATTAGAAGCAAATTGGTTGAACATTACTTCTACCTAAAATGGCAGAAAACGCACCTATCTTGGTGATGGACAGGACAGCTAGAGGGGATATGGAGGAGGCTGTTATTTTTTTTTTAATAGGTGTACTTTCACCAATTTGCTGATAATTCATTGAAAGTAGATGATCGGTACAATTGCTGCCAATGCATTTTTTAAAGCTGTATTGTCATGAGTCAAATTTGATCATGTTAGGTTCTTGCATAGGTCCTATAGCATTGATAAGTTTCCACCCTCTTTCCTACATACACACATCTCTCCTGCATACACACAACTCTACTACTATCACACACGCAATTTTCCGAAATACACACACAACTCTCCTCCATACACAAACACAGTTCTAACACATATAGCTTTTCTACAGCTTTGAAGTATGCACTCACACCTCTGTTACATACACGCACTGTTTTGCTACATACTTGTACACAGCTTTCTTACATACACCAACAGCTCTCTTATATACTCATGCAGCTCCACACACACAAACACTTATATATATATATATATGTACACTCATCCATCGTATACATTACCACATCTTGAAATTCCTTCCAGGAATGTGACTGATCACATGACCTGAAAGGTTCAATGGCTAATCAACAACTTTGTTTGATTGGGACCCTATCCATGCCACCTCACATATCAGGAGTGTCGTTCTTCTTTTCATAAAGAGGTCCAAGGGCTAGTCTTGCAGAAGTTTTTTCAGCTACACAGGATGCGCAACATCCGTGCAAGTCCTGGTGACTTTCTCCCCTGCACTGCACCGATCAGATAGATCAGTGTGGGGCAGGAGAAAGGAGAACAGTTCTTTCAGTGATCATGAAGGATGCTGTCAGTGTTTTCCTCCATCAGAATAAGCAGCCTCTAGACTGTAAGAAACACACACATTTTAACATCATTTTGATTGTCTAAAATTTACTGCAGCTAAAAATTACATTTGGTTTACAATGCATTTTGCCAGATATGTTGTCACTTGTCAAAGCTAAGAATTTTACATGCTGAGTTTTTTTATGGCACATTTAGCACTGATAAGTTGTCACACTCTTGCTTAATATGTTAACATTCTGTCTGTAAACTGTATATGCATAGCTACCTTTTTGAAGCAATATTGAGATTTACTTAAGAACGTGGGGCCCAATAAATACCATCAATGGTGCCCAGTCCAAGAGATGGTGGATCCTATAGGTAAACACCACCTCATCATGCACTAAAACTTACTAAAAAAAAAAAAGATGTGAAGTTCACACATATAGAAAATGGACATTTTGTGAATACATATTACACGTATTGTAAAATAGATAGAGCTCATATGTAGAGTTTGTTTGATAAACTTTCCTACTACTTTGTCTAAATTAGAAGCAAATTGGTTGAACATTACTTCTACCTAAAATGGCAGAAAACGCACCTATCTTGGTGATGGACAGGACAGCTAGAGGGGATATGGAGGAGGCTGTTATTTTTTTTTTAATAGGTGTACTTTCACCAATTTGCTGATAATTCATTGAAAGTAGATGATCGGTACAATTGCTGCCAATGCATTTTTTAAAGCTGTATTGTCATGAGTCAAATTTGATCATGTTAGGTTCTTGCATAGGTCCTATAGCATTGATAAGTTTCCACCCTCTTTCCTACATACACACATCTCTCCTGCATACACACAACTCTACTACTATCACACACGCAATTTTCCAAAATACACACACAACTCTCCTCCATACACAAACACAGTTCTAACACATATAGCTTTTCTACAGCTTTGAAGTATGCACTTACACCTCTGTTACATACACGCACTGTTTTGCTACATACTTATACACAGCTTTCTTACATACACCAACAGCTCTCTTATATACTCATGCAGATCCACACACACAAACACTTATATATATATATGTACACTCATCCATCGTATACATTACCACATCTTGAAATTCCTTCCAGGAATGTGACTGATCACATGACCTGAAAGGTTCAATGGCTAATCAACAACTTTGTTTGATTGGGACCCTATCCATGCCACCTCACATATCAGGAGTGTCGTTCTTCTTTTCATAAAGAGGTCCAAGGGCTAGTCTTGCAGAAGTTTTTTCAGCTACACAGGATGCGCAACATCCGTGCAAGTCCTGGTGACTTTCTCCCCTGCACTGCACCGATCAGATAGATCAGTGTGGGGCAGGAGAAAGGAGAACAGTTCTTTCAGTGATCATGAAGGATGCTGTCAGTGTTTTCCTCCATCAGAATAAGCAGCCTCTAGACTGTAAGAAACACACACATTTTAACATCATTTTGATTGTCTAAAATTTACTGCAGCTAAAAATTACATTTGGTTTACAATGCATTTTGCCAGATATGTTGTCACTTGTCAAAGCTAAGAATTTTACATGCTGGGTTTTTTTATGGCACATTTAGCACTGATAAGTTGTCACACTCTTGCTTAATATGTTAACATTCTGTCTGTAAACTGTATATGCATAGCTACCTTTTTGAAGCAATATTGAGATTTACTTAAGAACGTGGGGCCCAATAAATACCATCAATGGTGCCCAGTCCAAGAGATGGTGGATCCTATAGGTAAACACCACCTCATCATGCACTAAAACTTACTAAAAAAAAAAAAAGATGTGAAGTTCACACATATAGAAAATGGACATTTTGTGAATACATATTACACGTATTGTAAAATAGATAGAGCTCATATGTAGAGTTTGTTTGATAAACTTTCCTACTACTTTGTCTAAATTAGAAGCAAATTGGTTGAACATTACTTCTACCTAAAATGGCAGAAAACGCACCTATCTTGGTGATGGACAGGACAGCTAGAGGGGATATGGAGGAGGCTGTTATTTTTTTTTTAATAGGTGTACTTTCACCAATTTGCTGATAATTCATTGAAAGTAGATGATCGGTACAATTGCTGCCAATGCATTTTTTAAAGCTGTATTGTCATGAGTCAAATTTGATCATGTTAGGTTCTTGCATAGGTCCTATAGCATTGATAAGTTTCCACCCTCTTTCCTACATACACACATCTCTCCTGCATACACACAACTCTACTACTATCACACACGCAATTTTCCGAAATACACACACAACTCTCCTCCATACACAAACACAGTTCTAACACATATAGCTTTTCTACAGCTTTGAAGTATGCACTCACACCTCTGTTACATACACGCACTGTTTTGCTACATACTTGTACACAGCTTTCTTACATACACCAACAGCTCTCTTATATACTCATGCAGCTCCACACACACAAACACTTATATATATATATATATGTACACTCATCCATCGTATACATTACCACATCTTGAAATTCCTTCCAGGAATGTGACTGATCACATGACCTGAAAGGTTCAATGGCTAATCAACAACTTTGTTTGATTGGGACCCTATCCATGCCACCTCACATATCAGGAGTGTCGTTCTTCTTTTCATAAAGAGGTCCAAGGGCTAGTCTTGCAGAAGTTTTTTCAGCTACACAGGATGCGCAACATCCGTGCAAGTCCTGGTGACTTTCTCCCCTGCACTGCACCGATCAGATAGATCAGTGTGGGGCAGGAGAAAGGAGAACAGTTCTTTCAGTGATCATGAAGGATGCTGTCAGTGTTTTCCTCCATCAGAATAAGCAGCCTCTAGACTGTAAGAAACACACACATTTTAACATCATTTTGATTGTCTAAAATTTACTGCAGCTAAAAATTACATTTGGTTTACAATGCATTTTGCCAGATATGTTGTCACTTGTCAAAGCTAAGAATTTTACATGCTGCGTTTTTTTATGGCACATTTAGCACTGATAAGTTGTCACACTCTTGCTTAATATGTTAACATTCTGTCTGTAAACTGTATATGCATAGCTACCTTTTTGAAGCAATATTGAGATTTACTTAAGAACGTGGGGCCCAATAAATACCATCAATGGTGCCCAGTCCAAGAGATGGTGGATCCTATAGGTAAACACCACCTCATCATGCACTAAAACTTACTAAAAAAAAAAAAGATGTGAAGTTCACACATATAGAAAATGGACATTTTGTGAATACATATTACACGTATTGTAAAATAGATAGAGCTCATATGTAGAGTTTGTTTGATAAACTTTCCTACTACTTTGTCTAAATTAGAAGCAAATTGGTTGAACATTACTTCTACCTAAAATGGCAGAAAACGCACCTATCTTGGTGATGGACAGGACAGCTAGAGGGGATATGGAGGAGGCTGTTATTTTTTTTTTAATAGGTGTACTTTCACCAATTTGCTGATAATTCATTGAAAGTAGATGATCGGTACAATTGCTGCCAATGCATTTTTTAAAGCTGTATTGTCATGAGTCAAATTTGATCATGTTAGGTTCTTGCATAGGTCCTATAGCATTGATAAGTTTCCACCCTCTTTCCTACATACACACATCTCTCCTGCATACACACAACTCTACTACTATCACACACGCAATTTTCCGAAATACACACACAACTCTCCTCCATACACAAACACAGTTCTAACACATATAGCTTTTCTACAGCTTTGAAGTATGCACTCACACCTCTGTTACATACACGCACTGTTTTGCTACATACTTGTACACAGCTTTCTTACATACACCAACAGCTCTCTTATATACTCATGCAGCTCCACACACACAAACACTTATATATATATATATATGTACACTCATCCATCGTATACATTACCACATCTTGAAATTCCTTCCAGGAATGTGACTGATCACATGACCTGAAAGGTTCAATGGCTAATCAACAACTTTGTTTGATTGGGACCCTATCCATGCCACCTCACATATCAGGAGTGTCGTTCTTCTTTTCATAAAGAGGTCCAAGGGCTAGTCTTGCAGAAGTTTTTTCAGCTACACAGGATGCGCAACATCCGTGCAAGTCCTGGTGACTTTCTCCCCTGCACTGCACCGATCAGATAGATCAGTGTGGGGCAGGAGAAAGGAGAACAGTTCTTTCAGTGATCATGAAGGATGCTGTCAGTGTTTTCCTCCATCAGAATAAGCAGCCTCTAGACTGTAAGAAACACACACATTTTAACATCATTTTGATTGTCTAAAATTTACTGCAGCTAAAAATTACATTTGGTTTACAATGCATTTTGCCAGATATGTTGTCACTTGTCAAAGCTAAGAATTTTACATGCTGAGTTTTTTTATGGCACATTTAGCACTGATAAGTTGTCACACTCTTGCTTAATATGTTAACATTCTGTCTGTAAACTGTATATGCATAGCTACCTTTTTGAAGCAATATTGAGATTTACTTAAGAACGTGGGGCCCAATAAATACCATCAATGGTGCCCAGTCCAAGAGATGGTGGATCCTATAGGTAAACACCACCTCATCATGCACTAAAACTTACTAAAAAAAAAAAAGATGTGAAGTTCACACATATAGAAAATGGACATTTTGTGAATACATATTACACGTATTGTAAAATAGATAGAGCTCATATGTAGAGTTTGTTTGATAAACTTTCCTACTACTTTGTCTAAATTAGAAGCAAATTGGTTGAACATTACTTCTACCTAAAATGGCAGAAAACGCACCTATCTTGGTGATGGACAGGACAGCTAGAGGGGATATGGAGGAGGCTGTTATTTTTTTTTTAATAGGTGTACTTTCACCAATTTGCTGATAATTCATTGAAAGTAGATGATCGGTACAATTGCTGCCAATGCATTTTTTAAAGCTGTATTGTCATGAGTCAAATTTGATCATGTTAGGTTCTTGCATAGGTCCTATAGCATTGATAAGTTTCCACCCTCTTTCCTACATACACACATCTCTCCTGCATACACACAACTCTACTACTATCACACACGCAATTTTCCAAAATACACACACAACTCTCCTCCATACACAAACACAGTTCTAACACATATAGCTTTTCTACAGCTTTGAAGTATGCACTTACACCTCTGTTACATACACGCACTGTTTTGCTACATACTTATACACAGCTTTCTTACATACACCAACAGCTCTCTTATATACTCATGCAGATCCACACACACAAACACTTATATATATATATATGTACACTCATCCATCGTATACATTACCACATCTTGAAATTCCTTCCAGGAATGTGACTGATCACATGACCTGAAAGGTTCAATGGCTAATCAACAACTTTGTTTGATTGGGACCCTATCCATGCCACCTCACATATCAGGAGTGTCGTTCTTCTTTTCATAAAGAGGTCCAAGGGCTAGTCTTGCAGAAGTTTTTTCAGCTACACAGGATGCGCAACATCCGTGCAAGTCCTGGTGACTTTCTCCCCTGCACTGCACCGATCAGATAGATCAGTGTGGGGCAGGAGAAAGGAGAACAGTTCTTTCAGTGATCATGAAGGATGCTGTCAGTGTTTTCCTCCATCAGAATAAGCAGCCTCTAGACTGTAAGAAACACACACATTTTAACATCATTTTGATTGTCTAAAATTTACTGCAGCTAAAAATTACATTTGGTTTACAATGCATTTTGCCAGATATGTTGTCACTTGTCAAAGCTAAGAATTTTACATGCTGGGTTTTTTTATGGCACATTTAGCACTGATAAGTTGTCACACTCTTGCTTAATATGTTAACATTCTGTCTGTAAACTGTATATGCATAGCTACCTTTTTGAAGCAATATTGAGATTTACTTAAGAACGTGGGGCCCAATAAATACCATCAATGGTGCCCAGTCCAAGAGATGGTGGATCCTATAGGTAAACACCACCTCATCATGCACTAAAACTTACTAAAAAAAAAAAAAGATGTGAAGTTCACACATATAGAAAATGGACATTTTGTGAATACATATTACACGTATTGTAAAATAGATAGAGCTCATATGTAGAGTTTGTTTGATAAACTTTCCTACTACTTTGTCTAAATTAGAAGCAAATTGGTTGAACATTACTTCTACCTAAAATGGCAGAAAACGCACCTATCTTGGTGATGGACAGGACAGCTAGAGGGGATATGGAGGAGGCTGTTATTTTTTTTTTAATAGGTGTACTTTCACCAATTTGCTGATAATTCATTGAAAGTAGATGATCGGTACAATTGCTGCCAATGCATTTTTTAAAGCTGTATTGTCATGAGTCAAATTTGATCATGTTAGGTTCTTGCATAGGTCCTATAGCATTGATAAGTTTCCACCCTCTTTCCTACATACACACATCTCTCCTGCATACACACAACTCTACTACTATCACACACGCAATTTTCCGAAATACACACACAACTCTCCTCCATACACAAACACAGTTCTAACACATATAGCTTTTCTACAGCTTTGAAGTATGCACTCACACCTCTGTTACATACACGCACTGTTTTGCTACATACTTGTACACAGCTTTCTTACATACACCAACAGCTCTCTTATATACTCATGCAGCTCCACACACACAAACACTTATATATATATATATATATATATATATGTACACTCATCCATCGTATACATTACCACATCTTGAAATTCCTTCCAGGAATGTGACTGATCACATGACCTGAAAGGTTCAATGGCTAATCAACAACTTTGTTTGATTGGGACCCTATCCATGCCACCTCACATATCAGGAGTGTCGTTCTTCTTTTCATAAAGAGGTCCAAGGGCTAGTCTTGCAGAAGTTTTTTCAGCTACACAGGATGCGCAACATCCGTGCAAGTCCTGGTGACTTTCTCCCCTGCACTGCACCGATCAGATAGATCAGTGTGGGGCAGGAGAAAGGAGAACAGTTCTTTCAGTGATCATGAAGGATGCTGTCAGTGTTTTCCTCCATCAGAATAAGCAGCCTCTAGACTGTAAGAAACACACACATTTTAACATCATTTTGATTGTCTAAAATTTACTGCAGCTAAAAATTACATTTGGTTTACAATGCATTTTGCCAGATATGTTGTCACTTGTCAAAGCTAAGAATTTTACATGCTGAGTTTTTTTATGGCACATTTAGCACTGATAAGTTGTCACACTCTTGCTTAATATGTTAACATTCTGTCTGTAAACTGTATATGCATAGCTACCTTTTTGAAGCAATATTGAGATTTACTTAAGAACGTGGGGCCCAATAAATACCATCAATGGTGCCCAGTCCAAGAGATGGTGGATCCTATAGGTAAACACCACCTCATCATGCACTAAAACTTACTAAAAAAAAAAAAGATGTGAAGTTCACACATATAGAAAATGGACATTTTGTGAATACATATTACACGTATTGTAAAATAGATAGAGCTCATATGTAGAGTTTGTTTGATAAACTTTCCTACTACTTTGTCTAAATTAGAAGCAAATTGGTTGAACATTACTTCTACCTAAAATGGCAGAAAACGCACCTATCTTGGTGATGGACAGGACAGCTAGAGGGGATATGGAGGAGGCTGTTATTTTTTTTTTAATAGGTGTACTTTCACCAATTTGCTGATAATTCATTGAAAGTAGATGATCGGTACAATTGCTGCCAATGCATTTTTTAAAGCTGTATTGTCATGAGTCAAATTTGATCATGTTAGGTTCTTGCATAGGTCCTATAGCATTGATAAGTTTCCACCCTCTTTCCTACATACACACATCTCTCCTGCATACACACAACTCTACTACTATCACACACGCAATTTTCCAAAATACACACACAACTCTCCTCCATACACAAACACAGTTCTAACACATATAGCTTTTCTACAGCTTTGAAGTATGCACTTACACCTCTGTTACATACACGCACTGTTTTGCTACATACTTATACACAGCTTTCTTACATACACCAACAGCTCTCTTATATACTCATGCAGATCCACACACACAAACACTTATATATATATATGTACACTCATCCATCGTATACATTACCACATCTTGAAATTCCTTCCAGGAATGTGACTGATCACATGACCTGAAAGGTTCAATGGCTAATCAACAACTTTGTTTGATTGGGACCCTATCCATGCCACCTCACATATCAGGAGTGTCGTTCTTCTTTTCATAAAGAGGTCCAAGGGCTAGTCTTGCAGAAGTTTTTTCAGCTACACAGGATGCGCAACATCCGTGCAAGTCCTGGTGACTTTCTCCCCTGCACTGCACCGATCAGATAGATCAGTGTGGGGCAGGAGAAAGGAGAACAGTTCTTTCAGTGATCATGAAGGATGCTGTCAGTGTTTTCCTCCATCAGAATAAGCAGCCTCTAGACTGTAAGAAACACACACATTTTAACATCATTTTGATTGTCTAAAATTTACTGCAGCTAAAAATTACATTTGGTTTACAATGCATTTTGCCAGATATGTTGTCACTTGTCAAAGCTAAGAATTTTACATGCTGCGTTTTTTTATGGCACATTTAGCACTGATAAGTTGTCACACTCTTGCTTAATATGTTAACATTCTGTCTGTAAACTGTATATGCATAGCTACCTTTTTGAAGCAATATTGAGATTTACTTAAGAACGTGGGGCCCAATAAATACCATCAATGGTGCCCAGTCCAAGAGATGGTGGATCCTATAGGTAAACACCACCTCATCATGCACTAAAACTTACTAAAAAAAAAAAAGATGTGAAGTTCACACATATAGAAAATGGACATTTTGTGAATACATATTACACGTATTGTAAAATAGATAGAGCTCATATGTAGAGTTTGTTTGATAAACTTTCCTACTACTTTGTCTAAATTAGAAGCAAATTGGTTGAACATTACTTCTACCTAAAATGGCAGAAAACGCACCTATCTTGGTGATGGACAGGACAGCTAGAGGGGATATGGAGGAGGCTGTTATTTTTTTTTTAATAGGTGTACTTTCACCAATTTGCTGATAATTCATTGAAAGTAGATGATCGGTACAATTGCTGCCAATGCATTTTTTAAAGCTGTATTGTCATGAGTCAAATTTGATCATGTTAGGTTCTTGCATAGGTCCTATAGCATTGATAAGTTTCCACCCTCTTTCCTACATACACACATCTCTCCTGCATACACACAACTCTACTACTATCACACACGCAATTTTCCGAAATACACACACAACTCTCCTCCATACACAAACACAGTTCTAACACATATAGCTTTTCTACAGCTTTGAAGTATGCACTCACACCTCTGTTACATACACGCACTGTTTTGCTACATACTTGTACACAGCTTTCTTACATACACCAACAGCTCTCTTATATACTCATGCAGCTCCACACACACAAACACTTATATATATATATATATGTACACTCATCCATCGTATACATTACCACATCTTGAAATTCCTTCCAGGAATGTGACTGATCACATGACCTGAAAGGTTCAATGGCTAATCAACAACTTTGTTTGATTGGGACCCTATCCATGCCACCTCACATATCAGGAGTGTCGTTCTTCTTTTCATAAAGAGGTCCAAGGGCTAGTCTTGCAGAAGTTTTTTCAGCTACACAGGATGCGCAACATCCGTGCAAGTCCTGGTGACTTTCTCCCCTGCACTGCACCGATCAGATAGATCAGTGTGGGGCAGGAGAAAGGAGAACAGTTCTTTCAGTGATCATGAAGGATGCTGTCAGTGTTTTCCTCCATCAGAATAAGCAGCCTCTAGACTGTAAGAAACACACACATTTTAGCATCATTTTGATTGTCTAAAATTTACTGCAGCTAAAAATTACATTTGGTTTACAATGCATTTTGCCAGATATGTTGTCACTTGTCAAAGCTAAGAATTTTACATGCTGGGTTTTTTTATGGCACATTTAGCACTGATAAGTTGTCACACTCTTGCTTAATATGTTAACATTCTGTCTGTAAACTGTATATGCATAGCTACCTTTTTGAAGCAATATTGAGATTTACTTAAGAACGTGGGGCCCAATAAATACCATCAATGGTGCCCAGTCCAAGAGATGGTGGATCCTATAGGTAAACACCACCTCATCATGCACTAAAACTTACTAAAAAAAAAAAAGATGTGAAGTTCACACATATAGAAAATGGACATTTTGTGAATACATATTACACGTATTGTAAAATAGATAGAGCTCATATGTAGAGTTTGTTTGATAAACTTTCCTACTACTTTGTCTAAATTAGAAGCAAATTGGTTGAACATTACTTCTACCTAAAATGGCAGAAAACGCACCTATCTTGGTGATGGACAGGACAGCTAGAGGGGATATGGAGGAGGCTGTTATTTTTTTTTTAATAGGTGTACTTTCACCAATTTGCTGATAATTCATTGAAAGTAGATGATCGGTACAATTGCTGCCAATGCATTTTTTAAAGCTGTATTGTCATGAGTCAAATTTGATCATGTTAGGTTCTTGCATAGGTCCTATAGCATTGATAAGTTTCCACCCTCTTTCCTACATACACACATCTCTCCTGCATACACATACATCTCTCCTGCATACACACAACTCTACTACTATCACACACGCAGTTTTCCTAAATACACACACAACTCTCCTCCATACACAAACACAGTTCTGAAACATATAGCTTTTATACAGCTTTGAAGTATGCACTCACACATCTGTTACATACACTCACTGTTATGCTTCATACTTGTACACAGCTTTCTTACATACACCAACAGCTCTCTTATATACTCATGCAGCTCCACACGCACACAAACACTTATATATATATATATATATATATATATATATATCCTACTAATATTATAAATGCGAAAGTTTGTCAGTATGTATGTTTGTTACTCTTTCACGAAAAAACTACTGGACGGATTTGCATGAAACTTTACAGTAATATAGATTATACATCGGAATAACATATAGGCTACAATTTGTAATGATTTTATGTAATTTTGGTCGTAATATAACGATACATGTCAATTAAGTCGGAAAAAAATCTGGCCTCTGAGAGCTCTCTTATATACACACATACACAGGTGATATTTAAATGGCTGATTTACAGCAGTCAGAAGAGATTGATAATACAATAATTTGCCCATAGTGGATCATTGTATAGTGAGGTCACAGTTGCCGCCTGTCCACAGTCAGAATACAGGGGTTATCATATACCGTGGCCAGGTTCAAGTGTGGCACAGGGGGTTCACACACGACCCCCAGGGACTGACATTTCCTAGAAACTTTGACAGCTGTCAGTCATGAGCTCACCCTGATACATTACACTCTGGAAACAGCTGAAGGGAGAAGGATAATTTATGACATTTTCTCAGACTTAAAAAAAAATAAAAAAACACAGAAAACAGCCCATATGTCAGGAACAGGTTACTAGGGAACTACACGTCCCAGCACGGCCTGCCCGCGCCCACAGCCCGGGGGGAGTGTGAGGCTTCCTCCTGCAGGTTGCCCGGGGGCACCGGGCCGTCATTGTCCTCACACAGGGGGTCCCCGCCGCCATTGTCCCTCCACATAACACCGTATAATAAAACATGCGCTCACCTGCGCCAGCTGCTGCAGCCGGGAAAGTTCCGAGCGCCTCACCTGGGCGGAGGGGAAGTGACTCACACACGGGGAGGGGCAGTAACCTGAGCGCGGCTCCATGGAGGATGCACACACTGCAGCCTGACAGCACCGGCAGCAGCGCTACACAAATGGTGTCCTCCCCTCCTGTGTGCAGCACAGCCCTGTGTGTGTGCAGTGCAGCATGTCACCCACAGCACCAGCAGGCTGCTCTCAGCTCCCACAGAGCACTGGGAATGGTTGCTATGGGTAACCGCGCCACAGCTGCTCCTCATAGACCAGTCATATACAACTGATATCGTCTGTACAGCGATCGTAATATAACTAATTAGATTGTTTTAGTATTTTGTTTGAACTTTACTAAGTACCTATTTTGTAATTAGTACTTATAAAAATGCCGCGAAACCGTAAGTCTAACATTTCGCAAAGCTCTAATAAAGCCCGAGCTATGAAAATAATTAGACGTGATGAGACGTCTCAACAAGCCGAGCAACGAAGGCTTGAGCAGGCGGTGCGTTGTGCGGCACATAGAGCTGCAGAGACTCCAGAACAATCCCAAGCCCGACGTGAACGGAATGCGGAGTTTTTGGCATCTCAACGGGCTGCTGAAACTCAAGAACAGTCCCAAGCCCGACGTGAACAGCATGCGGAGTATCTGGCGTCTCAACGGGCTGCTGAAACTCCAGAACAGTCCCAAGCTCGACGTCAGCAGCAAGCGACTTACATGGCGTCCCAAAGAGCCACTGAAACTTATGAAATGGCCGAATCACGCAGACGCACTGTTGCTGAAAGGGCAGCACAGCGACGTCAAACATTTACAAGAAATACATGGATATTGTTTAATAAAGCAGCATTTGAGTATGACGAGACTCTTGATTATGAAACTCACAAGCTTATAAAAATAGAAGCAATGACCATAGATTGCAAATATTGCGGAGCTCTTAAGTGGAAAGAGGAAGCAGCAGGTATGTGTTGTTTGGGCGGGAAAGTAGCTCTTCCTTATATAGACGAGCCAGTTCAACCTTTAAAAGAGCTTTTCTCTAATGAAACTGATGAATCTCGCCTTTTTCTAAATAATATAAGAAAATACAACATGTGCTTTCATATGACGTCTTTTGGAGCAGATCAAATTGTCTTAATGCCAGGGTTTTGCCCGACCTTTACAATACAAGGACAAGTATACCACCGTATCGGTTCTTTAATTCCTACGTCCATTTCGCAACCACAATTTTTACAAGTTTATTTCATAGGTGACGAAGAAGAACAAATCAACAGGCGTACTGAGTGCGTGCAAAGCGTAGATAGAAACATAGTTAAAAAATTACAACGAGTACTTCACGACCACAACATTTTGTGCATGAATTTAAAACGGATAGAGACAGAATGATCAATGACGATCATTTCAAAGTAGTGATTCACCCAGACCGTGTACCACGTGGTCAACATGAGAGATGATTCAATGCCCCTACTACAAATGAAATAGCTGCTGTAATAGTTAGTAGCGAACAAACTATGTCTCGGGACATCGTTGTGCAGCCGCGCGATGGCATGCTCACTAGGGTTCCCAATACACATAGATTCTATGACGCTCTCGAGTACCCAATAATTTTTTGGAAAGGACAAGAGGGGTACAGCATTGATATTCCTCAGATAAATCCAATTACCAAACAAGCAATGCCAAGCAAAAAGGTGTCCTGCAAAGATTTTTATGCCTTTCACTTGAAGGTCCATCGCAGCGATTTTAATTTGATGCTTAAGTGTAGGCTCCTACTTCATCAGTTTCTGGTCGACATGTATGTAAAGATGGAAAGTGAGCGCTTAAGGTTCATCTCTTTAAATGAAAAAAAACTGCGCGCAGAAAATTATATTCACTTGCAAGATGCAATAAGAAATGATGCGGATTTGGATCCAAATAACTTAGGTCAGATGGTGATTCTCCCGTCATCATTTGTAAATAGCCCGAGATACCTACACGAATACACACAAGATGCGTTCACATACGTACGTAATTATGGGAGGCCTGATTTATTTAATACAATGACTTGTAACCCCGCTTGGCCAGAAATCACCAAAGAGCTTATGGCTGGTCAAAATTCAACAGACAGACATGACTTAACAGCTCGAGTATTTAGAATAAAAGTACAGAAGTTGGTAGCTCTACTTACAAAAGTTTACATATTTGGTGATATGCAATGCTTCATGTACTCGATCGAGTGGCAAAAGCGAGGTTTGCCTCATGTGCACTTACTGCTGTGGTTAAAGGAAAAATTGCATCCGAACCAAATTGACGAAATCATATGTGCTGAGATACCAAACCCAGAAACCGATCAAAAGCTCTATGATACAGTGACAAAGAATATGATTCACGGGCCATGTGGTACATTCAATTCTTCATCGCCATGCATGAAGGAAGGAAAATGTACCAAAAAATATCCGAGGAAGCTTTTAAAAGATACTCAAACCAATGACAAAGGTTATCCTTTATACAGGCGCAGAGCACCAGACAATGGTGGACGCAAGACGATTATAAAAACCCGTAGAGGAACACAGGAAATATTGGTGGACAATAGCTGGGTGGTCCCATATTCTCCACTCTTGTCAAAAATTTTTAATTCTCATTTAAATGTAGAGTTCTGTAATACGGTACAGGCGATAAAATATATTTGTAAATATGTTAATAAGGGTAGCGACCAGGCTATTTTTAACATCCGCCAGCAAGGGAATGTTAACATTGACCCAAGAGATGAGGTGCAGACCTTTAGAACCGGCCGATATGTTAGTAGTAACGAAGCAGCGTGGCGGATCTTAGGTCTGCCTCTGCACGAGAAACACCCAACCGTCACTCATCTCGCGATTCATTTACCCAATGGCGAGAGGGTTTACTTTACGGAAAATAATTTTAGAGAGAGATTAGAAGCACCACCTAAAACTACACTAACTGCATTTTTCCTGTTGTGCCAAAGTGATACGTTTGCAAAAACATTACTTTACATTGACGTGCCTCGCTACTATACTTGGAATGTGGCACGGAAGCAATGGAAACGTCGTTTACAAGGAACACCTGTCGATGGCTGGCCAGGTGTGAAGGCAGGAGACGCTCTAGGTCGCATTTACACGGTGCACGTTAGCAATTTTGAATGTTATTGCTTGCGTATGCTGCTGAATGTAATAAGGGGTCCAACCAACTTCTCGGATTTAAAAACATTTGAAGGTCAAGAACTTGCAACTTTTCGGCAGGTGTGTGAGAAGATGGGGTTGTTGGAAGATGATAACCACTGGGATACCACCTTAGAAGAGGCCGTGCTATGTCACTCCCCGGCGCAAATAAGAGAGCTGTTTGCCATATTGATATGCACTTGCGGTTTATCCAATCCTCTACAACTCTGGCACAAGTATAAAACTGCGTTATCAGAGGATATCATGCACAGATTTGAAAGAATGGATCACGTTAACGATGATCTCTGTTTCAATGAGGCGTTGGGGCTTATCGAGGACAAAATATTAATAATTTCTGGAAAGAAATTGTCCGATTTTGGTCTACCCTCACCGCGGCGTAGAGGAGAGCTGTCGAACGAGTTGATAAAAGAGCTAAGCTATGATACCAACCAGTTAGACGCTCACGTTTGCGAAACTGAGCCACGTTTGCTACCTGATCAAAGAGAGATTTATCACAAAATAGTAGGACGAGTTGAGAATGGTGAAGGTGGACTTTTTTTCCTTGATGCCCCGGGTGGTACAGGAAAAACTTTCTTGCTTAATTTACTTTTAGCAAAAATTCATAGCAGTCATAACGTTGCATTAGCTGTGGCTTCCTCTGGAATTGCTGCAACATTGCTAAGTGGTGGACGGACGGCACATTCAGTCTTTAAATTACCTCTTAATCTGGTGAACGAAGAAACCCCATCGTGTAATATCAGCAAGAGCAGCGCCCGTGGCCTCCTGTTGCAACAGTGCAAACTAATCGTGTGGGACGAGTGCACAATGTCACGCAAACGCGCCATCGAAGCTCTTGATCGTTGTCTACAAGACTTACACAGTAAACAAACAATAATGGGTGGTGTGGTTGTTTTATTGGCTGGGGACTTTAGGCAAACTTTGCCTGTCATCGAGCGAGGCACTGCAGCAGACGAAATTAACGCATGTCTGAAATCCTCATATTTATGGACCAAAGTTGAAAAGCTGCACCTCACCACCAACATGCTTGTCCAGCTATTCAGTGATCTAGAGTCGGGCGCGTACGCTGAGAAACTGCTCGAGATCAGTGAAGGTCGAATCGAAACTGACGAAGAAGGTATGGTTCTATTCACTAACCAATTTTGTCATGTTGTGGATTCGGAAGACGCACTTATTGCTCAAGTTTTTCCAAATTTGCAACAAAACATCCACGATGAAAATTGGCTATGTGAAAGAACTATACTAGCACCAAGAAATGAAACAGTTGCGAAAATCAATAAAATTATCTAGGACCAAGTAACCAGCGATGCAACAACCTACAACTCCATCGACACAGTCATGTCATCTGAAGACTGTACGAGCTACCCCGTGGAGTTTCTTAACTGTTTGGAGCTATCCGGGGTCCCATCTCATAAGCTCGAATTAAAGGTCGGTATACCCGTTTTGTTAATGCGCAACTTGGACGCCCCGAGATTATGTAATGGCACTAGATTGCGAGTCACTGAACTAGGCAGGCACATTGTAAAGGCCACAATTTTAACTGGAGAAGCTAAGGGTGAAAATATTCTTATACCACGCATCCCAATAATACCCAATAACTTACCCTTTAATTTCAAACGTTTGCAGTTCCCACTTAAAGTTGCATTTTCAATGACCATCAATAAATCGCAAGGGCAAACTTTGAAGGTAGCGGAGATACATTTAGGCACGCCCTGTTTTTCCCACGGTCAGCTATACGTAGCTTGCTCACGTGTTTCTAAATCGCAAAATCTACATATTTTCGCTGAACGAAAGAAATCAAATAACATAGTTTACAGGAGTATATTGCAGTAAAAACACATAGATAAATTACCTGCAGATGTCCACTATTCCAATTACATACTAATTCTTTACTAACACGAACAATATTAAACGCAAGTAACTTCAGTCCGTCCTGTTTATTAATCAGTGTTTAGTAATCCGTTTGTGATGAAATTTGATATGGATAATTTCAAGCCTGGGGAAGGACATAGGGCTACTTTTTATAAACACACCATACAGGCGAAGATTATATAAAACTGTAAACCTGATTGACTGACACACCTAGCGGTCAACGCACAGCCGAAACCACTGAACTTATAGCATCTTGAAATTTGCAGATAGGTTCTATTATAGCTTAAATGAGCACTAAGAAAGGAATTTTGATAATTCCACCCTCAAGAGTTTCCCTCTTCATATTATAGGGGTTCAAAGATTGTATGGAATCCGTCAGTTTTGAAGTTAGACATCTGAAATTTTGGATGTACGAGTAACTAAATATGATTATTTTTTTTTACTATTAAGATTATTTTTTTTTACTATTAAAATGATCTGTCACGAAACTTAATGTGGCAGACCAAATTCCACGCGAGCGAAGCCGCGGGTAAAAGCTAGTAGCATATAAAGATGTCAGAAGAACAGATTTCTAAAGCACACAACCGCAGGCAACAGTTAGCTGCCATTAATGCAAAAATGGATGAGCTGGGGGAGAAAGAAGCTGAAGACATCATGGGGACATGCCTCCAGGAGCTAACACAGTTTCTTACCAGGTTGAAGTTGGAGGATGGAGGGGCGGCACCAATTACCAAAAGCGTGAATCTCTTTCTGCAGACTGAACTACGGGAATTGAAAGAACAACTCAAAACCCTAACAACAGCCCTGCAGAAATCGACCAAAATCTCTTAACGGGTGACAGACTCAGACAGAACCTTTAACCTGCTCGGGTTAGATAAATCAGGAAGACAGTCCTCTCTAACACCACAAATCACCATAAGGAAAGAATTCAAGATCCTGGGACAGATTGGAGAGTGTGAACAGAAAGAGAAACTGTCTTATATGAACTTGTTTCACCAGATTGATGCAGGCTTACAGAAAGGCTACCAGCCAGATGAAATCGTTGAGGGGGTGGTGAAGTGATCAGCCCAGGAATGAACCTCTGTAGTATGCTAGAAATGAAGAGTCAATTGACCTTGCAACAGCTGAAGATGATTTTAAATGGGCACTATAAAGAAGAGTGTACTTCAGAATTGTTCCACCGACTCATTAATCTCTCACAGAAAAATAATGAATCACCCCAAAGTTTCTTGTTCAGAGAAATTGAACTGAAGAATAGACTGTTGTTTGCATCCTGAGATGTAGAAGCGGACGAGAGGTTTGATGCTGGACTAGTCCAGAAGAAGTTCTTGAGATCATTGGGAACAGGGTTAATCAGCAAAGACATCAAGTCGCAGCTGAAACAGTACCTAGAAGATCCTGGCATTCTGGACGAAATCCTAATTGAACAAATGAATGAGGCAGCTAGATTGGAGTCAGAGAGCGAACAAAAGATAAAGAATGGCTCTGCTCCTAAATCAAAAAATATCACAGTAAAAGATAATTCCTTACCAACACCAGGTCAGATTACATGGAGGGGATGGCTGTGTAGTATTATACATGCACACGCACACCGATGGAGTTTGCATATTTTTAATGTTTAATGTTAGGACTCGCAAGTATGGGGACCCTTGAGGCTGGGTTGCGAGCTTGCGTATTTTGGCCAAAATATTGACCCTTACCTCATGTGGTGTATTGATCTTATACACTATTTTTCATCTTTTTTACACATTTTTATGCAGGATGCAGCCAGGCCTCTTTAGTGTTGGCTGGGTAAATTGGGGCGTCTGTCCTGTGGGGGTGCACGTATATAGTGCTCGGCAGCCCCCCTGATCTAATAGTATAGGCATCATCAATAGGCTGCAAGCCAGACACTGTGCATCACACATATCTGTGTGATTGGTGCCCTATGCAAACTCCATCGGTGTGCATGTATAATACTACGCAGTCACCCCCTCCATGAATTGGTAGGTTAGTGAGTGGCTGTCTGCATCAGTATTTTGCACATGTGCTGCCCCTGCCTTTATCATGGAGGCTTGCTGCATCCTGCGATGCCTTGGTAATCTGACCTGGTGTTGATAAGGCATTATCTTTTACTGTGATGTTTTTTGAAATTAGCTCCTAAATCACCAAAATGAGTCAGCTGAGGTTGGAGACCCCCAGTGGCCAGTCTGAAGATAATCATGGAGACCCTCCAGTGCCACCTCCGAGAGGGAACCTTAAAGCACCAACAAAAGAGAGGACCGCCAGCGCTGACTGGGAAGAAGTAATAGGAGAACTGCGAGCTGAGTTGATTGAGATGAAAAAGTTGATTCATTCCAGAACAGAACCTGCATCCCTCAGACCCAGGAGTGGGTTCCAAAACAGAAGATACCCGGCTTGTGAAGCGTGCCGTTCATCAAATCAGAGTACGGTATGTGTACACTGTCTAAGATGTGGTGAGGAAGGACATTATGCCAAGAAATGCCAATGGTCATGGTCTTTTGGGTTAAAAGACAGGAGGTTGCCAGTGCGGGGCGACTGGTATCCACGACACGGAGGAGGTCCCAGAAGCAAATCCAAATCTCACCAAACCCCAGAACGGTGTATGAGGTAAAACGGCTGCGTCATTACTATCCCCAAATGTGTTCCCGTCTACAACAGCTGCAAGAGAGACAGGGGCATCAGTTACTTAATGCCCAGTGCGGAGGTCAAATGATGTACTCCTGGGAGGAGGATTCCTCGGTCAGTAAAGATAGCATCATCGGCCTAATCGGCGAAAGATGCTTTATATAGTGCCAGCTAGATGGACTCCTGAAAACAGCACTGTGGGACACAGGAGCCCAAGCGAGCCTTTTAAATGAAGAATGGAGAAGGCTCTACCTGCCACATAAGTGCCTTCAAACTCTTAGAACCAGTGGAACTCCACGGCAAAGCAGTCAACCAGACCGAAGTCCCTTTAATAGGCTGGGTGGAAGTGACTTTCCAACTGAGGGCCACGAAGAACAGCAACACCATTGAGCTTTTGGTACCTTTTCTCGTGACCAGTAATCAGAACGTGGAAGAGAATCCTATCTTGGGTTATAATGTAATCAGTGAGGTCATCATGAAACACAAGTCAGGGACGCTGGTGGTGGATGCAATTGCTACATTGCTTGCCATACCCAATGTCGTGGTGGAAAATGTGATTCATAGAGTAAAGAAAGCACAGAATACAATGGACCTAAAAGAAGTCAAGGTAGGCTGGCGCCCAAACATCATTCCTGCAAACCAAATGGTGGGGGTGAGGTGTGGAGTCCAGGTAGAACTGGTAAGAAAAGTTCAGAAAAGACTGTTCATGCCAAAAGACTCATCAGAACTTCCGGAATGCCTAGTTCAAGGTGAGACTGTGCTTACGATTCCTACTGGTGGGTTTACTCGAGTGACAGTACTGGTGATGAATACTACGAAACAAGAAATTAGACTGGATCCAAAGACTGTGTTAGGTCACATTGAAACCGTTAAAACTGTATATTCAGCCAGTGTGAGACCCGCCCACGGGTCTACCATGAATTCAGTCTCCCCACCAAGGAACAGGAGTTGACCAGGGGAGGAAATTGCGCGACCCACCTCGGGGTCCTGGGATCCCCCAGTACCCCTAGAACACTTGTGTGCTGAAGAAATAGCGGTAGCAAAACAGATGCTGAGAGAAGAGTGTCATGCATTCTCCAAAGATGACTCTGATATAGGAGGTATCCCGTTGGTGCAGTTGGAAATCAATTTGAAAGACATGACCCCAGTAACCAGAAGTTACATGTCTGTGCCAAAACCATTACACCGTGAAGTGAAAGAGTATTTACAAGATCTAATCAACAGAGGTTGGATCCAAAAGTCAAAGCCGTCTTATTCCTCTCCTATTCTTTGTGTTAGGAAGAAGGACGGTACGTTGAGACTCTGCTGTGATTACCGGGAACTAAACCGAAAGTCAGTACCTGATCAGCACCCGATACCACAGATTCAAGATATGCTGGATAACCTATCAGGAAGTCCCTGGTTCTCTGTCCTCGATCAGGGTAAAGCATACCATCAAAGGTTTGTTGAAGAGTCCAGTAGACCTTTGACAGCATTCATCACACCGTGCGGGATATAAGAGTGGATCTGCATACTGTTTGGGCTCAGTTCAGCTCCAGAAAAATTCCAGAGGAGCATGGAGACATATTTAGAAGGACTGAGGGATAATATCTTCCAGCTGTACTTGGATGACAATGTGGTACACAGAAAAACTTTCCGGGAGCATGTTGAACATGTGAGGACCGTATTACAACGGTATCAAGTCAACAACATGGAGTTAAGTTGACCCCCAAAGAAGTGTGAACTGTTCAAAAGGCAAGTCCGATTTCTAGGGAAAATTGTGTCCGGAGAAGGATATACCATAGACCCAGCAGAAATCGCTCTGGTACTGGCCTTAAAAGACAAGCGGCCCTCTACTGTCGGGGAGTTGAGGTAGATATTATTATTCCTCTCCTACTATCGTACTTACGTTCGGAACTTCTCCAGGATTGCCGCCCCACTATACCTCCTCTTGGGGGGGGGGTGGTGACAGAGTCAACAACACACACTGAGAAAAAGAAGAATGCGGGTAGAACTGGGCTTAAAAGAAGCAACGCCGTTTCATCCCAAAAGCCATTCTCTGGACAGTAGACCACCAGGAGGTATTGGAAGAACTAGTAGACTACCTGGTAAAACCACCCATCTTGGGATATCCTGATTTCAACTTACCGTTTGTTCTTCATTGTGACGTTTCTCAAGTTGGACTGGGAGCTGCCCTGTATCAGCATCAAGATAGAAAACTGAGAGTCATCGGTTACGGTTCTAGAACGTTGACAGACGCCGAGAAGAATTACCATCTACATTCCGGAAAATTGAAGTTCCTGGAGTTGAAATGGACTATCTGTGAACCATTTAGAGATTATCTCTACTACAGAAAAGAGTTTGAGGTATACACTGACAACAACCCTTTGACCTATGTCCTCACTACAGCCAAACTGAATGCAACGGGTCAGAGATGAGTCGCTGAACTAGCTGACTTCAATTTCAGCATCAAGTACAGGCCAGGAAAATGCAAGGCTGATGCTGACAGATTGTCGAAAATGCCAATAGAGCCTGATTAGTTCATGTAAGAAAGCTCAGAGGAAGTCAGTTTGGAAGCAATTGAGAGCACTACCCAAGCAGTACAAGCTTATCAAGAGGAAGACACACCATTGTGGTGTCCGTTGACGGTGGAAACCACCATAAAAGCGAGAGAACAAGATTACCCCCTGTCTACTCAACGACTACCAAAAGGAAAAATCCATAGAGCACAATGGGAAGATCAGATAAATGGTAAAATACTACTTTATGTGGACCAAAATCGGTTTCCAAGTAAATGGGAGAAAGATAATGAGTCACCAGCAGTATCTGTTTTAGTTAAAGAATGGATGAAGCTCTACCTCAGTGAAGACTGTATCCTGTATCGTAAAGGAGGTCAAAACCGGCAGTTGGTACTACCCAGAGTATTTCGTAGATTGGTCTTCAAAGAACTCCATGAAAACATGGGACACCTGGGAGTGGAAAGGACAACAAACTTGATCCGTGAACGTTTCTTCTGGCCGTACATGCAGAGAGATATTGAGAGATACGTGACCAGGGAGTGTGGGGGTCTGAAAGATAAATGTCCCAACACATCAACCCGGGCACCTATGGGCAACATCCAAACTACGTATCCGTTTGAGATGGTCTCAATAGACTTTCTACATCTCGAGACGTGCAAGGGTGGTGACGAATACATCTTGGTGGTGATGGACCATTTTACTTGATTTGCTCAAGCATATGCCACCACCAATAAAGAGGGTCGCACAGCAGCAGAGAAGATCTTCAATGATTTTGCTTTGAGGTTTGGGTTCCCTACGAGGTTACACCATGACCAAGGAAGAGAATTTGAGAACAAGATCTTTGCCAAGATAGGAAAGTACTGTAGGATTCAGAGATCCCACATAATGCCCTATCACCCAGAGGGTAATGGACAAGTGAAACGATTTAGTCGGACATTATTGTCGATGTTGCACACTTTAACAGCTGACGAGAAGAAAGACTGGAAGAGTTCTCTGTCAAAAGTGGTACATGCCTATAACTGTACGAAGAGCGATGCAATGGGTTACTCACCCTTCTTTCTATTGTACGGTCAATCGCCAAGACTGTCAATCGACATCATGTTCAATACTCCAGTGTCAGAGACTTACAGAACATATCCGGAGTATGTTCGGAAATGGAAGGAACGGATGGCAGAGGCATACAACATAGCGTCCAAAGTGGTTACGCAAGGACAGAGCAAGAGCAAGGAGTACTATGACTGAAAATGTTATGGAGCAGAATTGGCACTGGGAAGCCGTGTGCTAGTCAAGAACAAAAGGCGGTCCGGGAAAACTTTGTACTGGGAAGACAAGGTGTATGTGGTCGTAAGGAGGAAAGCCGATGACAGTACAGTGTATGAAATCCGATTGGAAACCAGAATAGTCCATCGGAATTTACTACTACCCTGTGATTATCTCCCACCACAACAAGACTTTCCAGAAGTAGAACAACATCGTCCGAGATCGACTAAGGGACCACCACAGACTGAAGCTCCGAAGATGGATAGTGATCTTGAAAGTTCACATGAAGAAGAACACACCGTTGTATTTCTCGGACCGGCAAGGAGAGGGATGTACCATCCTCAGGAGAGTGAAGTAAGTCCCCAGGCTCCAGAGTTTGTACCAAGGAGTACAGATATAGTCCAATTCAGATTTGATGATCGAACACCGCTCACTGAAGAGACCGATCGACACTTAGGAGTAGCAGAATTACCAGACCAGGTGGAAACGAACGATTCAAGAGAAGTACAGTAACTTACAGAGGCACTTCCAAGATCATCTGAGGAAGTTCGAGAAATGAGTGTGGCAGAAGAAACTCCTGCAACGGAGGAACCCGTTGTATCTGAGGAACAACCTACCAGGAGGATGTCGACTCGAGAAGTGAGGAGGCCTGTGATGCTGACATATGAGACACTCGGTGAACCGAGTCAAGTGCCAAGGACTGTCGATTGGAAACAGGTATTTCTGCCTACGGACCAGGTAAGCTCACTTGAGTGGTATTCACCACCGAGAGACAGTATGGACAATGTTACCTGGTGGAAAGACTTGTTTTGGCCTAGTGAGAGAGAGAGCTGGTTGAAGACGTACGAAAACCTCCAGCGGAAGAGATGCTGATTATTTTAATTGTGTATTTCTTTCAGATCTACAAGCAAAAGGTCGTAAGAATAGGTTGTTATTGATGTTTGTAAATTTTATGCCAATATGACAATGCCAATTTGTATATAAAGTTATTCAACTTTTACCACTGTCTCAGAATTGGTCAGCTTGACCAATTAAAACGAATATCGAGAACAACATTAAAAAAGAAGGGAAAGTGTGACATGCAGAAGTAGTGCTGTTGCTTCAAAAGCATCCAGCAACTATAAGAGTTAACACAGTCACAAGAGACAGGGAGTGGTTAGCAGAGCCCCAGGGGGATTGTGGGGAACTTGTTTACTATTCTGGCTGCAGCCAAAGGGAGAAGTGGTGTGTGATCTGTATCTCACAGAAGTGCAGGAAAGAGAACAGGATTCAAGTCCAGGGTGAAACTCAACACGGGTCAGATACCCTGCACTGTTAGTTCAGGAAATCTATCATCGGGCAGGAAGATAAGGACTGGAAGGAATTGTGTCACAGAGATCATCTTCCTCATCAAACCCTCCCCCCTCCATCTCCATGCAGAATAAAGAATGCTGTGTACTAGTGAGTCCTTGTGAAGGAAAAGCCTGCTGTTTACGTATAGAAGTGTGCTGCCAAGGGATCTAATTTGTGCTGAATTATGCTACTGAAGAGACTGAGGTTCCTGTGCCTGCTTTATGAGACTGTGCTGTAATGAAGATTGCTGCTGTAATATCCCTGAACTGCACTGGCCATGCTTCAGATTAAATTCCACTGTTAAACTGTTGAAAAAGACTCTTGTCAGATGTGTCTGGTCAGCAACTGAATCTATCATGTGCCTGAGAGAAGCTGCAGCCTATGGTTGCCCTGAGTAACGGTTCCCCCAAGATTCCAATTAATTTATGAAACCTGTCTCGCCCTATTTGAACCTAGTGGCGTGCGTGTAACAAAAGCCTAGTTTTGTTGGTTGGCTCTGTCAGGAACTGTAGTAAGGGCACTAGCAGCAGCTATCTCAGTCATAGCAAATTTAAAGATGTGAATAATGTGTGGGAGCATTGAGCTCAGGACATTTTTCATACTGACTCCGGGATAGTGATGATTTTGTAAAGGTGTCAGTTGTGTCAGCCAGACCTGGAGATTATCTGTGAATGAATGCATGGTCAGCAAGGCTACAGCATGTTAGAGAGGTGGTAGCTAGAGAGAGCCCCCTTAGGCTGCGTGCCCACGATGCCCACAATGTTTTTTAAGCACTTCCATAGGAGCAATTCCGCCACGGAAATGCTTAAAAAACGCTTGGTAGAAGGTCTGCAATGTTCCCCAATGATAATCCGCATTTGCTGAGCACATGCTGGGAAATTTCCGCTGCAGATTAACATTGCGGAAAAATCCGCAGCACTACCATAAATTTTGCGGAATCGCGGCGTTTTAGCCACCATTGACTTGTATTGGACCGCATAACATCCGCATGACTACATGTGCACATGCGGATATTATGCGGTTCAATGCGCAGATGGTACCTGGGTCTGGAGAAGAGGAGACTCTCCTTCAGTCCCGGGTACCATACTACCTGTAGTTAAAAAAGAATTAAAATAAAAAATAAACATATACTCACCTTCTGATGGCCCCCGGTCTCCTTCTCCGGTGTCTTCGACTGCTCGCGGTGGTAAAAGGACCTTCCATGATGTCATTTAGTCATGTGACCTGTCACATGACTAAATGACGTCATGGAAGGTCCTTTTACACCACCGCGAGCCGCTGAAGACACCGGACGCAACGGAGAAGGAGATCAGGGGCCATCGGAAGGTGAGTATATGTTTTTTTTTTATTTTTCACCATTTGTATTCTTTTTTTTACTATTGATGCTGCATTTGCAGCATCGTAACTTGGTCACACTATATAAATCCATGCCGTTTGCATGGATTTATAGTGTGACCAAGTTGTCAAGCACTTTTCCAAGTGATGCTAAAATCGTTTAGAAAAGTGCTTCACAACTCGCATGCGAAATCGCATGTTAAAAAAGCTTCACTTACGCTTCTACCTGGCAGAAAAAAACGCATGTAAAATCCGCATGCGTTTTTTCTGCCAGAGAGATGCAGAAACGCTCAGGAAAAATCCGCAGCATTTCTGCATCATGGGCACATAGCCTTACACTGTTTCACAAGAGTGCAACTAGGGTGCAGTGGTCACAGCGAAACACATGAGCCATGTGGCCCTATATCAGGAAGGTGGAGGTGATGTTATCAGTGTGGGATGATGTTGACAACAGACGCATGCTCAGTAGAGGAGGAACTAGCCCAGACCCTGAAAAGGACATCACTGACGGCTCTTAATTCAGGGAAAGGACAGGCGCTACTGCAATGACGGCAGCCTCTGCTCCCTGATGATGGTTTGTTTGTAAATCCCAGTATGCACTTGGGGTTCTCAAACGAAGCAACGTGAAACAGGAAGAAGGTAAAAAAAAAAAAAAAAAGGAGTCAGATAGTCTAGTGAAGGAACAATAGGGATTTTTTAATTAATGTATATTAGAAAAGAGATTAGGTAATGACATTAACCCCTTCACGACCTATGACGTTAATGTACTTCAAAGGTCATGTCCCTGAATTTAATGCAGGCTCATATGCCGAGCTCGGATTTTTCACAGCAGATGATGGCTGATTTAAGCCCAGATTCCATTGGTCAATACCCAAAACCCAGTCTTCACCAGTCAAGATGCCGCAGGTCAAGCACCGAAGATCAGACGGTGGTCATTGGATGAGGCAGGACGTCTGCCGTGCTGACGAGAAGACCCAAGTGAACCAGGCCTTTAATTCAAGCGTAGACGAACGGTACAGGGTGTGGGCCGTGGCTGCGCTTCAGAAACGAACGAGGGTGGCCAGTGTGAAGAACCCACTAAGTGACTCACATATGAGGCACTTGTGGCTTAGCGGAAAGTACCGGTGTCCCCCGTTAGTGCCAGTATAACAATCAAAGGCGCTTGAAGCGCATATTACAGCTACAAGCCTGGCGCTGGCAGTGACGCTCTTTGAGCTAAAGACATTAATAGTCGTTTAACTGTGAAATGAGACTGCATGCAGATAGAACATAGAGTAAGATATTGCATTTATTACACTGCTTTTATTGTCATTACTGCTAAGATTGTGTTAGTTGTCTCCATATACCTGCATCACCATGTGTTCCTATAGTTAAACGTTCTTTCTGTGGTAGGAAAATAAATAGCTTTGGTTAACTATCCCTGCATCCTCACTATCTGCATCATTACATCTAGATAATTTCACCCGATAAATGAGCATTTTGCTTGTTTATTGTGTTTAATTGGCTGCCTCTTTAGAAGGGACTGAAAGCTGTATTTTAGGTGTAAATGCAGCTTTCAGTCCCCCATACATAAGTCTAAAGTCGGTTGACACATTCATATCAATAAGTATGCCTTACACTCTAATATGTGTGGCGCCCCTGAGGGTTCAGTCGCCACAGAGGTACTGCATCTCACCCAGAGGTGTGGTATCTCACTCTCAGGTAAGGAAGGAGTACAGCCTGGGACCCTAACACCTGCATTCAACACATCCACTTCAGTAGGGCAGGGCGAGATTGCTCCTACGGGAGAGCACAGTCCCTGGGCCCTGGCTGGAGTGGAGGGGAACTTAGTGAGGGGGAACCATGTAGTGGGTGTGGGTGGAGAACGTAAATCAGGGGAGCACTGGTGAGGGAGTGATATAAAAGAGGGAACCATCTTAGAAAGACAAGCCAGTCAGAGGAGGAGAGTGTGTGGAGCAGAGGCTCTGCAGGAGCTCTGCTTCGGAGGCGGGTCTAGTGAGAGGCCCAGGACTGAGAGAGGAGAGGGAGCAGGAGAAAGGCCCCAGGAACAGAGGGGATCCCAGGGGTACGGGCAGTGCTAGAGGCCACCCGTACGCCCGAATCTGCCAGGCGGTGGAGGGATCGAGCCGCAGAGGGGACCGGCTCCTAAACTAGTGGAGAACTATAAGGCTCAGCTAGGAACCGGAGGCTGCTGTACTTGCAAGGTGCAGTGGCCACATTCGCAACTATATCGCCGAAAAGGTGGCCACAGAGGGTCCAGGGGACTGCAGGTCGCCCGACAAGACCCGAGGCTACCGGATTGGGACACTGGTTGCGAGGCGCAGGGCAGGAGGGCGAGAGCCAGCGCAGGAAGACGACTGAGGAAGGCACATAGAAAGGGGTCCTGTCAGGCACTCTTGAATCACCTGAGGGATTGCTGAACCTCTGCCTGGTGAACGCAGCACGACGTGGGAGGTTGTGGTCCGGACCCTGTAACCTGAGGAACTGATCAAATGTGAGTAAACTCGGAAGACTGCACCCCACTGTCTCTGTGATTATTGCTGCACCATCAACCCCTGCACTACAACGCCCAGCATAACCTATAACATCTACACTGCCCTGGAGCTGAGCTCTACCTGTGGAGAGCCACACCATCCCTGCTGCACTCACATCAGCTCCAGAGGACCTGCTCCGCAGCGGCGGCTCCCTTAGCCGCATACCACAGGTGGCATCACGAACGTTATACAATCACTATAAATCCCCAATCAATAACCCCTTTTTATTGACCGTCCTGGGTTGCGGACCGGGTCACCGCCACTGTGACATCCCCCAGCATCTACCGGCCCGGCACCGGGTACCCCACGGCCAAAAGGGCGCGTCATATGTATGTGTGGCGCCCATGTGGGTTCAGTCGCCACAGAGGTACTGCATCTCACCCAGAGGTGTGGTATCTCACTCTCAGGTAAGGAAGGAGTACAGCCCGGGACCCTAACACCTGCATTCAACACTACACTACTCCAGACCAGCAGGAGGGGCAAAATGCGCTGCTCCTCTGCTGAGCCCTGTCCCTGGCTGGAGCTGGGGGAACCAAAGTAGGGGGAACCATGTAGTGGGTGTGGGTAGAGGAAGCAGTTCAGGGGAGCACAGTATGGAGCAATATGAAAGAGAGGGTGGAACATTCTAGAGTGAGTGAAGTTCTGAGGCGGTTGAGTCAGAGAGAGAGTCAGAGCAGCAGCTCAGCAGGAGCTCTGCTCAGGAGGAGGGCCTAGTGAGGAGGCCCAGAAGTAGAGGAGGAAGGAACGGGAGCAGAGGGAAGGCTCCAGGAGTGAAGAAAGAATCCCAGGGGTATGGGCAGTGCTGGAGGCCACCCGTACACCCAAATCCACCAAATCTAGGCGGTGGAGAGATCGGGTCGCAGAGGGGACCGGCCCCTAACTAGTGAGAATAGCAATATTCAACTAGGTAACCGGAGGGTGCAGCATTTCAAGTGCTGCAGCCAAAAGCCACATCTATTTCACCGAAAAGGTGGCCATAGAAGACCCAGGGGACAGAGAAAAAGTCGCCCGACAAGGTCCACGGTCACTGGATTGGGACACAGGGTGTGAGGTGTAGGAAGACGGCCAGAAGGAACACACAGAAGGGGGTCCCGTTATGTACTCCGGAGGTACCTGAGGGTTTGCTGTACCCCTCCCTGAGTAAGCACAGGACGACGTGGGAAGTTATGATCTGCAGTTGTAACCAGGAGCAAAGTAAGAAATGTGAGTAAATCCGGAAGACTGCACCCCACTGTCTCTGCGACTTATTACTGCGCCATCATCCCCTGCACTACACTTCACAGCAACATCTATAACATCACCATTTCCTGCCCTGGAGCTAAGCTCTGCCTGTGGAGAGCTGAACCAACTCTGCTGCACTAACATCAGCTCCAGAGGACCTGCTCTGCAGCGGCGGCTCCCTTTAGCCACATACCACAGGTGGCGTCACGAACATTATATAAAAACTATAAATCCCCTGTAAATATCCCCTTTTATTGACCACCCTGGGTCACGGACCGGGTCACCGCCACTGTGACATCTCCCCTAGAAACGACCGGCCCGGCACCAAGTACCCCAGGGCCCATGGGGCGCATCATATTGGCGCGCCAATCAACTGGTCAGGGAAGATATTATTTGGGCATATACAATTTTGGACTGCCGATCACTTCATTCTCTCTGAGAATAGCTGCTGACAGAGATGATTGTCAGTTTCTCTCATAGAGAACACAGGAGCACTCGGCCAAGTGAGCGCTTCCGTGTATGGGAGAGACGGCCAAGATGGTTGTTGGCCAAATGATCAACTGAAGCATCATTTGGCCAACAATTTGGTCACAATTATCAGATTCTAAATAATATTATCAGCAGGTCACACCAAAGGCTAAGCCTGTCCTGTTAACCCTTTCATGACATGCGCCGTACATATACGGCGCATGACGTGTCTTCGCCTTAGATGCAGGCTCCGACGATGAGCCCGCAACTTTCCGGGGACTTGACAGCGGATCTGATCAGCTGTCATGTGCTCCTAACAGCCGCGGGTGGAATCGCGATTCTCCCGTGATTATCAACATGTTAAATGCCGCTAATTATGAACCTATCCTAGTGATGCAGTTAGTATTATTTAGACGATATGAATCATGATGAGGCTTTATATAAATTGGGCAAAAAATAAACATTTAAGTCTCTTCTACATGTTTGATGCCTACCTGCTATATTTCTTCAGTGTCTGCTGCTTTTGACCTTTGATTTCTTAGGAAAAACTTATGGTCAGTGACCTCCTGTGTAATCAGTGGCTCCGTCCCTCCTTTCAGTACTGCAGCTCTGTAAACTCGGATTGGAAAAGAGCCCTAAAAGATACAGTTACCAGAGTTCATAAATCCATACCCAGACCAGACTCTCTCTTAAAGAAGTTGTCCACTACTTGGACAACTCCTTCACCCCCAAGCTTGGCCCCAATAAAATAAAAAAGCTTATACTCACCTATACTCAGGCGTTTTAATTTTATTATGGCCAAACATTTAGATCAAGAAGGGGTTGTCCAAGTAGTGTACAACAACCTCTTTAATGCAGACTCCTGACCACAATCCTCTGTAATACAAACCCCAGACTTCCTTTTGAAATAATGCCTAATCAGACTCATGCTGTGGCACCCTGCTGTGCACAGGTACCACAGGACCCAGGGTGCATGAATGGACTTTTCCACAAGAGGCCCTCATTACATACAAACACCTCCACCCTTCCACCTCACACCACCAGAGGGAGCCTGTTAGGGATATATATATGGAGGGTGGAGCCAGGTAGCTCAGTCAGTGAGAAGTTCAGTCAGAGTCAGAGAGCGTGCTGACGCTGAGAGCAGCGAAGACGCAGCGCGTCTGCTGCTAAGTTCTGAGGGCCCCGAGTGTGGCCGACGGCAGAGAGGAGAAAGGAGAGAGGAGTTGAAGGGGCAGAGGAGCTTCATAGGCTCACCCCGATATACAAACCGGACACCGGGTCCGCGCCTACAGGGTCCCTTTATACCCAGTAGGGTTCACCGGCATTCCAGGACTACAAGTCCCTCGACGACCTGAAGCTAGACCCATTACAGGATCAGGTACCACGAAGGCCCCAGCTTTACCAGGGATAGTGGTTGCCAGCAGAAGGTCCTACTACCGACAGGTGAAGGAACAACACGACACATAAGCTAGGCCCAGTTGCAGGCTGGCCAGGAGCATACAGAGAGGCAGACACGGACCAGGAGGCCTTATACCCGCTCACTGGGGAGAAGTTCTGAAGTGCACCCATCCTACTGAGTACCCTGGACCGTACCTGACATCTGCACCAGTAAAGGTATTGAAGCGAATCCCCTGTCTCTGTCAGTTACTTCTGCTGCGCCATCCGCCTGCACTACAAGTCCCAGCATCACCACCATCAAACTCCACACGGCCCCGGGGGCCGCTCCACCTCAGCTGCCATCCCATCACCCCCCGGAGGTCTGCAGCAGCGCTGGTAATCCTTACCAGGTACCACAGGTGGCGTCACAAACTATTTATTATATTTTTCCTATCCAAGTTACAAATCCCCCTTTTTGGTTGACCACCCTGGGCCACGGACCGGGCCAGCCACCGTGATATCCCCCACCAGCATCCACAGGCCCGGATGCCGAGTACCCCATTGCCCCGGGGGCGCGTCAATGCCTCATTCACACGACAGTGTTTCACGTACGGGTTATATCCGCGGTGTTCACCCACCCATTATAATCTATGGATCAGATCACATAGCCTTGTTGTTTTCCAGACTGTGTGTGTGTGAGACCCGCAGCAAATTTTAACCATTTTTGAGCCATTAAAGATAAATCTTTTTATTCAAAAACTGTTGTTTAAGAAATGTTTCATGATAAATTCCACCAATTCTATTTTTACCACAGACAGGGAACTCCAAGCAATCCAGGCATTAGAAAATCTCTTGCTGGGGCAGGCGAAGTATACAAGGGTAAGTTTCCCTCTACCATTAGTAAGGAAGGCCAGGGAGCCCCATAGGGCGTATAGGCCACATGACAAGATAGGAGGGTGGGAGTGAAGGAGTTAAAATTTTGAATAAGGGATTAGGAGTAGTGTGGGGAGTTTTGATTGGAGGGGAAGAGGTGGGGGGAGGAGCAAGAGATGATATAAGGAAGGGCAGGGGTCAGTTACCTCCTCTTGCTTCCTGGATCGCAGCTGAAGCAGACCAGACCCTGCAGTGGAGCCATGGCAGATCTTGTGGCCTTGCTGGACCTAGCGCGGCCTGTCTCAGCGATCCATGGGGCAGACTTGGTGCAGCAGCAGCTGCGGGTGACCTGTGCACAGTCGTCGGCTGCAGAAGAAGCTTCAGGGAGGCCTGCAGCGGTCACGGCCGCCGGAGCGTTACTCACCAGCAGGTGAGGTTCGGAGCAGGAGAAGCTCCAGGAGCCCCCTCGGGGACCTCTGCAGCCAGGGGAGCAGCGCGTGCCTGAGGCTCCTTCTCCGATCCCCAGGAGGAATCCTCGCCGGAGCCGCAGCCTACCAGAAGTGGGCGTGCCTGCGCTGCGGCCTACTTCCGGTTTGCGGCCTAAAAGGCCCCCGAGCAGCGCGGCGGTGACCCCCGGTGACAAGCCAGCCGTGGGTTATACCTGGCAAGATGGCGGGATGAGGAGTCCTCCCACGGTCTGCGGATGAGGGCGGGGCCAGCGTCCAGTGTACGGCGGGGGAGGAGTTGCTGTCTGCAGCGGTGGCCCCGATGTCATGCTGGGGTCGACCCCGGCGGGGGAGGGAGCGTGAAGGGCCTTCCCACAGTCGGCAGGGAGGAGCACGGCTTGCAGGGCGGAGGTGCAGCAGAGCCATGAGGAACACTGGCGCAGCAGCAGGTGGTCAAGAAAGGGGATGGATGAGAGATGAGCGGCCCTCCTGCAGGCGGCAGGGTGGGTCTGTGGATGGGAGGATCTGGGGTCCAGGAGTGCCACAGGAGATTGCGGGGGCAGGCTGTCCTGCGGGGCCCTTTTAAGATCATCGGGCTGGAAGCGGCCGGCAGATGTGCGGGACCTTAGGGAGCTATCTTTGGATCCGGAGCGGCAGCGTCGTCAGGCAGCCCCTTCTGCGCCTTTATCAAGACCTGACAACTTTGAAAACATGGAGAAAAGCTGAGAGGAGGGCGAGATTTCATAGGGACCGTCAGAACATGAGCAAGTTCCGTCAGGAGATGTCGCGGCCGGTCAGAGGATCTCTCTGAGGCAGCCTGATGAGGAGACTACCCTTGTTCATAATTTAACTGATGTGGGTGGTGCTCGGGGTGTGTTGGGGGTTAGTAATTCAGAGGGTGTTATAGGGAATATTCAAGGGGCAATTGGTGGGTGCATTATCTATGGGGTCAATTATTAAGTGTATTGCAGGGCTTGGCGTCACAGGGGGCAAGTGATGTGAGGTCGCCGGCAGTGGCGTGAGTGGCTTCCGGAGGTTCAGGAGCAGGATCTGGGCAGGCGGGAGTGCGCCTGCAGGGTGGTGGCTCGGTGTTATCACAGGAAAAGAGTAATACTGAGAAAGAAAAGGAGGATGAGGTGGTTCGGTTGGATAATTGAAGTGTATGTGGCACCCCAGGAGTCCGGGTGCCACAGTGGCATTGCCTCCCTCACAAGGGGTGATGCCATGCCTCGAAGCAAGGAGGGGTCCCCTAATCAGGTTTTGCTAGCATGCAACACTTTCCTGGCTCCAGACCAGCAAGGGGAGCTCCTCCCCTTAGCAACTGGGATCTGGAGGCGGGGTTAGTTTGAGGAAAGAAGAAAGGAGTTGAAGTCAGGACGTCGATGAGGAAAGACCTAGGGAGTGGAGCTGCATGGCAGTTCACCCCAGAGGAAGCGCAGAAGAACTGGACACCGGAGTCCGAGGTTGTGGGACACCGAAAGCCCAGCAGCAGAAACCGGAGGGCAGGAGACAGCCAGCAGATCTTCAGTGTCTATAAAGAAAGGTTTTTGTTGGCAGTTCAACTAGGGGCAATGTAAGTTTGGGGGCACATGCAAGTTTAAGCACGAGTGTTTTGGATGTAGGGGAAGTCAGGGGCTCAGTAAGTGCTTTAAACAAGCAAAAGGCAAAACAGGTGAGGGTTCTGGAAAGAGGGAGGACTCCCGTGAAGGTCGAGGCGATGCTTCCATTTTTAAATAGATATCCAGATATGGAGGCGGCTAGGTTAATTGAGCTGGGTTTTTCTGAGGGTTTCAGGATTCCGTTTGATCCTGGAGCGCCAAAATTTAGGCCGGGAAATTTGAAATCGGCAGGGGAACACCCGGAGGTGGTGATGGAAACGCTGTATAATGAAGTGGCTTTGGGGAGCACGGCGGGACCGTTTCTGGATCCGCCTTGGCCAGAATTGAGAATTTCCCCTTTGAATGTTGTACCCAAGCTGGTACCAAATAAGTTTTGGCTTATTCATCACTTATCTTCTCTAGAAGAAGACTCCGTGAATGGCATCCCGGTAGAGTTATCGTTTGATAAGTCATTAGGGTTGGTAAGGGCAGCAGGGCAAGCTGCGTTGGTGGTGACTCGCCCCCTGGGCCGTGGGGTACTCTGTAGCGGGGCAGGTCGTTGCTGGGGGTGTCACAGTGGCAGTGACCCGGTCCGTGACCCAGGGCGGTTAATAAAAGGAATTAAAGAAAAGGGAATATAGTTTTTATATAATGTTCGTGACGACACCTGTGATATGCTGCTATATGGGGCCGCCGCTGCGGTGCAGATCCTCTGGAACTGATGATGACGCAGCAGAGTTGGTTCAGCTCTCCACAGGGAGAGCTTAGCTCCAGGGCAGTAAGTAGTGATACTATAGGGCGGATGTGGTTGGTGCGGTGTAGTGCAGGTGATGGCGCAGATAATAATTCTAGGACACAGTGGGGTGTAGTCTTCAAGGTTTACTCACAGTTGTTGAACTCCAGGTTACCAGGACCAGGGTAACCTCCCACACCGTCCTGTGTTTACCAAGGCAGGGGTTCAGCAATCTCCCAGGTGCCTCAGGAGTACATAACGGGACCCCAGTCTGTGTGCCTTACTCGGTCGTCTTCCTGCGCTGGCTCTCACCCTCCTGCCCTGCGCCAGTGTCCCAAGCCGGTAACCTCGGATTTTGGCGGGTAACCTGCAGTCCCCTGAATCCTATGTGGCTACCTTTTTAGCGATGTAGTTGTGGTTGTGAGCAGCTGCACCCTGAAAGTACAGAAGCATCCGGTTTCTAGCTGAGCCTTGTAGTTCTCCACTAGTTAGGGGCCGGTCCTCTTTGCGGCCTGATACCTCCACGTTCCTGCAGATTCGGGCGCATTGGTGGCTTCCGCACTTGCCGTGCCCCTGGGATCCCCTCACTCCTGGAGCCTTCCTCTGCTCCCTTCCTCTTCAGCCAGTCCTCCTGGGCCTCTCTGTCTAGGCTCTCTTCTCTGAGCAGAGCTCCTGCTTCCACCACTCTCTCCTCAGACTGAACACTGACTGGACTCTCTCTCTCAAGATGGCTCCCCTTTTTATACACCTACTGAAGTGCTCCCCTAGCTGCTTCCTCCACCCTCACCCAATACTTGGTTCCCCCTCACTCGGTTCCACCGCACTTCCAACAGGGACAGGGCTCAGCATAAGGCAGTGCATCTTGCCCCGCCTGCTGGCCTGGAAGGGTGTAGTGTTGGTTGCAAGTGGGTGGGTCCCGGGCAGTACTCCATCCTTACCTGAGAGTGAGATACCACACCTCTGGGTGAGATGCAGTACCTCTGTGGCGACTGACCCCGCAGGGGCGCCACAATGGCAAAATCGGATATTGAGGCGGCTTTTCGCTTGCTTCCAGTGCATCCGGACACTCTTCATCTGTTAGGCTGCATGTGGGATGAAAACATTTTTGTAGATCGTTGTTTGCCCATGGGCTGCTCTATATCATGCTCATACTTTGAGGCTTTTAGTTTATTTGTTGAATGGGTGGTTCGGGACATGTCCGGGGTCTCTTCAATAATTCACTACCTGAATGATTTCTTTTGTGTTGGGCCTTCTGGCTTGTTAGTGTGTTCAGTTTTGTGGGTAACTTTAAAGAAGGTGACGGTGTTGTTTGGGATCCCATTAGCCGCAGACAAGACGGAGGGCCCTGCTACGGTGATGTGTTTTTTGGGTATAGAAATTGACAGTGTGGCGATGGAGTGTAGGCTTCCTAAAGGAAAGTTGATGGATTTGCGGCGGTGCGACGCGTCAAGAAAATAAGGTTGAAGGTAGTACGGTCATTGTTGGGCAAGCTTAATTTTGCTTGCAGGATAATGCCGATGGTCAGGGTGTTTTCCAGGTGATTATCGGAGGCGTTGGCAGGAAAATCATCGTCGCATCATTTTTTCGCGTTACTCAGGAGATCAAGGCGGATCTGGAGGTTTGGGACTCTTTTCTGGCGAAATATAATGGTTGCACGCTGTGAATGGACAAAGTGGTGTCCAATGATAGTATATCTTGACTTCAGCAAAGCATTTGACAAAGTATCTCACACCATCCTTATTGAAAAAATGACCAAGTATGCAATGGACCAGGCAACTGTTAGGTGGATTCATAACTGGCTTAGTGATCGGACTCAAAGGGTGGTTGTAAATGGCTTCACATCCAGCTGGATGAATGTCTCAAGTGGGGTACCACAGATCTCCGTCCTGGGACCTGTATTGTTCAACATCTTTATCAATGATTTAGATGAAGGAATTGAGGGTAAACTGATTAAATTTGCTGATGACACAAAGCTAGGAGGGATAGCTAATACTAGAGAAGAGAGAGAGAGGATTCAAAAAGACCTAAATAAACTGGAGCAGTGGGCAGCAACCAACAGAATGGTTTTTAACCGGGAAAAATGCAAAGTACTACATCTGGGCAATAAAAATGAAAAAAGCATATACAGAATGGGAGGAATAGAGCTAAGCAACAGTACATGTGAAAAAGACTTGGGTATACTAATAGGTCATAGACTGAACATGAGTCAACAGTGTGATGCAGCAGCAAAAAAGGCAAATACAATTCTGGGATGTATTAACAGAAGCATACAGTCTAGATCACGTGAAGTCATTATCGGTCTTTACTCCTCTTTGGTCAGACCTCATCTGGAATGCTGTGTACAGTTTTGGGCACCACATTTTAAAAAAGACATAGACAAACTGGAGCAAGTTCAGAGAAGAGCGACCAGAATGGTGACTGGTCTGCAAACCATGTCCTATGAGGAACGGTTGCAGGATTTGGGAATGTTTAGCTTGCAAAAAAGAAGACTGAGGAGACTTAATAGCTGTCTACAAATATGTCAAGGGCTGTCACATTGTAGAAGGATCATCTCATTTGCACAAGGAAAGACTAGAAGCAATGGGATGAAACTAAATGGGAGGAGACACAGATTAGATATTAGAAAAAACTTTTTGACAGTTAGGGTGATTAATGAGTGGAACAGGCTGCCACGAGAGGTGGTGAGTTCCCCTTCAATGGACATCTTCAAACAGAGGCTGGACAGACATCTGTCTGAGATGATTTAGTGAATCCTGCTTTGAGCAAGGGGTTGGACCAGATGACCCAGGAGGTCCCTTCCAACTCTACCATTCTATGATTCTATGATAACTTGCAGCTTTACACGGTTGCTGCTAGGTCATTGGGTTTTGGAGCGTTTTTTCTGGGACATTGGTGCGTAGGTCCTTGGCCAGTGACCTGACAGGAAACGGGTTTGGTAAAAAAACTTGTCCTTGTTGGAATTATTCCCAACTGTACTGGCCCTGGAATTGTGGGGGGCCGAGTTTAGCGGAAAGAACGTTTGTTTTTATTGTGATAACCTGTTGGAGGTTCATGCAATAAATTCTTTGTTGGCAAAATCTCCTCCTGTAGTGGTGTACCTACGTCACTTGGTGTTGCGCTGTTTGGAAAGGAATGTGTATAGTGGCGAGGCATGTTCCGGGGGAATTGAATGAAGTGGCTGATGCGCTGTCTCGTTTCAGTTCGACTGGTTTCTCCAGCTGGTGCCATGGGCAGATAAAGTGGGAGAGGAATGTCCCAATGTGCTTTGGAGTCTAGTCAATGTGTAGTTTTCGAGTTAATCAAGAACTCAAGAAGGTATCCAAAATTATTGCTAGAATGGGAAACTTTGAGTGCGTGCATGGAGGTGGATTCTTCTGATAAGGATAGGCTGTGTTTAGTTTTATCCTTTTTAGGAAAAGATTTCATTTCAGGTAGATCGGTGTCCGCAGTGTCGCAGAGATTAGCGACGCTGGCATTTCTGTTTAAGTTACAGGGTGTGAAGGATGTCACAAAGGAATTTTTGGTGAATCAGGCCATGAAGGATTTTCGGAAAGGCGTAGTTAGTCAAGATAAAAGGAGGCCAGTTTCTTTTGCACTGTTGAACAAGTTGTTGGGTTGTGTGCAATCTGTTTGTTATTCCCTTTATGAGATAGCATTGTTTTCGGCGGCTTTTGTGTTAGCCTTCTTTGGTGCATTTCGCATAAGCGAGCTAATCAGTCCTCCACGTATGGTGGAAGGGGGTTTGCTTTTGGGTGACGTTCATGTGTTGGATGATAGGGTGGAATGTGTGTTCAGGCAGTCTAAGACTGATCAATGTGGGAATGTTTATTCTATTCCTGGTTATTTAGCCTGCCCGATTGTCGTAGTAAGGCATTTTATGGCAGTTCATGGTGCAATGCTGGGTGTGTTCTTATGACATGTGGACGAATTTGCACTGTCTCGGTACCAATTTGTTGCAGTTTTTAAACATTGATTAATGTTAATGGGTGAAAAGCCTGAAGAGTATGGGTCTCATTCGTTCCGCATTGGTGCGGCGACGGAGGCTTCTCGTTGGGGCTTGGGTGATGATGTGGTTCGGCTTATAGGTCGTTGTGAATCAGCACTTTTTCGCTCATATGGACGCCCTCACCTTGTGGCTGTATAAGGTTGAGATGGGCTGTAGCTGTTTGTTAGTGTGGTGATATTTATGTTTATTAATGAGGTCATTGTTTTGTTTTATTAAAGTGCATGTTTAATGTGGATCCTCGGTCATTCTTGCGTGTTTTGGGGTGCGTTACTGGCCGATGTTCACACGGATGGTCGGCAGCTCAGGCAGGCTCGGTCCACGGCGCTGATCAAGTGGCTGGGTATCCGCGGTATGACCTGGGGGAGTGTTTTGCCGGAGGTGGCATACTATTGTAGGGTGAATCAACTGCCGAATGTACTTGTGTTACATGTTGGTGGAAATTACCTTGGGGTTAGATCATCATGGAAACTCATCAGAGATATTAAATTCGACATGTTACGGTTGTGGTCAGCGTATCCAGGAATCGTTATTGTTTGGTCGGACATTGTTGCTCTGCTGAACTGGAGGTACACAAAATCGGTTGAGCGTATTAACAAGACCAGGATTAAGGTTAACAAAACTATGGCTCGTTTCGTAGCAAGGTGTGGTGGTAAGGCGTAAGGATTTGGAGGTGCCTTCTAGGGAGCACTTGAGATCGGACGGTGTACATCTAAATGATATTGGGATGGATTTATGGTCTTTGGCCTTGAGAGAGGGTATTGAGCAAGCTTTAGGTGTGTGGCAGGCCCAGGCCAAGTAAGGTGTCACGTGTCCGGAGCTGTGGCGGGGGATAGGTCTGGTTCAGAAGCTGATATTAAAAATGTCCGTTTTGGTGGGAAGTCACTATTGGAGTATAGTGCCTTCTGTTTAACCCATGTCGCATGCAGCCATGTGTTTCTTTAAAGGGAGGTTAATATGAAAGGGGGTCGGAAAGATCCTCAATGACCAGAAAACCCTTCTTGAATTGTCAAGAAATCTGCCATATTTCCTCTACTCTCTCTTTGTCCCACTTGAAATTTTCATGAGAACAGTCTGAGTAACTTAAAATATTCACTCATCACTGCGAATCAATGATAATGTTACTAAACAACAGATGACTGCTTTAAATGAAATTAAAAAAAATCATGAAACAGGTGGTAAAAAGGTAAACTGACAAAGGATCGAATGTGGTTATTTGGCATACTGACATGTATGAAAGGGAGGCTTCCTGTCAACTGAATGATGTCAAGTATTTTTTTGCAGATTGCCAATAAGAACATTTCAAAATAATATGTTCCTTATTTTGGATAAGACACTTGAGCGAGGCACTATCCCTAAACCATAATGGGAAGATCTCATGGTTGACGGTCCAGTTATTGCTACATTCTATTACCTAAGGTTCATGAAAATTTACTCAACCCCCCCCCCAGGTTGTCCCATTGTATCAGGATGTGGAAGTATGAATGAACAGATCTGTAGATTCCTTGATCATTGTCTTCAACCTTGTATGGTCGATCTTCCGTCCTACTTAAAGGAGTCGAGAGAGGTTTTAAGGCGATTGGATGGTGAAGTATTGGAACCTGACATGTTCCTTGTGACATGTGATATTGAGTCCCTTTATACCTGCATTAGTCATCAACAGGGGATGCCAGCAACCAAATTTCTTCTCAACACGCAGGGTCTATCCAGAGACCTCCTTATCCGTCCAATGGACTCAATTTTGTTTTGGATCACAATTTTTTTTGTATTCAGGAACAGATTTTTCTTGCAGACTATGGGTGTGGCAATGGGCGTAACATTTGCGCTGTCTTATGAAAATCTTTTTTGTAGGGCTATGGGTGAGAGATATGGTTCAGACACAATATTCTCATGAATGGATAAGTAATTTTGTGTGATCAAACATCTGACTTTGAGAGCCATGTTAGAGATCTGAAAGACAGATTTACACAACGCGGATATCGAGTAAAAGATATTGACCGAGGTTACAGATTAGCTAGAGTATGTAACCTTGATGATTTACTGAAAAAGATGAAAAATCAAGATGAACGTGTCCTGCCAATTACCAGTTTCCATAGTCGAAGAGATGAAGTCCATTGGCCTATATTGAAACAGTTTTTTCTGAAACAAGAAAAAGCTGGTACAAATTGAATGTAAGTGGATAACTACTTTATAAACATTGGCACCTCTTGGTTTATAAGAACAGCTCAGTTTTGTTTCCTATCTTTAATTGTTGTATTCTTTCATGACTACAATTTACCATCTTTTTGTTCCCTTATTGTTTCCCAACATTTCATTTTATTTTCCTTATATTTGCGAAGTCGGCTGTGGCTTTTTAGTTTTATTCATTTTTATTTGTTTTCTCACTTCTTCTCTTTCAATCTAGGATGCAGTTTATCTCAGTGGCTAATATGAAAACAAGTCCCACATTTTTTCTTTCTTCCAGTATTTTTTACTTTGTCGTCTCATCTGGATATTGCTGCACGTTTTTCCATTTAAATGTGTTTTTATATATTTTTTTCATTGTTCTGTGTGTTTTATACACACTATTTTATTCTACCACTATGCATACCCTTTTTCACATTCATATGTTCTCTTTCTTTGCTTACTCATTACACTATTATTATTTTAATTTTACAATTTTTTATTACTTACTATTTATTTATTATCATTATATATATTTTTTTTTCTTAGTTTTTCATTTTGTGATCTTCCCTATTCCCCTATCACTTTATTTAGATTTTTTTTTTCATCATTCATTTCATTGACATGTCACAACGCATCCAATCATATTTCTTTGTTTATTTTTTAGCACCCTCACTTTTCACTCCATGCTTCCACATTCTGTCATTTTTCATCAGTTATCCACATACATATTTTTTTTCATTTGGCTCTTTTTCCCATCAAGGTCTACTTTCCCCACTGCAATAGGCACGTTTCCCCCATCCAATATAGCCGCCGCCCCACATTTTCCAATCTACAGTTATATGAAAAAGTTTGGGCACCCCTATTAATCTTAAGCTTAATGTTTTATAAAAATTGGTGTTTTTGCAACAGCTATTTCAGTTTGATATATGTAATAACTGTTGGACACAGTAATGTTTCTGCTTTGAAATGAGGTTTATTGTACTAACAGAAAATGTGCAATCTGCATTCAAACAAAATTTGACAGGTGCATAAGTATGGGCACCCTTATCATTTTCTTGTTTTAAATACTCCTACCTACTTTTTACTGACTTACTAAAGCACTTTTTTGGTTTTGTAACCTCATTAAGCTTTGAACTTCATAGCCACTTGCAAGTTGTTCTCCTGTTTGAATCTCCTCTGAAGAGTGGCATCATGGGCTCCTCAAAACAACTGTCAAATGATCTGAAAACAAAGATTATTCAACATAGTTGTTCAGGGGAAGGATACAAAAAGCTGTCTCAGAGATTTAACCTGTCAGTTTCCTCTGTGAGGAACATAGTAAGGAAATGGAAGAACACAGGGACAGTTCTTGTTAAGGCCAGAAGTGGCAGGCCAAGAAAAACATCAGAAAGGCAGAGAAGAAGAATGGTGAGATCAGTCAACGACAATCCTCAGACCACCTCCAGAGAGCTGCAGCATCAACTTGCTGCAGATGGTGTCACTGTGCATCGGTCAACAACGCACTTTGCACAAGGAGAAGCTGTATGGGAGAGTGATGCGAAAGAAGCCGTTTCTGCAAGCACGCCACAAACAGAGTCGGCTGAGGTATGCAAAAGCACATTTGGAGAAGCCAATTTCTTTTTGGAAGAAGGTCCTGTGGACTGATGAAACCATGATTGAGTTGTTTGGTCATACAAAAAGGCGTTATGCATGGCTGCAAAAAAACACAGCATTCCAAGAAAAACACTTGCTACCCACAGTAAAATTGGGTGGAGGTTCCATCATGCTTTGGGGCTGTGTGGCCAATGCCGGCACTGGGAATCTTGTTAAAGTTGAGGGATGCATGAATTCCACTCAGTATCAGCAGATTCTTGACAATAATGTTCAAGAATCAGTGACAAAGTTGAAGTTACGCAGGGGATGGATCTTTCAGCAAGACAATAATCCAAAACACCGCTCCAAATCTACTCAGGCATTCATGCAGAGGAACAATTACAATGTTCTGGAATGGCCATCCCAGTCCCCAGACCTGAATATCATTGAACATCTGTGGGATCATTTGAAGAGGGCTGTCCATGCTCGGCGACCATCAAATTTAACTGAACTGGAACTGTTTTGTAAAGAGGAATGGTCAAAAATACCTTCATCCAGGATCCAGGAAATCATTAAAAGCTACAGGAAGCGACTAGAGGCTGTTATTTTTGCAAAAGGAGGATCTACTAAATATTAATGTCACTTTTCTGGTGAGGTGCCCATACTTATGCACCTGTCAAATTTTGTTTGAATGCAGATTGCACATTTTTTGTTAGTACAATAAACCTCATTTCAAGGCAGAAACATTACGGTGTCCAACAGTTATTACATATATCAAACTGAAATAGCTGTTGCAAAAACACCAATTTTTATAAAACATTAAGCTTAAGATTAATAGGGGTGCCCAAACTTTTTCATATAACTGTATTTCTACTTTCATAGTTGCATTGGGCAAGTTTTCCTCATCCAAGATGGCTGCCACTCCATTTCGCACATACGCACTGGCTGCTCGGCTTGGACCCGGAATTTCAGCTTCAATGACTCCATCAGCGCCCTCCAATGCAGGTATTGATAGTGACCACGCCACATAATCATAGTGGAAGGCGTTGATAGAAATGGCCATCACCTCTACCACCTTTCTCACTCATTAAAAAGTTGGCTTCCATTCTCCACTTCACCACCCCTTCGGAAGCATTAGTGAAACGTGCATTGGAGGGTAAGGTGGAGGCTGCACAGGGAGTATGTGGGCATCGGGACCTATGTTCAGTACATATTATTGTGCCTGCTGTGTTTTATTGGTTTTTAATTAGTCCTATATCTTGTTTTTTAATATCTCTAGTTGTCCAGCTATATTTATTAATTAATAAAATTGTTTTGTTACTTGCGACTTTGTAGGTTCTATTTTGTAATTATAGACTGTCTGCTCTCACTGATTTTCCTGCAAATCTGTATGTGATTACATAGTTCTAGGAGAATAGTAGACATATGTGTGATTACTAACACTTCTTCAGCTTTCATCATGTCAGAAAGTGTTGGGGAAGGGGCAGTACAGCAGAGGTTAGCTTTGTCTCATTATACTTTTGTGAGCTCTTTTCTCATAGTGCTGTCAGCTCGGCTGTACTGCCCCATCTCTTAGCTGCTATTAATCTGTGCTGCTGGGTGCCAACTCCGCACATAATCAGTTTTCTTCCCCTTCTGGCAGCAGACAGTATGGTCCCTTTTACTTCCTTTGCACATGGACTTTTCATAGGTATATAATGCTACTGCAGGAGAGAGACCAAGCATGCATATCCAGCAGCACTTAGCACATGAGGTGGACATGCACATTGATAAACACTTTGAACATAAAACGGTGTCATACTATATGTTTAGATGTAGTAAATGATTCTTTACTCAATATTGTTTAACAGCATGTAAATGCTATTAACTATTTTTTTAGAACATGAAATACCCACGTAAGAGATATGAACACCTTGACATTCAGGGAAAAATGTAAATTTGCAATAAAATATATATAAAGTTTAAGATTTTCATACATCAAATGTGTTTATCATCTAAATCACTGCACTAAATAGAGTTTAGAACAAAATGGGTAATTTTTAATATTTGCTTAGCTACCGTTGAAGCTCGAGCAGGCATTAAAACATTTGTATCTGATACAATGACAGTAAATGATGGCGGTACATATAATCCTTGGCTTGTCTCATCAATAAACCGAGGTCCAATGAAATATAAAACAGGGCCGAATGGAGTGTGCACTTTCCAGTATGAGTGAAAAGTGTCCCAGAAAACAGAATATTTTTCGTTGTAGGAGCTAAAACCCATATTTGGTATCCATAGCCTCCTTTTCGGAACCCCAATGACTTTGGGGGAGAATCTGATGTATATCCATGGTTAATCCTCTCCCATATCAACATTATCGGCCAACATGCCTCATCAAATGATGCCGTCAGTGTGAAATCCATCTCTGTATTGATTACTGATGTCTTCACTCTAGAATGTTTTCAGAAGTACAAAATCAAAATATTAAAATGGTATAGAATAGGGGTCTCAAACTCAGCTGGGTATATGGGCCGCACACGGAAAAAAATTGAATTTGGGGGGCCGCATTCTTTGCATGACAAAGTGACATTTTTAGTGATACCATTTTTTTTCTATACACTTTTTGAACTGGTCCTCGTCTTGTAGTAATGCCCCATCCTGATCCTCATCTTGTAGTAATGTGCCCATCCTGATCCTCATCTTGTAGTAATGTACCCATCCTGGTCCTCATCTTGCAGTAATGCCCCATCCTGGTCCTCATCTTGTAGTAATGTGCCCATCCTGATCCTCATCTTGAAGTATTGCCCCATCCTGGTCCTCATCTTGTAGTAATGCACCATCCTGGTCCCCATCTTGTAGTAATGCCCCATCGTGGTCCCCATCTTGTAGTGATGTGCCCATCCTGGTCCTCATATTGTAGTGATGTGCCCATCCTGGTCCTCATATTGTAGCAATGTGCCCATCCTGGTCCTCATATTGTAGCAATGTGCCCATCCTGGTCCTTATATTGTAGCAATGTGCCCATCCTGGTCCTCATCTTGTAGTAATGCCCCATCCTGGTCCTCATCTTGTAGTAATGCCCCCCATCCAGGTCCAAATATTGTAGGAATGTCCCCCTCCAGGTCCCCATATTGTAGGAATGTCCCCATCCAGGTGGCCATACGTCCTCATCCAGGGGGCCATATGTGCTCACCCATGTGCCCATATGTCCCTATCCAGATGCCCATAGTGCACATAACAGAGAAAAAAAAATTCTTCTCACCTGTCTTCCGTTCCCTCGGTGTCCTTCTGCATATGCAGCATGCAGGCACCATAGACCCCTTGACAATTCCGGCCCGGACCAGTAGCCGCCGACATAAGCACTGTAGTGCAGTGTATTGCCGAGCAGAGACAGGCTCTCTGCACAGCAATACCAATGCCAGCTGCCGACCTATCAGAGGCCTGCAGCTGACATCTGCGTCAGTGATGTCATACGCCGCTGCGCTGGGACGCAGATGTCAGCTGCTGGCCTCTGATAGGTCGGCCGCTGGCATTGGTATTGCTGTGCAGAGAGCCGGTCTCTGCTCGGCAATACACTACACTACAGCGCTGATGTCGGCGGCTCCTGGACCGGGCCACGATCGGGGTCTATGGTGTCTGCGGGCTGCATGAAGCAGCCGGAGGGGTCGCGTGTTTGAGACCCCTGTTATAAATAGTGAAACAATATCTGGAATAAAAAACTAACTCATAATAAAAGAAGTAGTCCAGTTATTTTTCCCATCTCTACACCACCCTTGCATATCAAATTCAGAAGTTGCTTTATATAAAGTGTGCTCAGTTCCCTACAATTCAGCCCCATCTTTGCTTCTCTTTAGCCTCAGTATTGATCCTCAGATTTCATAAAGTTATTTTTCTTGTATACTTTTCTATCAAACCCGTTATACTTCAACACAGCATCACACAGGCATCTACATCCAGTACCATCTTAACCTGCAGGAATGACATGGTAATTATTCTCAACTCTGTATTCCCTATACTTAATATAAGTATACTCTCAGAGCTGTCTAGTCAACATTAGTAGCCGTCATATGAACCTCTTCCCCATCCCTAAATCCCTATGGAAAAAGTATGTGGCACAATCCATGCAATAACATCAAACAGGAAAGTCCCCTGAATGGGTAAAAAACAGGGGCATAATGATCGTGGTCACAGAGGTCGCGACCCAGGCCCATGCAGATGAGGGGCCCGCTGACGCCAGCACAAACTTCAACTGGATGTGCATCCTCGGGTACACATTATGCTGACGTGTATTGAGGTGCAGCTCTGCAATACACGCTGCCGACCAATCACAGGCCAGCAGCTGACACCGGAGTGTACTTGACTTGGGGCGTATGGCAGGGATGTCATGCGCTCCAGTCACTTGCACACTGAAGTCAGCTGATGGTCTCAAAAATATATGCCACTGCGGCGGGGGAGCGGAGGGAAGGTGAGTAGAATATTTATTTTCTATACTTTAATTAACCCCCTTTACCCCCGAGGGTGGTTTGCACGTTAATGACCAGGCCAATTTTTACAATTCTGACCACTGTCACTTTATGAGGTAATTACTCTGGAACGCTTCAACGGATCCCCCTGATTCTGAGATTGTTTTTTTCGTGACATATTGTACTTCATGATTGTGGTAAAACTTCTTCGATATCACTTGCGTTTATTTGTGAAAAAAAACGGAAATTTGGCGAAAATTTTGCAATTTTCAAAATTTGAATTTTTATGCCCTTAAATCAGAGAGATATGTCACACAAAAGAGTTAATAAATAACATTTCCCACATGTCTACTTTACATCAGCACAATTTTGAAACCCAAATTTTTTTTTGTTAGGGAGCTATAAGGGTTAAAAGTTGACCAGTGATTTCTCATTTTTCCAACAAAATTTACAAAACCATTTTTTAGGGACCACATCACATTTGAAGTCACTTTGAGAGGTCTTTATGACAGAAAATACCCAAAAGTGACACCATTCTAAAAACTGCACCCCTCAAGGTGCTCAAAACCACATTCAAGAACTTTATTAACCCTTCAGGTGCTTCACAGGAATTTTTGGAATGTGGAAGAAAAGAATGAACATTTAACTTTTTTCACAAAAATGTTACTTTAGACCCAATTTTTTTTATTTTCGCAGGGGTAACAGGAAAAAATGGACCCCAATATTTGTTGTGCAATTTCCCCTGGGCACGCAGATACCCCATATGTGGGGAAAAAACACTGTTTGGGCGCACGGCAGGGCTCGGAAGGGAAGGAGTGCCATTTGACTTTTTGATTGTAAAATTTGCTTGAATAATTAGCGGACGCCATGTTGCGTTTGGAGAGCCCCTGATGTGCCTAAACAGTGGAAACCCCCCAAAAGTGACCCCATTTTGGAAACTAGACCCCCCCCCCCCCAAGGCACCTATCTAGATGCATAGTGAGAACTTGGATCCCCCAGGTGCTTCACAAATTGATTCGTAAAAGTGGAAAAAAAAAAACACTTTCATTTTTACGAATCAATTTGTGAAGCACTTGGGGGTTCCAAGTGCTCACTATGCATCTAGATAGGTGCCTTGGATGTGTGCCTTCTAGTTTCCAAAATGGGGTCACTTGTGGGGGAGCTCCAATGTTTAGGCACACAGGGGCTCTCCAAACGCAACATGGTGTCCGCTAACAATTTGAGCCGATTTTCCATTCAATTTGTTAGCGGACACCATGTCGCGTTTGGAGAGCCCCTGATGTGCCTAAACAGTGGAGCTCCCCCACAAGTGACCCCGTTTTGGAAACTATACCCCTCAAGGATTTTATTAAGGGGTATAGTGAACATTTTGAACCCAGAGGTACGACACAGAATTTGATAACATTAGGTCATCATATTAAATAAGTTGTCATTAGTCTTGCTCGCTACTTGAGTTTGCATCGGGTACTCAGGTATGCACCATGTATCACGGTTGCTCAAGTGAAATGCTCAAGTCCCCGCCCGCATGTTTCACGGTTATTAGACACCCCCAAAAAAACATCGGGGATCGCATGGCAGGCAATCCCCGCAAGTTTTTTTTTTTGGCCGCGAAGAATATGGGGCGGAGACTCGAGCACCCACGATACTCAGTGCATACCCGAGCACCCGATGCAAACTCAAGTAGCGAGCACTTGCGCTCAACACTAGTCGCCATATCGTCATCATATTTTTTTTTTTTTTTTTTACTTTTGAAAAAAAACAAAACCCCAACCCTAACATTAGCACAACCCCAGCCCTAGCGTTTATTTTTTACACCGTTCCTCGTGCGGTATAAGTGATGAGATTAATTTTTATTCTTCGGGTCGGTGCGATTACAGCGATACCAGAATCATATCGGGTTTTTATGATTGACAGCTGTCACACACTAAAAGACACATATTTTGTAAAATCTAGTTTTTGCATCGCCATATTTTAGCCGACAGAGACATGTGACGGCTTGTTTTTTGCGGGATGAGTTGACGTTGTTATTGGTGCCATTTTCAGGCAAGTGACATTTTTTGATCGCTTTCTATTCCTATTTTTGGGAGGCAGAATAAACAAAAACCAACAATTCAGGAAATGTGTTTTTTTACATTTTTTTATTCTGCTCCGGGTGTGGTAAAATTGATAAGGTAGCTTTATTCTTCGGGTCAGTATGTTTACAGCGGTACCACATTTACATCGTTTTTTATGTTTTGGCGCTTTTACACAATAAAAGCTATTTTATAGACAAAATTATTCTTTTGCATCGCTTTATTCTGAGAGCTGTAACTTTTTGATTTTTCGGATGATGGAGCTGTATGGCGGCTTGTTTTTTGCGGGACGAGATGACGCTTTCAGCGGTACCATTTTTATTTACATTCGTCTTTTTGATCGCGTGTTATTCCATTTTTTGTTTGGCGGTATGATGATAAATCATTGTTTTTTGCTTTGTTTTTTATTTTATTTTTTTACCGTATTTACTGAAGGGGTTAACTAGTGGAACAGTTTTATAGGCCAGGTCGTTACGGACGCGGCGATACCCAATATGTGTACTTTTATTGTTTGTTTGTTTTTTTTCATAATATTTATTGATGGGTACGTTATATTTTTATTTTTAGTGGATTATTTTTTTATTTTTTTTAAAATATTTTTACAATTTTTTTATTTTTATTTTTTTCACTTTTTGGGAGTTTTTTTTACTTTTTTACTTTGTCCCACTATGGGACTTTCACTTTTTTTATTCTGATCGCCTGCACAGCATAGGGATGGAGCACCATCCCTGTGTCATGCAGGCAGTCAGCGCTGGACAGGGAGAAGATAGTTTGGAGATGCACTGCGCATGTCCAAACAATCTTCCTGCTGTCTGGTGACCCGGATGTTGTCATGACGACATCGGGTCGTCATGGCAACACCCAGGAAGCCAGCGGCACACAGCGCTGGAGGCCGGAAGAGGAGGTGAGTATCTGCGATCACCTCCCGTTGCCTCCGCAATGCTGTGATCGACTTCGATCACAGCATTGCGGGGGTTAATGTGCTGGGAGCGGTGAGGGACCGCTCCCTGCACATAGTACCGGGTGTCAGCTGTGACAATCAGCTGACACCTGGCGGCGATCGCGCCCAGACAGCCTGTGTGCGGGCGCGATCACGATGACGTACTAATACGGGTCAGGCTCTTAAAGCCCAGGGCACTGACGCGTATTAGTACGTCATAGGCTTTAAAGGGGTTAAAGAACAGTGGCAGAATGTGGACATGTATACCTCGTTGGAGAATATATATACCAGAATGGAGAACATCCATACTAGGATGGGGGATATGTATACCAGAATGGGGCACAGTATGGGAGATATATATATGCCAGGATGGGGCCCAGGATAAGGGACACATAAACTAGGATGGAGCCCAGGCAGTAGCGTAGCAGGCAGGTAGTCCCTGGCCCCACACTCTGAGGGGCCCACCCGGAGCTACGCTACTTTTAACTGTTAAACTCTGCGGTAGAGCAGAGAAATACGATCTCCCTGTACTGCCACCATCGAGCCGCAATGACACCTGTGAGTCGGGGGGGGGGGGGGGTGATCCAGTGCTAGCACCAGCACCAGTCCCCCCTGCCTGTCATCGCATGTTCAACTATATTGGTATTCTGGAGGCCGATACAGTTGAAAATAATGATGAGAGGGAGCGTCAGCTGATTCTTCCTCCCCCATCATTCCTTCTCGGTATCTGACGTCACTACATAGTGCCCACTGCACTGGGCTGTGTGGGCGCTCAAAACGCTCGCTGCAGAGACCGGAGCAGCGGGGGAATGAGGAGGAAAGGTGAGTATTGTATTTTTTTTTTAAATCAGTGAGAACATTGTGGTGGCCATATAACTGTATGGAGGACTATGGGGTACATTTTATTCTGTATGGAGGACTATGGGGGGTGCATTATACTGTATAGGGGAGTGCATTATACTATATGGAGGACTATGGAAGTGCATTATTCTATATGGAGAATTATGAGGTGCATTATATTGTATGGAGGACTATATTATACTATATGGAGGAATATGGGGAGTACATTATCCTCTATGGAGGACTATAGGGAGTGTGCTATACAATATGAATGACTATGGGGAGTGCTTTCTACTATATGGAGGACTATGGGGAGTGCTTTCTACTATATGGAGGACTATGGGGAGTGCAGTATACTATATGGAGGACTATGTGGAGCGCTTTATACTATATGGAGGACTATGGAGAGTGCAGTATACTATATGGAGGGCTATGGTAGTACATTACACTATATGAAGGATTATGTGGTGCATTATACTATATGGAAGGCAATGTGGGGGCTATTATAATAGTTGGAGGTCTATGTGGGAGCCTTTATACTGTATGCAAGCAATTATACAGTGTGAATGTTTGTGTGGGGTCCATCATACTGTGTAAAGGGCTGTGTGGGGACCATTATATTGTGTGGGGCCATTATACTGTAGGTAGGCCCATTACACTGCATGGAAGTCTGTGGGGGGTCACAGTTGGGGGATCATACTGTGTTGTCGTCACCATACTTTTCCGGGGGGAGTTGAGGGGTGGGGTGCTATAGGGTCATCATACTGTGCGTGTGGAGGATACAGTAGAGGAATTCTACATCTACTACTAGGGTGTTCCACCATAGTTGTAATCAGGGTTACCTTGTTAGTAGCCCACTCAGAAGTTCCATCCCCCTAAACTAAGCTATACCTCTGGGCCCAAGATGAGGAACATATATACCAGGATGGGGGATATATACACCAGGATGTGGCTCAGGATAAGGTATATTAACCAGGATGGGGCCTAGGATAAGGGACATATATACCAGGATGGAGGGCATATACAGGTGCATCTCACTAAATTAGAATATCATCAAAAAGTTAATTTATTTCAGTTAAGATAATGACTTTTGTGTTTTCATTGGCTGTAAGCCATAATCATCAACATTAACAGAAATAAACACTTGAAATAGATCACTCTGTTTGTAATGACTCTATATAATATGAGTTTCACTTTTTGTGTTGAAGAACTGAAATTAACTTTTTGAGGATATTCTAATTTAGTGAGATGCACCTGTATACAGTGTGTATGTATGTATGTATGTGTGTGTATATGTATATATATATATATATATATATATATATATATATATATATATATATATATATATATATATATATATATATATATATATATATATATATATATATATATAATTATATATATATATATTACGGTGGTGTGAAAAAGTCTTTGCCCAGAGGCGTTGCTAGGGGTTCAGCTCAGAGGGGGTGAAACATCTGAGTGGGCCCCTAACCAATTAACTTTGTACACAACTACGGTGGTGAACCCTGATCATGTGTATAGAGGAACCTCAGCAGATGACTGCGCTGTTACTGAAAATAAATCTCTACACAGAGACCAACACTGATATAACCGCCATATTGTGACCATATAGTGGTAGTTACCAGTCCTGCAGAACATGTAAGAGATTACTGTACAGTTTATATATAGTAACTTACAGCTGACGCTCTTTCTGGTGGAGTAGTCTATTTTACCGTCTTTTCCATCTGGCCCAGACCAACATGACAACTTATCTAGCCAGGACTCATCTGCAACGAAAACACATTTGACTTCTCACATTTCTTGCACTGTCTCTGTCATCTATTCCCAACCTGCACCAACTCATCATTCTGCTGATACCCCAATACCGATCTACAGCTGTCGAATGTGACCCTATTACTGCACCTACTGTGTGGTACAGAAACAGCGCTCCTCTTAATGCCCCACATAATAAATCCATCACTGTGTCACTTACATAGTAATAACGCCTCCTTTGTGCCCTCTAGATAACAAAATTGCTCCCTTGAAAAGATTAATGCACTGTGCAAATGCCCTAGAAAAGTGTCCACATTTTGCCCTTTGATGATTACAATATTCTTAGTGCCCCTATAACAATAATGCTTCTTATAACGGGTCTGGGAGGTGGAACCTCTGAGCTATTATACAAAGGGGCAGTCTTTGTAAGGAGGCAGGTGGCTCCCAGGGAAGGCGGGAAGGTAGACACGGCAGGTGACAAGAACAGTCTCAGGGTAGAAGGACAGAACGGACACGGCAAGTGACGGGAACAGTCTCTTGACAGGCAGGTGGTCACAGCAAGTGACAGCAGAGCCTCCAGGTAGGCTAGCAGGCAGGTAACAGGTGAGCGGGCAAGAGTCTCTGGACAGGCAGGTGGTCACAGCAAGTGACGGCAGAGCCTCCTGGTAGGCTAGCAGGCAGGTAGCAGGTGGGCGCTCCAGGTGAGCGGGCAAGAGTCTCTGGACAGGCAGGTGGTCACAGCAAGTGACGGCTAAGCCTCCAGGTAGGCTAGCAGGCGGGTAGCAGGTGAGCGGGCAAGAGTCTCTGGACAGGCAGGTGGTCACAGCAAGTGACTGCTAAGCCTCCAGGTAGGCTAGCAGGCAGGTAGCAGGTGGGCGCTCCCAGGTGAGCAGGCAGACTGATCCGTAGACAGACTGGCAGGTGCTGGTAGGCAGACTGTCGGACCGCAGGCATGCAAGCAGATAGACAGGTATCAAGCAGGTATCTGGTAACGGGACCTGAGGGCTGAAGCAGAGTTGATAGGCTTTGCAACAACATTGCTCGGGCACCTCCATTTTGGAGGAGGTGCCTTATATATGGTGAGATCCTCCGGCCATTGGCCGGGGACTCCTTAGGACGGCGCGCGGCCCCTTTAAGAGAGGGGGAGCGCGCGCCCTAAGCACAGTGGCCGGGAAGCAGCGTGCGCTGCCAGCAGGAGGCAGGGACGCAGACGCTACAGTACCCCCCCCCCTTTAGGCCCCCCCTTTTTAGGCCAGAGAGAAATTTATCAAGGATGAGCGGGGCATGGATGTTCTCCCGGGGCTCCCACGTTCTCTCCTCAGGACCAAACCCCTTCCAATCCACTAAAAAAAGGACTTTCCTCTTACCCTTTTGGTGGCCAGAATGTTCTCTACCTCAAACTCGTTTTCAGCGGAAACCGGAGCAGGAGGCGTACCTGTAGACTTGGAAAAAGAGTTAAGTACCACGGGTTTGAGTAGAGATACATGGAAGGAGTTAGGAATCCGCAAGTTGGCCGGGAGTTTCAATTTATAGGCCACCGGGTTGATTTGTTTGATAACTTCCAGTGGGCCGATCAACCGAGGCCCTAACTTGTAGGAAGGAATCTTGAGCCGGACATATTTGGACGAGAGCCAGACTTTATCTCCAGGACGGAATTGTGGTGGATCCAGATGTCTTTTGTCAGCCTGTTTTTTCATCCGCTCGGATGACCGAAGAAGTGCGGATCGGGTACTCTCCCAAATGGAGGAAAATTCGCTAACGAGAGATTCCGCAGCCGGATTGTCCACAGAGGTGGAGACGGGAAACGGGATCCGAGGATGCTGACCGAAGACTACAAAAAACGGGGATTTGGTGGAAGATTCGCTCTCGTGATTATTGTAGGAAAATTCGGCCCATGGTAAAAGATCCACCCAATCGGAATGGTGAGCATTAACAAAGTGCCGGAGGAAACTGGTTAAAATTTGGTTGATCCTCTCTACTTGGCCATTGGACTGTGGGTGATAAGCAGAAGAAAAGTCCAAGTTGACCCCCAGCAATTTACACATGGCTCGCCAAAAGCGAGAGGTGAACTGAACCCCTCGGTCGGATACAATGTGGAGAGGAAGACCATGAAGATGGAAAACATGATGGATAAAGTCTTTAGCTAACTCAGATGCAGACGGGACACCCGGCAGGGGAATGAAGTGAGCCATCTTGGAAAAGCGGTCAGCGACCACCCAAATGACCGTACAACCGGCAGAGACAGGGAGGTCCGTTATAAAGTCCATAGCTATATGCTGCCACGGGGCAGCAGGTTCAGGAAGAGGAAGGAGGCGGCCGGCTGGCAGGTGTCTCAGAACCTTGTTGCGGGCGCAGGACACACAGGCGGAAACAAAATCTATTACGTCCTTGTGCAGGGTAGGCCACCAGTAATGCCGGGTAATAAGCTGGAGGGTCTTCTTCTGACCAGCGTGGCCAGCTAGCTTAGACGAGTGTCCCCAGTGTAGGACCTTCTCACGATCAGGTACTGTTACGAACGTCTTTCCGGGTGGAAGACTATTTAGATTCACAGGGGCCACCTGCATTACTCTGGCGGGGTCGATGATGTGCTTAGGCTCCTCCTCAAGATCAGAGACCAAAAAGGATCGGGACAAGGCATTAGCTTTGATGGTTTTGTCTGCCGGGCGAAAATGAATGAAATCAAAGTGGGCGAAGAACAAGGACCACCGGGCTTGGTGCGGGTTAAGTCTCTGGGCGCTCTGGAGGTAAGCCAAGTTCTTGTGGTCCGTGTAAATTATTACCGGGTGAAGAGCCCCCTCGAGCAGGTAACGCCACTCCTCCAGTGCCAGCTTAATGGCCAATAATTCTTGATCTCCTATAGAATAATTGCGCTCAGAAGAGGAGAAGAGTTTGGAGAAGAAGCCGCAGGTTACCATTCTTCCGGAAGACGACTTTTGGGTAAGTACCGTTCCGGCTCCGGAGGAGGAAGCGTCAACCTCTAGGAAGAATTGTTTGTTGCCGTCCGGACGATGCAGCACAGGAGCGGAGGAGAAAGCTTGTTTTAAGGAAAGGAAGGCCTCCTCTGCTTCGGGCGGCCATTCTCTGGGATTAGCGCCCTTACGGGTGAGCGCAGAGATAGGGGCAGTCCGGGAAGAGAAGTGCGGAATGAAGAGGCGATAGTAGTTGGCGAAGCCCAGGAACCGCTGAATAGCCTTCAACCCCTCTGGTCGGGGCCACTTCTGGATGGCAGACAGTTTCTCAGGATCCATTCGTAGGCCGGTCTGAGAGATTATGTAGCCCAGAAACGGAAGCGAGGTCTGCTCAAAGAGGCACTTCTCATATTTAGCGTAGAGGTGGTTCTGCCTGAGCCTGAGCAGGACCTGACTAACGTCCCTCCGGTGAGTGAGAAGATCCGGAGAGAAGACCAAGATGTCGTCCAGGTACACCACCATGCAGGAGTAGAGAAGGTCACGGAAGATGTCATTGACCAACTCTTGGAAGATGGCGGGAGCGTTACAGAGACCGAAGGGCATTACAAGGTATTCATAGTGGCCGTCGATGGTGTTGAATGCCGTCTTCCATTCATCCCCCTGACGGATACAGACCAGGTTATACGCCCCACGGAGGTCCAGCTTGGTGAAGATTCTAGCCCCCCTCAGACGGTCAAATAATTCAGGAATGAGCGGAAGGGGGTATTTATTTTTCACTGTGATCTGGTTAAGGCCTCTATAGTCTATACAGGGACGGAGTGAGCCATCCTTCTTTTTGACGAAGAAGCCTGCTCCCGCCGGGGAGGTAGATTTCCGGATAAATCCCCAGGCCAGATTCTCCTCAATATATTCAGACATGGACCGGGTCTCAGCAGCGGACAAAGGGTAAATACGCCCATGGGGAGGAGTAGCGCCGGGCATCAGGTCGATTGGGCAGTCGTATGGTCTATGAGGGTGTAATGTCTCTGCTTCTCTTTTATTAAAGATGTCCGCATAAGACCAATAGGGAACCGGTAGGCCGGGTAGATTGGCTGGAGTAGGAGAAGGACGAGCAGGATGAACGGGAACTAAACAAGTCTTATGGCAGTCCTGTCCCCAGCGAAGGACTTCTTCGGTCTGCCAATCAAGCACGGGTGCATGTCTCTGGAGCCAAGGTAGGCCTAGCAAGAAGGCGTGAGAGAGTCCAGGCAGAACATGGAAGAAGATGCTCTGAGTGCAGCATTCCCACCTGCAGAGTTATGGATTCGGTGATGAGTTGGATGGGATGTGGTAAGAGGCCCCCATCCACGGCGGCGACAGATAAGGGTACAGCCAGAGGTTTGGTGGGAATGCGGTATTTCTCTACCAGGAACTGAGAAATGAGATTTCCGGCAGCTCCAGAGTCAAGTTGAGCCAGTTCAAAATAACGGTTCTCCCCGCAGATGATAGAGACCGACAGCATCAGAGATGGAGAGGGTTTACTTTTGTCTAGGGCGACCTCTCTGAGCGATCCTAGACACAGGCGTTTCCCGACCTCTCCGGGCAGGAACGGATCCGGTGCTCCTTACTGCCACAGTAGACGCAGCTCCCTTCGGCATGGTGTAATTCTTGACGGGTTTTGACCATCTTGGTCTGGTCGACCTGCATAGGCTCGGGTGAGTGCGCCTGGGGAGTAACGGAGGAAGTGACGGGTCTCTGGAAGGTACGGGCAAGGCGTGGAAACCTCCTCTCACGGGTGACCTCTTTGGTGCGCTCCTGGAACCGGATGTCAATCTGGGTGGCAAGTGTTATTAAGTCGTCGAGAGTGGTAGGAATGTCTCGACCGGCGAGTTCCTCTTTAATACGGCCGGACAGACCCTCCCAGAACACGGACACCAGGGCGTCGTTATCCCAGGCAAGCTCTGAAGCAAGGGTACGGAACCGTATGGCATATTGGCCCACGGTGAGACTTCCTTGGCGGAAGCGTAGCAGAGATGAGGCGGATGAGGTCTTCCGTCCTGGTTCGTCAAAAACTTTCCGGAAAGCCGTGAGAAAGGCTGGCAGGTTGGACACCAGGGGGTCTCCTCTCTCCCATAGAGGATTTAGCCAAGCCAGCGCCTCCCCTGTGAGATGGGACATGATGAAGGCTACTTTGGCTCGGTCGGTGGAAAACTGGTGTGCCAACAGTTCGAAGTGCAGAGTGCACTTGTTAATGAAGCCCCGTGCCTGGCCGGGATCTCCGCCAAAACGGGGCGGAGAGGCGGGGACCGGGAAGAGATGCCATGGTATTGATGGGCAGCGACGCTGCCGGGGTAGGAGTCGTGCGACTGGAAGCAAGTCCCGAAGGGGTAGTCAGTGTGTCCAGGCGGGAGTTAACACTACGCAGGTGGCTCAGGATGGACTCCTGTTGGGACCTCTGACGGGGACAGTTCATGGCATAGGTCCGAGAGCGAGGGAGTTTGGGTGCCACCGGGTTCCATGGCCCGAGCAAACTGTAACGGGTCTGGGAGGTGGAACCTCTGAGCTATTATACAAAGGGGCAGTCTTTGTAAGGAGGCAGGTGGCTCCCAGGGAAGGCGGAAAGGTAGACACGGCAGGTGACAAGAACAGTCTCAGGGTAGAAGGACAGAACGGACACGGCAAGTGACGGGAACAGTCTCTTGACAGGCAGGTGGTCACAGCAAGTGACGGCAGAGCCTCCTGGTAGGCTAGCAGGCAGGTAGCAGGTGGGCGCTCCAGGTGAGCGGGCAAGAGTCTCTGGACAGGCAGGTGGTCACAGCAAGTGACGGCTAAGCCTCCAGGTAGGCTAGCAGGCGGGTAGCAGGTGAGCACTCCCAGGTGAGCGGGCAAGAGTCTCTGGACAGGCAGGTGGTCACAGCAAGTGACGGCAGAGCCTACAGGTAGGCTAGCAGGCTGGTAGTAGGTGAGCGCTCCCAGGTGAGCGGGTAAGAGTCACGGCTGGCTGGCAGGTGGTCACGGCAAGTGACGGCAGAGCCTCCAGGTAGGCTAGCAGGCAGGTAGCAGGTGGGCGCTCCCAGGTGAGCAGGCAGACTGATCCGTAGACAGACTGGCAGGTGCTGGTAGGCAGACTGTCGGACCGCAGGCATGCAAGCAGATACACGGGTATCAAGCAGGAATCTGGCAGGTATCTGGTAACGGGACCTGAGGGCTGAAGCAGAGTTGATAGGCTTTGCAACAACATTGCTCGGGCACCTCCATTTTGGAGGAGGTGCCTTATATATGGTGAGATCCTCCGGCCATTGGCCGGGGACTCCTTAGGACAGCGCGCGCGGCCCCTTTAAGAGAGGGGGAGCGCGCGCCCCCTAAGCACAGTGGCCGGGAAGCAGCGCGCGCTGCCAGCAGAGCGGGAGGAAGACGCCGGGCACGGAGCGGAGAGGTGAGGGGAACGGCGTCCCTGCCTAGCAGGAGGCAGGGACGCCGACGCTACACTTCTTAATTGCCCACTTTACATTTAATAATGTCCACTGGGTCTCCAAACAAACAGCTCCTCTATATACAGTATAATGGACCCATAGCTCGCTAATACAGAGTATGATATCACCACAGCTCCACTATATACAGTATGATGGGGCCATAGCTCTCCTATACACAATATAATGCCCCACAGCTTCCATATACACAGTATGGTGTGCCCACAGCTCCCATATACACAGAACCCCCATTAGTACATGAATGCAGCACCAGAACCACTATTGGTAAATGAATGCAGTACCAGAACCACTGTCAGTAGATGAATACAAAACTAGAACCACACTTTTCTGCCTCTACATGCTGCCCACAAGATATGTAGCCTTCAGATTAACTACCCTTATATACAATAAAAGTACCTATAACCTTCGGCTCTATAAAGCACTTACCTTTCCCACTTCAGCAGCTGGGTGGCGGTGGCAGCAGGGTGACAGTCACAGTAGGAAACCAGTGGCAGAAAGGTGACCGCCTTGGCTGGGTAACAACCTCTGATCAGTTATAGATTGGTACATTTGTACTTGATCAGGACCATGGTCAGTACATGAATCCATTACCAGATCCACTCTCAGTACATGAATTTAACCTTTCCATACTGTGCCTGCATTTCTCTATATTGCCCCCAAAGCTCTCACCTCTCCACACTGTCCTCCATGCTTTTATCTACACATACTGTGCCTGCACTTCTTCATATAGTCCCTCACGCTCTCACCTGTTCATACTGTGCCCCCACTTCTCTATATTTTCCCCCATGCTCTCACCTCTCCATACTGTTCCCCCATTCTACCATCTCTACATACTGTTCCCCTTTTCTCTATACAATCCCCTCACACTCCCACTTCTCTATGTGGCCCTTACTCGCTCCAAATTCTCCATTATTTTCCCCTATTTCTCAAAATTGTCCCCTACGCTCCTACCTTTACATAATGTTCCCCACTTCTCTATATGGTCCCTGCACTCCTCCATATTGTCCCCCACTTCTCCATATAATCCCCTCACAGTCCCATTTCTCCATATGGTCTTGAGATGCTCCCAATTCTCCATCCTGTTCCCCCATCTTGTCCCCTACGCTCCCACCTCTCCATACTGTCCCCCCACTTCATACTGAACACCCATTTCTCAATAAAGACGCCCACTTCTGTAAATGGTCCCCCCACTCCTCCATATTACTCCCCATACTCCCTTATCTCCATGCTGTCCCAACGCTTCTCCATCTAGTCCTCCCACCCCCATGCTGCTCCTTCTCACAATTTTCCACACTGCCGAATATGCAGGCAAGATGCGTCCTTTGCCGCTCTGCGGCTCAGGGATTACAGCAGCAGAGTGATGAGGTCAGCAGTGTGCGACCTCATCACTCCGCTGTATGTCAGGGAGGGGAGATGCTGAGCGCTCCCCTGCCTCCCAGTGCTGCAGTGTTGCTCAGATGTATTCACGTCTAAGAGATGTGAATACATCTGAGCAGTGAGCACAGGAAAGCCATGCAGCCATGGCTTTGCTTCATTATATCGGCGTAGCATAGCTCTGGGTGGGCACCCTTTGGTGGGCCCCCCTGAGCTCGGGGTGACCGCACCCTCTACCCCCCCAGTAGCTATGCTACTGTGTTTGCCCCTTCCAGATTTCTTATTCTTTTGCATGTTTGTCGCACTTAAATGTTTCAGATCACAAAACAAATTTAAATATTAGACAAAGATTGCACAAGTAAACACAACATGCAGTTTTTAAATGAAGGTCTTTAATATGAAGGGAAAAAGAAATCCAAACCTACAAGGCCCTGTGAGAAAAAGTGATTGCCCCCTAAACCTAATAACTGGTCGGGCCACCCTTAGCAGCAACGACTGCAATCAAGCTTGTACTATAACTGGCAATGAGTCTTTTACAGCGCTCTGGAGGAATTTTGGCCCACTCATCTTTGCAAAATTGTTGTAATTCGGCCACATTGGAGGGTTTCCGAGCATCTTTTTAAGGTCATGCCACAGTATCTCAATCGGACGTATGGAATAGACTGTCTAAATCACAAAGTGTGCATGTTACAAAAATTGGTTTCATTTGTGCACACTTGTTTTACCAGTCAAATTTGAAATATGTATACACCACACCTATACAGTGCCCTTTTGAAGGTGCTGGCTTTTGGGATGTTTACCTACCTAGCATTTCTTGTTACATGATTTTTGAGTAAGTGGGGTATAAGGTTGTTTTGTTTTAAATATACACATTTAGCTTTTGGCACACTTCTTTTACTAGTCCAATTTCACAACCGTATATATCAAAACAAAACAATACTTTGGGCTGTTGCTGCATTTTGTTTTCTGGATGTGTACCTATCAAAGTAGAATTTTTAGTCCTGGCCTTTTTGTCAAGAGGGGAAGGATAGTGTTAGAAAAATAGAAAATAAAATAAACGTTTAACTCTTTGCATGCCTGTTTTACAAATCCAATTTGACAACCATACATGTCACAACTACACTGTGGCATGTTCTTGCTTTTTGGGTGTGTACCTACTACAGTTGTGCTCAAAACTTGACATACCCCGGCAGAATTTTTGCTTTCTTGGCCTTGTTTCAGAGAATATGAATGATAACAAAAAAACTTTTTCTCCACTCATGGTTATTGGTTGGGTGAAGCCATTTATTGTCAAACTACTGTGTTTTCTCTTTTTAAATCTTAATGACAACCAAAAACATCCAAATGACCCTGATCAAAAGTTCACATACCCCAGTTCTTAATACTGTGTATTGTCCCCTCTAACATCAATGACAGCTTGAAGTCTTTTGTGGTAGTTGTAGATGAGGTTCTTTATTTTTCCAGATGGTAAAGCTGCCCATTCTTCTTGGCAAAAAGCCTCCAGTTGCTGTAAATTCCTCGGCTGTCTAGCATGAACTGCGCGCTTGATATCTCCCCAGAGTAGCTCAATGATATTGAGGTCCGGAGACTGAGATAGCCACTCAAGAAGCTTTGCTTTGTTCTGCTGTAGCCAATAACGGGTCGACTTGTCCTTGTGTTTTGGTCGTTGTCATGTTGAAAAGTCCAAGTATGTCCCATGCGCAGTTTCAGTGCTGATGAGTGCAAATTTGCCTCCAGTGTTTGCTGATAACGTGCTGCATTCATCTTTCCTTCAACTTTTAGCAAGTTTCCTGTGACTTTGTAGCTCACACATCCCCAAAACATCAGCGATCTACTTCTGTGCTTTATAGTAAGAATGGTGTTCCTTTCATCATAGGCCTTCTTGACCTCTCTCCAAATGTAACGTTTATGGTTGTGACCAAAAAGTTCAATTTTGATCTCATCACTCCAAATTACCTTGTTCCAGTAGTTTTGAGGCTGGTCTCTGTGCTGTTTGGCGTATTGTAGGTGAGATACTTTGTGGCATTTGCACAGTAATGGCTTTCTTGTGGCGACTCAACCATGCAGCCTTGACCTATTGTGCTTCTTGAAACAGCCACACCACTAGTTTTCAGAGAGTCCTAAATTTCAGCTGATGTTATTTGTGGGTTTTTCTTTGCATCCCGAACAATTTTCCTGGCAGTTGTGGCCAAAACTTTTGTTGGTCTATCTGACCGTGGTTTGGTTTTTACAGAGCCCCTGATTTTCCATTTGTTAACCACAGTTTGAACGCTGCTGACTGGCATTATCAATTCCTTGGATATCTTTTTGTACTCCTTTCCTGTGTTATACAGTTCAACTACTTTTTCCCGTAGATCCATCGACAATTCTCTTGGTTTCCCCGTGACTCACAATCCAGAAATGTCAGTGGCTGGATGAAAGATGCAAGATTCTGTCTGGATCCCAGAAACTTACTCAGCTTTTATGCACACACACTGATTACAAGCAAACAGGTTACAGGTGAGGATGTTACCTTTAGTAGCCATTCAAACCCATTTGTGTCAAATGTGAACTTTTGATCAGGGTCATTTGGATGTTTTTGGTTGTCATTAAGATTTAAAAAGCGAAAACACAGTAGTTTGACAATAAATGGCTTCACCCAACCAATAACCATGAGTGGAGAATAAGTTTTTTTGTTATCATTCATATTCTCTGAAACAAGGCCAAGAAAGCAAAAATTCTGCCGGGGTATGTGAACTTTTGAGCACAACTGTAATTTAGCACTTTTTGTTTTGGCCTTTTTGTCAAAAGGGTGAGAATAGTGTTCTAAAAATATATATAAAAAACATGTTTAACATTTTGCATACCTATTTTTATTTTTCAACTGTTCGCGTCACAATAGTACTGTATTCTAAAGCAGCAATGTACACCCTCCAAGCTTTGCAAAAACAGAATGGTCTACCTGAGGGCTGCCTGATTTTTGACCGCACAACCAGCTGGAATTTAACACTGCACCTGTTGGAGCTTCTGCATGAGGAGAATAAAGAGATGAATGATTATATTATAAATCAGCCAATCTGGAGCTTGGGTTACTCTGAATTCCGCCATTGATAGTTGATGAAGGATGCATGTCGCCCACTGAAGTCATTCAAAGAGGCTACTAAATTTGTCAGTAGGGAAAACTGTGGCATCAATTATGTCACCCCCTCTCATTTATCCTGGAAAAACACTCACAGGGATATAACAAAGAATAGAGGAACATCATCAACATGTACAAGTTTAATGCCAACCTGGGTCTGTTAGAAAACCCTCAAGGTTAATGTTATATGCAGAAACATGTGAAGGAGGGTAAGGAGTAAAAGGAGCCACAGCAGCAGATATATGTGGAAGTGTATATTGAGTTATCCCAGGCACAGACAAGGGACGAGGCTCATAGTCAGAGTGAAATTGTTGATGGTGATGACGCTGGACATGGACGTAGCTGCAGGGTGTGGAAAGTGAACCACCGGGGCCTCCAGTCATGCTGGCAAGCATGTCAAGCTATATACTTTATTGCTTGTGGGATGACCGGAGTATCATTAGTATCAAGCAAAGGGATTTTGATGTAGTGGTCAACCTCTTTAAGGAATGGAACTTCTCAGTTTTTTAAGGATGATAATTTGGATCAATTTTTATTTATTGTGGCCATAAGAGCTCTGATCAGATAGAATTGAGTTAGTCCTTCATGACAGTTACAGCTTTTTTTTATAATCAGAAATCCAATCAGAAATAAACAGGTAAAAACTATATTTTTGTGATTATCCACGTGGAAGAGATGCTGCAGTTTATTCAGGTAAAATGGAAATATCAGAACACTGCAACCTAGATCTGAAACTGTAGATTTTTCTTCTTCAAGTTTAATAAGTAGTTAAAGGGGTATTCCCATCTCCAAGATCCTATCCCAATATGTAGTAGGTGTCACAATAATAATATTAGCAAATACCTGCAATTAGAAATGTAGTATAGTATTTTTGATTTGATATGTCTCTTTCCTCATAGGCATTGAGGCTGGCATTGCAGGACCTTAGGTATCCACGGTTACGACCACTAGCAGCTAGCTAACTAACTGGCACTTTATCAGTGGAAATGACCATGGATACCTAAGGTCCTGCAATGCCTGCACATGAGGAAAGAGACATATTGAATCAAAAATACTATACTACATTTCTAATTGTAGGTATTTGCTAATATTATTATTATTATTACACCTACTAAATATTGGGATAGGATCTTGGAGATGGGGATACCCCTTTAATCAATAAACTCTCTAGACAATACAGTAATATCCTACTTCCATTTTGTATCCTAATTTTCTAATATAAAGATGGTTATGTATATTTTTATTAAATCCTTATAAGTCTCCAGGTTCTCATGGTCCAATAATGCTGCAATAAAGCATCTCTGAACATTGATAACAGCTGCTCTGCCCCCATATTCATGTATAGAAAAAACAATCTGCAAGAAACAATTTAGCAAAAAAACTAATCTACAATCAGAAAATAAAAATATTAGAAAAAAAAGCATACAGAATGTCTCAGTGTCTGATTGTAATAAAAAAAACCATATAGGTGATACATTCTGTTTAAATAATACATCCTAATTCAGTGGCTGATTATGTGGTCCTGGGGCTATCTCCTGGTCATTCCACTAGTGTGGTAGTAGTTCTTTGCATGTGAACAGAGGAATTGCACCAGCTTGTGCAAACAGCCATCTTAACCGGTTCCCGACCGCCCACTGTACATAAACGTCGGCGCTTGCTGGGCTCTGTGCAGCGCCGGCGTTTAAAAACGGTGGGTGGTCCCGCAGCGCTCAGGACCCCCAGGGTCCTGCTAGCGCTGCGTTACCGGTTCAGAGCGATAGCTCTGACATGTGGCATCATGGGGACCTGATTGGATCAGGTTCCCATGATGTTAACCTGTTCCTATCTTCTAGATGCCGCGATCCATAGCGATCGCGGCATTTAAAAGATAGTGACAGCCGGTGGTCGGCGATCGGGACCCCCCACATACCTCAGGAGCGGCGGGGATCCCGGTGCTGTGACCTCTGACATCATCGAGACCTGATTGGCTCAGGTCTCGATGATGTCAGCGTCACACCAGCCAATCAGAGAGATCACCAAGGAAGTTTGTTTTAGCAACAAACTTTCCCGGGCGATCTGGCTGATAGAACACTGTTTCTCCTCCGATCTCAGTGAGAGAGCAGAGGAGAAACAGTGTGACAAGAGCTGTCAGCCTTGCCACTGTAAAATTGAAAAAAATAAAAAAGAAAGTAAGAGTTAGGGTTAGTCAGTCCTGTCAGATCAGTCAGTCCTGTCAGATCAGTCGATCAGTCAGTCCTGTCAGATCAGTCGATCAGTCAGTCCTGTCAGATCAGTCGATCAGTCAGTCCTGTCAGATCAGTCGATCAGTCAGTCCTGTCAGATCAGTCGATCAGTCAGTCCTGTCAGATCAGTCAGTCAGTCCTGTCAGATCAGTCAGTCCATCAGTCCTGTCAGATCTGTCAGTCCATCAGTCCTGTCAGATCTGTCAGTCCAGTCAGTCTGTCCAGTCAGTCCGGTCCCGTCCGTTCAGTCCGGTCCGTTCAGTCCAGTCAAAAAATATAAAAATAAAATGGCCCGTCAGACTTATACTGCAGAAGAGGTGTATGCCCTGCTGTGTTCTGATAGTGATGACAGTGCAATCTCAGATGGAGATATGGATTTTGAGGGCTTTAGTAGCGGTGACACTGAGAGCTCAGAAATGAGCAGTGATTCTGGTCCATCCTCAAGCCCAAGGACCAGTACAGCAATAGGGGCAAATAGCGCTACTGGAGAAACGTCTCCAAATCAGGGAACATTGCCCAGTACAAGCGCTGTCCCTGCTACTAGTGAATTGGCGCACGCCAGTGTACAAGGGGCTTTGCCACAATGATCTAGCATTTCCCAGATGGGAGGCTTCGGATTCGGCTGCTCCATTCAGCCCTGATTTCAACGCCACTCCTGGTATAAATGTGGAGGTGGAAGATTTTGGACCAATTCATTTTTTTTATTTGTTTTTTACAGACAGCTTGCTAGAGCATATTGTTGTGCAAACAAATTTATATGCATCCCAATTCATAAGCCAGAATCCCCGATCTTACTATGCTAGGGCAAATTTATGGACACCAACTAATGTCCCGGAAATAAAAAAATTTTTAGGACTTACAGTTGCCATGGGGCTTGTTAAAAAACCGAGCATTCGATCCTACTGGTCCAACCACCCTGTTCAAGCCACCCCTATGTTTTCAGTCGTTCTGCCTAGGACCCGTTATGAAATGCTCATGCGGTTTTGGCATTTTAACGACAATAGTCAATGCCTGCCCAGAAATGCCCCAGAACATGACAGGTTATATAAAATTAGACCCATCATTGAAAATTTGTCAGAAAAATTCTTAAGGCTCTACACCCCAACACAAAATATTTCTATAGATGAGTCCCTTGTAAAATTCAAAGGAAGACTGCACCTCAAGCAATTTATCCCATCTAAAAGGGCAAGGTTTGGAATAAAAGATCTATAAAATGTGCGAAAGTTCAACCGGATACACATCCGCTTTTCGCATATACGAGGGGAAAGATAGCCAACTAAACCCACCAGGGTGCCCTACTTATCTGGGGACATCTGGAAAAATTGTTTGGGAGCTGATAAGTCCATTTTTTCAAAAAGGCTACAATCTATATGTGGACAATTACACCAGCATACCCCTATTTAAAAGTCTGGTTGAACACAACATCGGGGCTTGTGGGACCATTCGTAAAAACCGTCAGGGGTTTCCACAGCCATTGGGCAACCAAAAGTTCCAAAAGGGGCAGTCAGGGTCTGTACGCAACGGAGAGCTGCTTGCCCTGAAATATAGGGATAAGAGGGATATTTTTGTCCTCAGCTCGATCCACACAGATGCCACAAGGGCCATTGTAGAACTAGGATCCACCACTCCGAAGCAAAAACCTGTGTCAGTCATTGACTACAACAAACACATGGGGGGTGTGGACCTTGCAGACCAGGTTCTACAGCCATACCAGGTATCAAGAAAGTCCTATACCTGGTATAAAAAGTTGGTTATTTATTTGTTTCAGGTGGCCACATACAATTCTTTTGTGTTGTACAAAAAAGCAGGAAATTCAGATCCTTTTCTTGATTATCAAGAAAAGGTCATTGAAAATCTTGTCTTTCAAAGTGTTAGCCCCGCTCATCCATTAGAATCTGAGGATGTGAAAAGACTCACTGAGCGACATTTTATTGCACTTATTCCAGCAACGGAAACAAGAAGGAACCCCCAGAAAAGATGTCGTGTATGTACTAAGAGAGGAATGAGGCGTGATACCCGCTACTATTGCCCACAATGCCCATCATTGCCAGCCTTATGCGTCACTGACTGCTTTAAAATCTTCCACACAGAACCACGTTTTTAAACTGTAAAAATGTATCCCAATTTGTCATTCAAACATTTGGTTCATTTAGTGAATGACACATTTGAGTAGAGCTCACTTAATTTCCAGGGGGGGTTCTCCAGAATCTAAACCTTCCATTGCGTGCTTGTTTCTGGAAATCATCCATTGAGTTAAAATGGTCACAAAACTCATAGATGAATTCCCAGAGGGGTGTCATTTCCAAAATGGGGTCACTTGTTGGGGGTTTCCTCTGTTTAGGCACCTCAGGGGCTCTCCAAATGCAACATGGCGTCCGCTATCGATTCCAGTCAAATTTCCATTCCAAAAGTCAAATGGCGCTCCTTACCTTCCAAGCCATGCCGTGCGCCCAAAAAGTGGCTTTGCACCACATATGGGGTATCAGCGTGCTCAGGAGAAATTGCACAACACATTTTGGGTCCATTTTTTCTGGCTGCCCTTGTGAAAATTAAAAATTTGAGGTTAAAGTAGCAGTTTTGTGAAAAAAAAGTTAAATGTTCATTGTTTTCTTCCACATTCCAAAAATTCCTGTGAAGCACCTGAAGGGTTAATAAACTTCTTGAATGTGGTTTTGAGCACCTTGAGGGGTGAAGTTTTTAGAATGGTGTAACTTTTGGGTATTTTCTGTCATAAAGGCCTCTCAAAGTCACTTCAAATAAGATGTGGTCCCTAAAAAAAAAGTTTTTGTAAATTTTGTTGTAAAAATGAGAAATCGCTGGTCAACTTTTAACCCTTATAGCTTCCTAACAAAAAAAATGTTGGTTCCAAAATTGTGCTGATGTAAAGTAGACATGTGGGAAATGTTATTTATTAACTATTTTGTGTGACATCTCTCTCTGATTTAAGGGCATGAAAATTCAAAGTTTGAAAATTGCAAAATTTTCAAAATTTTCGCCAAATTTCCGATTTTTTCACAAATAAACGCAAGTGATATCGAAGAAATTTTACCACTATCATGAAGTACAATATGTCACGAAAAAACAGTCTCAGAATCAGGGGAATCCGTTGAAGCATTCCAGAGTAATTACCTCATAAAGTGACAGTGGTCAGAATTGAAAAAATTGGCCCAGTCACGAAGGCAAAAAGAGGCTCTGGCGCGAAGTGGTTAACTTGACATGGGCATCACCCTCCCAGTACAGGCCAATAACATATAATCTCCCCGGCAGCACTATATTCAGCTTTTCTTATGTTGTAGGATCCATTTACACAAATCCATTTGCAGAAATTTAAAAGCCTGTTTACATGGGCAGACTGAGCGATCTGTAGCAGATTGTTCAGAGTGCATAAGCAGCCATAGCTCTTGGGAGTCCGAGTCGTATTTAGAAAGGACCACTGCACCACTGAGAACAATGATTTTTTGTGCTGCACAAAAAATAATTTCACCCAGTGAATGCGAGTTTTGCTTTTTTTATCTGATGATCATCAGCCTGTTTCTTAAAAACGATCGTACATGATAATCTTTCAGTGTAAATACAGCTTTCTCCATACACATTAGGTTAAAGTTGGTCAAACACATCGATATGCCAGACACTCTAATGTGTATAGGGGCACAGGTCAACTGATGGTCGCAGGAGATGACAATTGGACATATCCAATTTGGGACTGCTGATCACTTTGTTCTCTCAGAAATCATGGAGAACACAGGAGTGCTCAGCCAAGTGAGCAATCCATTCCATGGGAGAGTCAGCAAAGATGGCTGTTGGCTGAATGATCCACTGAAGAATCGTTTGGTCAACAGTCATCTAATTTGTGTGGCCAGCTTTAGAATGGCTCAACAACCTGGTCACAAGTATCAGCTTCTAATTATTGTGCTCAGTTGGTCACATTGAAGGCTACACCCGCCCTGTTACAGAGAGCGCATGACCTATTTGTTCTACCTATTTATCTACTAACCTTGTCCACATGGGAGACTCGCAGTCTTTACCTCTCTTGAATTCCCACACTGACTGAGTGATAACAATACACCAATTTACTATGACGCTTGAGTTCTCTCCGATGTAATGACAGAGGAGACAAGGCAACTACAATCATCACTCTGACCCGTAGTCAACACATTCAAAGCAATGTAATCATAGGCGGATTATAATGAGGACAATCTGGGCTACCGCCCGGGGCCCTGGCCTTCGGGGGAGCCCATGGCCAGATCGCCCTCATTATAATGTTTTCTGCAGAGGCATCGGCAGGGGAACCGCACCGTACCATTAGACGCCGGCTGCATCAGGGAGACAGACACACCCCTTGCACGCTGTGTCTCCAGGACTGACGTCACACAGCGGCGCCTGGAGCTGCTTCACTTCAGCCTGCCGGAGAGGAGCTCCTGCATCAGTGGATGGCGGTAAATAGTAAATATGAGGTCGGGCCCAGGGCAGGTTGTCTGGAGTGAGGAGGGGGCTGCAAGATGCTGCTCTCCTCCTAATGAGTTCACACAGATCCCTTAGTATCAGGTCAGCGGTCGCTCTGCTGGGGCTCTGTGTGACTTATTGCCGGAGTCTGACCTTTGTTGCAGATCAGCTCGCGCTGTCAATGCCAGGTCATCGGCTCCATCGTCACCAGATCTGCAGGAAAATTCACAGTCATGCAATAAATCACACTGAGCCCCAGCAGAGACCACAGACATCGCATACAGGATCCTGCACTGACTGATCAGCCCAAAACCTACAGGACGTCACATACTATACTGCTCCATATATAATATGTGAGGTCCTGTAGGCCGGTGTGATCAGTACAGTGTATATCCCTGTACAAAATGTCACATCCAGTATACAGATTAGTGTACGGTATACTGTGGTAAAGACATCAGATGGGATATAACAATGTGTATAGTATATAACATCTGATGTCTATATCACAGTATATCGCACTAGCTATTGAACTCGTTTTACGCCTGGGTGGCGAGCTTTTTTATTGGTATATGCTCTCCTATCCTGGCCCCGTATCCTGGTATATGCTTCCCCATCCTGGTGTATGCTTCCCCATCCTGGTATATTTGCCCCCGTCCTGGTATATGCTCCCCCATCCTGGTGTATGCTTCCCCATCCTGGTCCCCCATCCTGGTATATGCTCCTCCATCCTGGTGTATGCTCCCCCATCCTGGTATATGCTCCCCCATCCTGGTATATGCTTCCCCATCCTGGTATATGCTCCCCCATCCTGGTATATGCTCCCCCATCCTGGTATATGCTCCCCCATCCTGGTTCCCCATCCTGGTATATGCTCCCCCATCCTGGTGTATGCTTCCCCATCCTGGTCCTCCATCCTGTTATATGCTCCCCCATCCTGGTATATGCTTCCCCCATCCTGGTATATGCTCCCCCATCCTGGTGTATGCTTCCCCATCCTGGTCCCCCATCCTGGTATATGCTCCCCCCATCCTGGTCCATGCTTCCCCCCCATCCCTCCATCCTGGTATATGCTCCCCCATCCTGGTGTATGCTTCCCCATCCTGGTCCCCCATTCTGGTACATGCTCCCCCATCCTGGTCCATGCTTCTTCCCATCTTGGCATATGCTCCCCTATCCTGGTATATGCTCCCCCATCCTGGTGTATGCTTCCCCATCCTCGTATATGCTCCGCTATCCTGGCCCATGCTCCCCCATCCTGGTATATGCTCCCCCATCCTGGTCCATGCTTCCCCATCCTGGTATATGCTCCCCCTTCCTGTTCCCCTATCCTGGTCTATGCTCCCCCCTCACCTTGGTCCATGCTCCCCATGTCCGCATAGCGCAATATCCAGTTTCATTTGAATGAATACAAATGTGCAGAGTGTATTCAACAAAATGGCGCCAAAGTACACGCATGCGCATACCACACTGTCCATTTTGTTTTCATATTTGTCTTGACTAAAATAGCGCCGGAAATCACAGTATGCACAGGCGCCGATTGTGGCACCACATTCCTCCCCCAGCCTCTCCAGAGATGACAGGACTGAACAGGTATGTGTTTATGGTGCCTTTGCATACCGGGATATCCGGCACCACACTCCTCATCCCTGTCTGGGATGTGGATGTGTCTGTCTGCGGCCAGACTGCGCAGGTATTGCACTTGCGCAGTCTATAGAGGCTTCTGACAGAAGGACACATCCCTGATTATACTATAGTAGATACCAGTCATGTATTGTCATATAGACTGTACAGGGCCATACATGGGGGAATGAGGAGAGGCATGTGACCGGGGTACAGCCATCAGGGGGGTGCCTTTGGGCCACCTCATGCGGTGGTCAAAGGTGTCTCCCAGGTAGCTGCATTTTGCATTCGACCATTCTCTGAGCTGGCTGTGGAACCGACAGTCGATCAGAGAAGGGAGCTATGTACGGGCTCATATTGTATATAGGGAGCTATGTGGGTACTCATACTGTATATAGGGAGTTATGTACGGGCTCATATTGTATATAGGGTGCTATGTGGGTACTCATACTGTATATAGGGAGCTATGTACGGGCTCATATTGTACATAGGGAGCTATTTGGGTGCTCATACTGTATATAGGGAGCTATGTGAGGGCTCATACTGTATCTATGGAGCTATGTGAGGGCTCATACTGTATATAGGGAGCTATGTGAGGGCTCATACTGTAACTAGGGAGCTATGTGAGGGCTCATACTGTATATAGGGAGCTATGTGGGGCTCCTACTGTATATAGGGGGCTATGTGAGTGCTCATACTGTATATAGGGTGCTATGTGTGGGGCTCATACTGTATCTAGGGAGCTATGTGTGGGGCTCATACTGTATCTAGGGAGCTATGTGTGGGGCTCATACTGTATCTAGGGAGCTATGTGGGGGCTCATACTGTATCTAGGGAGCTATGTGCGGGCTCATACTGTATCTAGGGAGTTATGTGGGGGCTCATACTGTATATAGGGGGATGTCAGCATACTTAATTCTGCTCAATATTAAGTCATACAATTAATATATATTTTTTATTATTTTGTTAATATTATTAATGTTGAGCAGAATTAATTTCAGCCTATTGGTTCAGCCTCCACAACAGTCATGGTCTCTCGTGACCCCTCAAGGAAATTAATCTCCCACTGCTGCTCTACTATATATAGCGCTATGTTATGTATAGCGCTGTGAACATAATGGAAAAAAATTTCTATCATTTTCCGTCTACAGATGTGACCAAAGCTTCTGTGTGTTGGTCACATGATCTATCACATGAGCTATCAAAGGGAATCATGTGACATGTCACGTGATACATCGGGTACCTGTGGGGGGGCCCACACCTTCTAAACTGCCCGGGGCCCTGGCTACTCTTAATCCACCCCTGAACGTAATCCATAACATATCCAGCAAACCATCATTATCACACAATAAGTTTAACATTACACATTCAGTATCTGCCATGGGGAAAAGAGCAGTGGCCCTTGCATCCTATAAAATCCATACAGTCTGTACATACAGGAAGCCCCAAGTATAACCACATGTACAGACAATAAGATCAGTGATAGTTTATAGCTATAATGGAAGTAGGACGCGTAATGCTAATAATGACCCTATCCTAGTGATGCAGTCAGTATTATTTAGAAGATATGAATCATGACGAGGGTTTTATAAATTAAGCAAAAAAAATCAACATTTAAGTCTTCTACATGACTGATGCCTACAGTCATGGCCAAAAGTTTTGAGAATGACACCAAAATTATATTTTCCCATGATCTGCTGGCCTCTGGTTTTTATTAGTGTTTGTCGGATGTTTATATCACATACAGAAATATAATTGCAATCATATTATGAGTACCAATAGGTTATATTGACAGAATGAGTTAATGCAGCAAGTCAATATTTGCAGTGTTGCCCCTTCTTCTTCAAGACCTCTGTAATTCTCCCTGGCATGCCCTCAATCAACTTTTGGACCAAATCCTGACTGATAGCAGTCCATTCTTGCATAATCAATGCTTGCATTTTGCCAGAATTTGTTGGTTTTTGTTTGTCCACCCGTCTCTTGATGATTGACCACAAGTTCTCAATGGGATTAAGATCTGGGGAGTTTCCAGGCCATGGACCCAAAATCTCTATGTTTTGTTCCATGAGCCATTTAGTTATCACCTTTGCTTTATGGCAAGGTGCTCCATCATGCTGGAAAAGGCATTGTTGGGCGCCAAACTGCTCTTGGACGGTTGGGAGAAGTTGCTCTTGGAGGACATTCTGGTACCATTCTTTATTCATGGCTGTGATTTTAGGCAAGACTGTGAGTGAGCCGATTCCCTTGGCTGAGAAGCAACCCCACACATGAATGGTTTCAGGATGCTTTACAGTTGGCATGAGACAAGACTGGTGGTAGCGCTCACCTCTTCTCCGAATAAGCTGTTTTCCAGATGTCCCAAACAATCGAAAAGGGGATTCATCAGAGAAAATGACTTTGCCCCAGTCCTCAGCAGTCCACTCCCTGTACCTTTTGCAGAATATCAGTCGGTCCCTGATGTTTTTTCTGGAGAGAAGTGGCTTCTTTGCTGCCCTCCTTGAAACCAGCCCTTGCTCAAAGAGTCTCCGCCTCACAGTGCGTGCAGAAGCACGCACACCAGCCTGCTGCTATTCCTGAGCAAGCTCGGCACTGCTGGTAGTCCGATCCCGCAGCTGAAACAGTTTGAAGATACGGTCCTGGCGCTTGCTGGTCTTTCTTGGGCGCCCTGGAGCCTTTTTGACAACAATAGAAGCTCTCTCCTTGAAGTTCTTGATGATGCGATAGATTGTTGACTGAGGTGCAATCTTTGTAGCTGCGATACTCTTCCCTGTTAGGCCATTTTTGTGCAGTGCAATGATGGCTGCACGTGTTTCTTTAGAGATAACCATGGTTAACTGAAGAGAAACAATGATACCAAGAACCAGCCTCCTTTTAAAGTGTCCAGTGATGTCATTCTTACTTAATCATGACTGATTGATCGCCTGCCCTGTCCTCATCAACACCCACACCTGTGTTAATGGATCAATCACTAAAACGATGTTAGCTGCTCCTTTTAAGGCAGGACTGCAATGATGTTGAAATGTGTTTTGGGGGTTAAAGTTCATTTTCTGGGCAAATATTGACTTTGTAAGTACAGTAATTGCTGTTAAGCTGATCACTCTTTGACATTCAGGAGTATATGCAAATTGCCATTACAAAAAATGAAGCAGTAAACTTTGGAAAAATTACTATTTGTCTCATTCTCAATACTTTTGGCCATGACTGTACCTGCTATTTCATGTCTTCACATTTGAGCTTTGTTCACTTAGGATAAATTTATGGTCCGTGACCTAGCTCATAAATCCATACCCAGACCAGACTCCCTCTTAATACAGACTCCTGAGCACAACCCTCTGTAATACAAACCCCAGACTTTGCTTTGAAATAATGTCTAATCAGACTCCCCTCATACCTCATCCAGACTTTATTGTTTCACATACTTGTTTTATCCATAGTTTTCATGCATAAAATACGTAGCCATTATAAGCTATTGAGTTGTCCACATAACAATAGTTACGATTCATGAATCTAAATTCCCCATACAAATATATGGGTCTGTGACAGTAGCGTAGCTACCTGGGGGGCAGAGGGGGAGGTCGCCCCGGGCCCCGTGCTCTGAGGGTGCCCACCCGAGCTACGTCATTGTAACTGTAGCGGCACGCCTCTACAGTTACACTCCGGGCAGAGCAGGGAGACCCAATGTCCCTGTACTGCCCGGCAGCTGCTATGGGGCCCTAAAGCAGGAGGGAGGTCCCCGATGCCAGCATCGCCCCCCCCCCCCCCCCCGCAAGTCACCGCAACTGCAAGCTCAGTGATGGGAGAGGGAGCTACGCTCCCTCCCCCATCAGTCCCCATAGCGTCCTCTGTGTCTGACGCCACTGACGTCACGTCATCACTTGGCGCCCGGCCCACTGTGCTGAAGATTTGTGCGGACCGGGCGCTCGGAGCAGCGGGGGAATGAGGAGGAGAGAGAGGTGAGTATTGTGCTTATTTATTTATTTTTTCTTATTGGAGAGGGGGGGGGTTATGCTACAGACTGCCTATGGGGAGTGAGGAGATTATGCTACAGACTGCCTATGGGGGGTGGGGGGATTATGCTACAGACTGCCTATGGGGGGTGGGGGGATTATGCTACAGACTGCCTATGGGGGGTGGGGGGATTATGCTACAGACTGCCTATGGGGGGTGGGGGGATTATGCTACAGACTGCCTATGGGGGGTGAGGGGATTATGCTACAGACTGCCTATGGGGGGGTGAGGGGATTATGCTACAGACTGCCTATGGGGGGTGAGGGGATTATGCTACAGACTGGCTATGGGGGGGTGAGGGGATTATGCTACAGACTGCCTATGGGGGTGAAGGGATAATGCTACAGACTGCTTATGGGGGGTGAGGGGATTATGCTACAGACTGCCTATGGGGGGGTGAGGAGATTATGCTACAGACTGCCTATGGGGGGGGGTGAGGGGATTATGCTACAGACTGCCTATGGGGGGGGTGAGGGGATTATGCTACAGACTGCCTATGGGGGCTGAGGGGATTATGCTACAGACTGCCTATGGGGGGGTGAGGGGATTATGCTACAGACTGCTTATGGGGGGTGAGGGGATTATGCTACAGACTGCCTATGGGGGGTGAGGGGATTATGCTACAGACTGCCTATGGGGGGTGAGGGGATTATGTTACAGACTGCCTATGGGGGGTGAGGGGATTATGCTACAGACTGCTTAGGGGGGTGAGGGGATTATGCTACAGACTGCCTATGGGGGGGAGTGAGGGGACTATGCTACAGACTGCCTATGGGAGGGGTGAGGGGATTATGCTACAGACTGCCTATGGGTAGTGAGGGGATTATGCTACAGACTGCTTATGGGGGGTGAGGGGATTATGCTACAGACTGCCTATGGGAGTGAGGGGATTATGCTGCAGACTGCCTATGGGGGGTGAGGGGATTATGCTACAGGCTGCCTATGGGGGGGGGGGTGAGGGGATTATGCTACAGACTGCCTATGGGGGGCGGGGGGATTATACTACAGACTGCCTATGGGGGTGGGGGGATTATGCTACAGAAGGCCTATGGGAGGTGGGGGGATTATGCTACAGACTGCTTTTGGGGGGATTATGCTACAGAGGTGCACCTTTGGTCAAAATCAGAGGCTTCGTGTCCCGTTTGCAACAGGCTTGACCTGAAATGTTGCCGAAAGGCAACAAAAGATGACTTTTTGTTGCAAACGGGACACAAGATGGCCGACTTTTGTTGCCGGAATGCAACATTTGTTGCATTTGTGCAACAGGCTTGACCTTGATACATTGGAACTGGATTAAAGAGTCAATATGGTAGTATGACCTTCTGTACTATAGTAATATATAGGGACTGATGGGGGAAATTTGTTTTTTGGCATTTGGGACGCTTACGCACGCGGTGGGATGCGCTAAATTTTTTTCAGGGTTAAGGCAAAATTTTTGCTCGAAACTGCGCGCTCTGCGGTCTGAAATATCGCTCCTGAGGGGGTCTACGCAATAAAAATGCAAAAAAATGTAACATTAGAGCTGGCTAAATCACTTACCTGATTGACCAATAGCCAGCCCTCATTGACTTTTTTGTTGACATTGTGTGTTCTGAGGAAACTCCACCGGGTGGCAATGTTGTCCAACTTTTTAATTTTTTATTGTAGGATTGTAAAAACACCAGATGGCAATGTTTCTCTTTCTAATGTGCACGCAAGCATGAGAGCTTGCTGCTGGTTGTCCTGGATTACCTGCATTCAGCACTCATATTGGGCATATAATGTCTATAGCCAACTCTCAAATTTTTTTTGCTTTAATAACACTAAGGCTATGTAACCACAATGCAGAAATGAAGCATTGTGTTCACGGCTGCCTCTAGCCAGCCCCCCCAATTTTTTTTTTCTTTAATAACACAAACACCATGAGGGCTGGCTATCATGTGTTCACGGCTGCCTCTAGCCAGCCCCCCAATTTTTTTTTTCTTTAATAACACAAACACCATGAGGGCTGGCTATCGTGTGTTCACGGCTGCCTCTAGCCAGCCCCCCAATTTTTGTTTTTCTTTAATAACACAAACACCATGAGGGCTGGCTATCGTGTGTTCACGGCTGCCTCTAGCCAGCCCCCCAATTTTTGTTTTTCTTTAATAACACAAACACCATGAGGGCTGGCTATCATGTGTCCACGGCTGCCTCTAGCCAGCCCCCCAATTTTTTTTTTTCTTTAATAACACAAACACCATGAGGGCTGGCTATCATGTGTCCACGGCTGCCTCTAGCCAGCCCCCCAATTTTTTTTTTCTTTAATAACACAAACACCATGAGGGCTGGCTATCGTGTGTCCACGGCTGCCTCTAGCCAGCCCCCCAATTTTTTTTTTCTTTAATAACACAAACACCATGAGGGCTGGCTATCGTGTGTCCACGGCTGCCTCTAGCCAGCCCCCCAATTTTTTTTTTCTTTAATAACACAAACACCATGAGGGCTGGCTATCGTGTGTTCACGGCTGCCTCTAGCCAGCCCCCCAATTTTTTTTTTTCTTTAATAACACAAACACCATGAGGGCTGGCTATCGTGTGTCCACGGCTGCCTCTAGCCAGCCCCCCAATTTTTTTTTTCTTTAATAACACAAACACCATGAGGGCTGGCTATCGTGTGTTCACGGCTGCCTCTAGCCAGCTCCCCAAATTTTTTTTTCTTTAATAACACAAACACCATGAGGGCTGGCTATCGTGTGTCCACGGCTGCCTCTAGCCAGCCCCCCAATTTTTTTTTTCTTTAATAACACAAACACCATGAGGGCTGGCTATCATGTGTCCACGGCTGCCTCTAGCCAGCCCCCCAATTTTTTTTTTCTTTAATAACACAAACACCATGAGGGCTGGCTATCGTGTGTCCACGGCTGCCTCTAGCCAACCCCCCAATTTTTTTTTCTTTAATAACACAAACACCATGAGGGCTGGCTATAGTGTGTCCACGGCTGCCTCTAGCCAGCCCTCAAATTTTTTTTTTCTTTAATAACACAAACACCATGATGGCTGGATATGAGGAAGGGAGCTATGTTCCTGTAAAGTTAGCTTGTTGTCATGTGGAGAAGAGTTTGAGGGGATTGTGGCCCTGTGGAAATGCTTGTGGCCCGGCAGAAGGAGCCAGTGGTCCTGTGGAGAGAGCTGAAGGGGTTGAGGCCCTGTGGAAAGGCCTGTGACCCTGTATAGGGGTCCGTTGCCCTGTGGAGAGAGCTGTAGGGGCTCGTGCCCTATGGAAATGACTATGGCCATGTAGACAGGCCTTCTGGCCTTGAAGAGGGGGCTTGTGCCCTGCAGACGGGCCTTGTGTCTCTGTGGAGAGAGCTAAAGGGGGCAGTGGCGGTGCAGAAAGTGCATTTCGCCCTGTTGATGGGAGCTATGGCCCGGTAAAGAGAGCTTGTTGTCCTGTGGAGAAGAGTTGGAGGGGCTTGTGGCACTGTGGAAAGGCCTGTGGCCCAGTAGGAGCCTGTGGTCCTGTGGAGACAGCTGAAGGGGTTGAGGCCCTGTGGAAAGGCCTGTGACCCTGTATAGGGGTCTGTGGCCCCGCAGAGGGGCATGTGGCGATGTAAAGAGAGCTGGAGGGAGTTGTGGCCTGAGGAAAAGGCCATGTGGAGCGGGCTGGAGAGGCCTGTGGAAGGCTCTGGAGTAAGATTTGAGCCTATGAAGTCCTTTGCAGTAAACAACATGCAACATGATTGCCTGTGGAGAGAGCTGGAGGGGCTTGTGGCACTGTGGAAAGGCCTGTGGCCCAGTAGGAGCCTGTGGTCCTGTGGAGAGAGCTGAAGGTGTTGTGGCCCTGTGGAAAGGCCTGTGACCCTGTATAAGGGTCCGTTGCCCTGTGGAGAGAGCTGGAGGGGCTCGTGCCATATGGAAATGACTATAGCCATGTAGAAAGGCCTTTTGGCCTTGAAGAGGGCGCTTGTGCCCTGCAGACTGGCCCTGTGACTCTGTGGAGAGAGCTGTTGGGAGTTGTGGCCGTGTGGAAAGTGCATTTGGCCCTGTGGAGGTGAGCTATGGCCCTGTAAAGAGAGCTTCTTGTCCTGTGGAGAGAGCTGGAGGGTGTTGTGGCCCTGTGGAAAGGTCTGTGGCCCTATGGATAGGCCCTTTAGCCTTGTGGAAAGGGCTGTGGCCCTGTGGTGAGAGCTGGAAGGAGTTGTGGGCTGTGGAAAAGTCTGTGGTCCTGTGGAGACAGCTGAAGGGGTTGAGGCCCTGTGGAAAGGCCTGTGACCCTGTATAGGGGCCTGTGGCCCCGCAGAGGGGCATGTGGCGATGTAAAGAGAGCTGGAGGGAGTTGTGGCCTGAGGAAAAGGCCATGTGGAGCGCGCTGGAGAGGCCTGTGGAAGGCTCTGGAGTAAGATTTGAGCCTATGAAGTCCTTTGCAGTAAACAACATGCAACATGATTGCCTGTGGAGAGAGCTGGAGGGGCTTGTGGCACTGTGGAAAGGCCTGTGGCCCAGAAGGAGCCTGTGGTCCTGTCGAGAGAGCTGAAGGTGTTGTGGCCCTGTGGAAAGGCCTGTGACCCTGTATAGGGGTCCGTTGCCCTGTGGAGAGAGCTGGAGGGGCTCGTGCCGTATGGAAATGACTATAGCCATGTAGAAAGGCCTTTTGGCCTTGAAGAGGGCGCTTGTGCCCTGCAGACGGGCCCTGTGACTCTGTGGAGAGAGCTGTTGGGAGTTGTGGCCGTGTGGAAAGTGCATTTGGCCCTGTGGAGGTGAGCTATGGCCCTGTAAAGAGAGCTTCTTGTCCTGTGGAGAGAGCTGGAGGGTGTTGTGGCCCTGTGGAAAGGTCTGTGGCCCTATGGATAGGCCCTTTAGCCTTGTGGAGGGGGCTGTGGCCCTGTGGTGAGAGCTGGAAAGAGTTGTGGGCTGTGGAAAAGCCTGTGGTCCTGTGGAGACAGCTGAAGGGGTTGAGGCCCTGTGGAAAGGCCTGTGACCCTGTATAGGGGTCTGTGGCCCCGCAGAGGGGCATGTGGCGATGTAAAGAGAGCTGGAGGGAGTTGTGGCCTGAGGAAAAGGCCATGTGGAGCGGGCTGGAGAGGCCTGTGGAAGGCTCTGGAGTAAGATTTGGGCCTATGAAGTCCTTTGCAGTAAACAACATGCAACATGATTGCCTGAGGAGAGAGCTGGAGGGGCTTGTGGCCCTGTGGAAAGGCCTGTGACCCTGTATAGGGGTCCGTTGCCCTGTGGAGAGAGCTGGAGGGGCTCGTGCCCTATGGAAATGACTATGGCCATGTAGAAAGGCCTTTTGGCCTTGAAGAGGGGGCTTGTGCCCTGCAGACGGGCCTTGTGTCTCTGTGGAGAGAGCTAAAGGGGGCTGTGGCCGTGCAGAAAGTGCATTTGGCCCTGTGGAGGGGAGCTATGGCCCGGTAAAGAGAGCTTGTTGTCCTGTGGAGAGGAGTTGGAGGGGATTGTGGCCCTGTGGAAAGGCTTGTGGCCCGGCAGAAGTAGGCAGTGGTCCTGAGGAGAGAGCTGAAGGGGTTGAGGCCCTGTGGAAAGGCCTGTGACCCTGTATAGGGGTCTGTGGCCCCGCAGAGGGGCATGTGGCGATGTAAAGAGAGCTGGATGGAGTTGTGGCCTGAGAAAAAGGCCATGTGGAGCGGGCTGGAGAGGCCTGTGGAAGGCTCTGGAGTAAGATTTGGGCCTATGAAGTCCTTTGCAGTAAGCAACATGCAACATGATTGCCTGTTGAGTGAGCTGGAGGGGCTTGTGGCACTGTGGAAAGGCCTGTGGCCCAGTAGGAGCCTGTGGTCCTATGGAGAGAGCTGAAGGTGTTGTGGCCCTGTGGAAAGGCCTGTGACCCTATATAGGGGTCCGTTGCCCTGTGGAGAGAGCTGGAGGGGCTCGTGCCCTATGGAAATGACTATGGCCATGTAGAAAGGCCTTTTGGCCTTGAAGAGGGGGCTTGTGCCCTGCAGATGGGCCTTGTGTCTCTGTGGAGAGAGCTAAAGGGGGCTGTGTCCATGCAGAAAGTGCATGTGGAGGGGAGCTATGGCCCGGTAAAGAGAGCTTGTTGTCCTGTGGAGAAGAGTTGGAGGGGATTGTGGCCCTGTGGAAAGGCTTGTAGCCCGGCAGAAGGAGGCAGTGGTCCTGTGGAGAGAGCTGAAGGGGTTGAGGCCCTGTGGAGAGGCCTGTGACCCTGTATAGGGGTCTGTTGCCCCGCAGAGGGGCATGTGGCGATGTAAAGAGAGCTGGATGGAGTTGTGGCCTGTGGAAAAGGCCATGTGGAGCATGCTGGAGGGGCCTGTGGAAGGCTCTGGAGTAAGATGGGGGCCTATGAAGTCCTTTGCAGTAAACATCTAAATTTTCAAGCTTCGTGTCCGATTTGCAACAGGGTTGACTCCAATGTTGCCGAACTGCAACAAAAATTGACTCTTGTTGCAAAAGTGCAACATGATTGCCTGTGGAGAGAGCTGAATGGTGCTTGTGGCACTGTGGAAAGACCTGTGGCCCAGTAGTAGCCTGTGGTCCTGTGGAGAGAGCTGAGGGTGTTGTGGCCCTGTGGAAAGGCCTGTGACCCTGTATAGGGGTCCGTTGCCCTGTGGAGAGAGCTGGAGGGGCTTGTGCCCTATGGAAATGACTATGGCCATGTAGAAAGGCCCTTTGGCCTTGAAGACAGGGCTTGTGTCCTGCAGACGGGCCCTGTGTCTCTGTGGAAAGAGCTAAAGGGGGCTGTGGCCGTGCAGAAAGTGCATTTGGCCCTGTGGAGGGGAGCTATGGCTCTGTAAAGAGAGCTTGTTGTCCTGTGGAGAAGAGTTGGAGGGGATTGTGGCCCTGTGGAAATGCTTGTGGCCCGGCAGAAGGAGCCAGTGGTCCTGTGGAGAGAGCTGAAGGGGTTGAGGCCCTGTGGAAAGGCCTGTGACCCTGTATAGGGGTCTGTGGCCCCGCAGAGGGGCATGTGGCGATGTAAAGAGAGCTGGAGGGAGTTGTGGCCTGCGGAAAAGGCCATGTGGAGCGGGCTGGAGGGGCCTGTGGAAGGGTCTGAAGTAAGATTTGGGCCTATGAAGTCCTTTTTTCGGTAAACAACATGCAACATGATTGCCTGTGGAGAGAGCTAGAGGGACTTGTAGCACTGTGTAAAAGCCTGTGGCCGGGTAGGAGCCTGTGGTCCTGTGGAGAGAGCTGAAGGTGTTGTGGCCCTGTGGAAAGGCCTGTAACCCTGTATAGCGGTCCGTTGCCCTGTGGAGAGAGCTTGAGGGGCTCGTGCCCTATGGAAATGACTATGGCCATGCAGAAAGGCCTTTTGGCTTTGAAGAGGGGGCTTGTGCCCTGCAGACGGGCCCTGTAACTCTGTGGAGAGGGCTGTTGGGAGTTGTGGCCGTGTGGAAAGTGCATTTGGCCCTGTGGAGGTGAGCTATGGCCCTGTAAAGAGAGCTTCTTGTCCTGTGGAGAGAGCTGGAGGGGGTTGTGGCCATGTGGAAAGGTCTGTGGCCCTATGGATAGGCCCTTTGGCCTTGTGGAAGGGGCTGTGGCCCTGTGGTGAGAGGTGGAAGAAGTTGTGGGCTGTGGAAAAGCCTGTGGTCCTGTGGAGAGAGCTGAAGGGGTTGAGGCCCTGTGGAAAGGCCTGTGACCCTGTATAGGAGTCTGTGGCCCCGCAGAGGGGCATGTGGCGATGTAAAGAGATCTGGAGGGAGTTGTGGCCTGAGGAAAAGGCCATGTGGAGCGGGCTGGAAAGGCCTGTGGAAGGCTCTGGAGTAAGATTTGGGCCTATGAAGTCCTTTGCAGTAAACAACATGCAACATGATTGCCTGTGGAGAGAGCTGGAGGGGCTTGTGGCACTGTGGAAAGGCCTGTGGCCCAGTAGGAGCCTGTGGTCCTATGGAGAGAGCTGAAGGTGTTGTGGCCCTGTGGAAAGGCCTGTGACCCTATATAGGGGTCCGTTGCCCTGTGGAGAGAGCTGGAGGGGCTCGTGCCCTATGGAAATGACTATGGCCATGTAGAAAGGCCTTTTGGCCTTGAAGAGGGGGCTTGTGCCCTGCAGATGGGCCTTGTGTCTCTGTGGAGAGAGCTAAAGGGGGCTGTGTCCATGCAGAAAGTGCATGTGGAGGGGAGCTATGGCCCGGTAAAGAGAGCTTGTTGTCCTGTGGAGAAGAGTTGGAGGGGATTGTGGCCCTGTGGAAAGGCTTGTAGCCCGGCAGAAGGAGGCAGTGGTCCTGTGGAGAGAGCTGAAGGGGTTGAGGCCCTGTGGAAAGGCATGTGACGCTGTATAGGGGTCTGTGGCCCCGCAGAGGGGCATGTGGCGATGTAAAGAGAGCTGGAGGGAGTTGTGGCCTGAGGAAAAGGCCATGTGGAGTGGGCTGGAGGGGCCTGTGGAAGGCTCTAGAGTAAGATTTGGGCCTATGAAGTCCTCTGCAGTAAGCAACATGCAACATGATTGCCTGTGGAGAGAGCTGAAGGTTTTGTGGCCCTGTGGAAAGGCCTGTGACCCTGTACAGGGGTCCGTTGCCCTGTGGAGAGAGCTGGAGGTGCTCGTGCCCTATGGGAATGACTATGGCCATGTAGAAAGGCCTTTTGGCTTTGAAGAGGGGGCTTGTGCCCTGCAGACGGGCCCTGTGACACTGTGGAGAGGGCTGTTGGGAGTTGTGGCCGTGTGGAAAGTGCATTTGGCCCTGTGGAGGTGAGCTATGGCCCTGTAAAGAGAGCTTCTTGTCCTGTGGAGAGAGCTGGAGGGTATTGTGGCCCTGTGGAAACGTCTGTGGCCCTATGAATAGGCCCTTTAGCCTTGTGGAAGGGGCTGTGGCCCTGTGGTGAGAGGTGGAAGGAGTTGTGGGCTGTGGAAAAGCCTGTGGTCCTGTGGAGACAGCTGAAGGGGTTGAGGCCCTGTGGAAAGGCCTGTGACCCTGTATAGGGGTCTGTGGCCCCGCAGAGGGGCATGTGGCGATGTAAAGAGAGCTGGAGGGAGTTGTGGCCTGAGGAAAAGGCCATGTGGAGCGGGCTGGAGAGGCCTGTGGAAGGCTCTGGAGTAAGATTTGGGCCTATGAAGTCCTTTTTTCGGTAAACAACATGCAACATGATTGCCTGTGGAGAGAGCTAGAGGGACTTGTAGCACTGTGGAAAAGCCTGTGGCCAGGTAGGAGCCTGTGGTCCTGTGGAGAGAGCTGAAGGTGTTGTGGCCCTGTGGAAAGGCCTGTGACCCTGTATAGGGGTCCGTTGCCCTGTGGAGAGAGCTGAAGGTGCTCGTGCCCTATGGAAATGACTATGGCCATGTAGAAAGGCCTTTTGGCCTTGAAGAGGGGGCTTGTGCCCTGCATACGGGCCTTGTGTCTCTGTGGAGAGAGCTAAAGGGGGCTGTGGCCGTGCAAAAAGTGCATTTGGCCCTGTGGAGGGGAGCTATGGCCCAGTAAAGAGAGCTTGTTGACCTGTGGAGAAGAGTTGGAGTGGATTGTGGCCCTGTGGAAAGGCTTGGTGCCCGGCAGAAGTAGGCAGTGGTCCTGTGGAGACAGCTGAAGGGGTTGAGGCCCTGTGGAAAGGCCTGTGACCCTGTATAGGGGTCTGTGGCCCCGCAGAGGGGCATGTGGCGATGTAAAGAGAGCTGGAGGGAGTTGTGGCCTGAGGAAAACGCCATGTGGAGCGGGCTGGAGAGGCCTGTGGAAGGCTCTGGAGTAAGATTTGGGCCTATGAAGTCCTTTGCAGTAAACAACATGCAACATGATTGCCTGTTGAGTGAGCTGGAGGGGCTTGTGGCACTGTGGAAAGGCCTGTGGCCCAGTAGGAGCCTGTGGTCCTGTGGAGAGATCTGAAGGTGTTGTGGCCCTGTGGAAAGGCCTGTGACCCTGTATAGGGGTCTGTTGCCCTGTGGAGAGAGCTGGAGGGGCTCGTGCACTATGGAAATGACTATGGCCATGTAGAAAGGCCTTTCGGCCTTGAAGAGGGGGCTTGTGCCCTGCAGACGTGCCCTGTGACTCTGTAGAGAGAGCTGTTGGGAGTTGTGGCCGTGTGGAAAGTGCATTTGGCCTTGTGGAGGTGAGCTATGGCCCTGTAAAGAGAGCTTCTTGTCCTGTGGAGAGAGCTGGAGGGTTTTGTGGCCCTGTCAAAAGGTCTGTGGCCCTATGGATAGGCCCTTTAGCCTTGTGGAAGGGGCTGTGGCCCTGTGGTGAGAGGTGGAAGGAGTTGTGGGCTGTGGAGAAGCCTGTGGTCCTGTGGAGACAGCTGAAGGGTTGGAGGCCCTGTGGAAAGGCCTGTGACCCTATATAGGGGTCTGTGACCCCGCAGAGGGGCATGTGGCGATGTAAAGAGAGCTGGAGGGAGTTATGGCCTGAGGAAAAGGCCATGTGGAGCGTGCTGGAGAGGCCTGTGGAAGGCTCTGGAGTAAGATTTGGGCCTATGAAGTCCTTTGCAGTAAACAACATGCAACATGATTGCCTGTGGAGAGAGCTGGAGGGGCTTGTGGCACTGTGGAAAGGCCTGTGGCCCAGTAGGAGCCTGTGGTCCTGTGGAGAGAGCTGAAGGTGTTGTGGCCCTGTGGAAAGGCCTGTGACCCTGTATAGGGGTCCGTTGCCCTGTGTAGAGAGCTGAAGGTGCTCGTGCCCTATGGAAATGACTATGGCCATGTAGGAAGGCCTTTTGGCCTTGAAGAGGGGGCTTGTGCCCTGCATACGGGCCTTGTGTCTCTGTGGAGAGAGCTAAAGGGGGCTGTGGCCGTGCAAAAAGTGCATTTGGCCCTGTGGAGGGGAGCTATGGCCCAGTAAAGAGAGCTTGTTGACCTGTGGAGAAGAGTTGGAGTGGATTGTGGCCCTGTGGAAAGGCTTGGTGCCCGGCAGAAGTAGGCAGTGGTCCTGTGGAGACAGCTGAAGGGGTTGAGGCCCTGTGGAAAGGCCTGTGACCCTGTATAGGGGTCTGTGGCCCCGCAGAGGGGCATGTGGCGATGTAAAGAGAGCTGGAGGGAGTTGTGGCCTGAGGAAAACGCCATGTGGAGCGGGCTGGAGAGGCCTGTGGAAGGCTCTGGAGTAAGATTTGGGCCTATGAAGTCCTTTGCAGTAAACAACATGCAACATGATTGCCTGTGGAGAGAGCTGGAGGGGCTTGTGGCACTGTGGAAAGGCCTGTGGCCCAGTAGGAGCCTGTGGTCCTGTGGAGAGAGCTGAAGGTGTTGTGGCCCTGTGGAAAGGCCTGTGACCCTGTATAGGGGTCCGTTGCCCTGTGGAGAGAGCTGGAGGGGCTCGTGCCCTATGGAAATGACTATGGCCATGTAGAAAGGCCTTTTGGCCTTGAAGAGGGGGCTTGTGCCCTGCACACGGGCCCTGTGACTCTGTGGAGAGAGCTGTTGGGAGTTGTGGCCGTGTGGAAAGTTCATTTGGCCCTGTGGAGGTGAGCTATGGCCCTGTAAAGAGAGCTTCTTTTCCTGTGGAGAGAGCTGGAGGGTGTTGTGGCCCTGTGGAAAGGTCTGTGGCCCTATGGATAGGCCCTTTAGCCTTGTGGAAGGGGCTGTGGCCATGTGGTGCGAGCTGGAAGGAGTTGTGGGCTGTGGAAACGCCTGTGGTCCTGTGGAGACAGCTGAAGGGGTTGAGGCCCTGTGGAAAGGCCTGTGACCCTGTATAGGGGTCTGTGGCCCCGCAGAGGGGCATGTAGCGATGTAAAGAGAGCTGGAGGGAGTTGTGGCCTGAGGAAAAGGCCATGTGGAGCAGGCTGGAGAGGCCTGTGGAAGGCTCTGGAGTAAGATTTGGGCCTATGAAGTCCTTTGCAGTAAACGACATGCAACATGATAGCCTGTGGAGAGAGATGGAGGGGCTTGTGACACTGTGGAAAGGCCTGTGGCCCAGTAGGAGCCTGTGGTCCTGTGGAGAGAGCTGAAGGTGTTGTGGCCCTGTGGAAAGGATTTTTTACCGCAACAGAAACGCTGCGGAAAAATCCGCAGCATGGGCATTAACATTGCGGAATGCCACTAAGTACCATGGGGTGCGGATTAACAAGTGTTTCACAAGCGTTTCCGCTGCGTAAATTACGCAACATAAACGCTTGTAAATCGCTACGTGGGCACGCAGCCTGAGGCTGTGTTCACACACCACGCTTTTTTTCCGGCCCGGAGGAGAAGTGATGTCACAGAGGAGGATGAAGAATCCTGTTCCTCCTCCCCTTTGTGACATGTCTGCCAGCCCCCCTTTCATTTTGTAATATATTACTATACAGTACGAAATCAAAATTAAATAAATCAAGATGTATTAAAAATAATAAAGAATTAATACTTACCCTTTCAGACGCTTTTCGGTCTATCCGGTGCAGAGCCAAGGCCACGTCCTGAGCGACAGGACCTTCCATGATGTCACAGGAAGGTCCTGTCGATTGGTATTTGGCCTTGGTTCTGCACCGGATAGCCCTAAAAGGCATCGGAAAGGGTAAGTATTAATTCTATTGTGATGTCATAATACCCCACAACTATTAGTAGAGGCAAAAAAGTGACACATTTATTCCATTTTAATTATTGAAAGAAATTAGGCTTAAACCAAAAATGACATGATGGGGCGGATTGCCTGTAAAGATGCCTTCTTTTTAATGTATTGATCTTCATGGAATAAAGTAAAATTCATCATATGGAAACCGGTGCCAGCATTCCTTTTTTCATGTTTGGCTTTCAGGCGGTGGCCTACCGCCACTGAGCACCTGACCGGATCCACTGATTGGAAGGAGGGGGGAGCTTTCCATTTCCCAATTTTCTCATTTGGCTCCAAAAATAACATGTCAATCAAGAAAACTGGTATAAAGGAGCATGGCATAGGTGACATTTCTTTGCAAGCATTCAACCTGTGTAAAGAAAAAAAAGAATATTAAACAGTGCAGTATACTATATCAGGTTCCTTTACTCGAGCTGACCAATGGTCAATAGGTCACTCAAATGAGTCCTTTTAACTGACTAAAGGGGGGTGGAGGAGGCTGTGGCCCTGATGAAAGAGCTGAAAAGGGTTGTAGCCTTGTAGAAGGAGCCTGTGGAGAGAGCTGGAGGGGGTTATTGCCTTGGGGAAATGCCCATGGCTCTGTGGAAGGGACCTGTGGCCCTTTGAAAAAGGCCTTTGGACTTGTGGAGGGGGCTGTGGCCTTGTAAAGGGAGCCTCTGTCCTTTTTGAGAGAGACAGAGGGGGTTGTGGCCTTATGGAAAAGCCTATGACACAGTGAAAGGGCCCTGTGGAGAGAGGTGAAGGCGGTTGTGGCCCTGTATAAATGCCTGTAAACCTGTAGAAGGAGCCTGTTGTTCTGTGGAGAGAGCTTGAGGGGGTTATGGCCCTATGGAAATGACTATGGCCCTGTGGAATGGACCTATGGCTCTTTGCAAAGGGCCTTTGGCCTTGTGGAGGGGGCCCTTGCCCTGTAGAAGGAGCCTGTGGCCCTCTTGAGAGAGCCAGAGGAGGTTGTGGCACTATTTAAAGGCCAGTGGCCCTGTAGAAAGGCCCCTTGGCCTTGATGAAGGGGCTTGTGCCCTGCAGACGGGCCCCATGACTCTGTGTAGAGAGCTGGAGGGGGTTGTGGCCATGTGGAAAGTGCACTTGGCCCTGTGGAGGGGAGCTATGGCCCTGTAAAGAGAGTCTGTTGTCCTGTGGAATTGGAGGGGATTGTGGCCCTGTGGAAAGGCTTGTGGCCCGGCAGAAGGAGCCAGTGGTTCTGTGGAGAGAGCTGAAGGGGTTGAGGCCCTGTGGAGAGGCCTGTGACCCTGTATAGGGGTCTGTTGCCCCGCAGAGGGGCATGTGGCGATGTAAAGAGAGCTGGATGGAGTTGTGGCCTGTGGAAAAGGCCATGTGGAGCATGCTGGAGGGGCCTGTGGAAGGCTCTGGAGTAAGATGGGGGCCTATGAAGTCCTTTGCAGTAAACATCTAAATTTTCAAGCTTCGTGTCCGATTTGCAACAGGGTTGACTCCAATGTTGCCGAACTGCAACAAAAATTGACTCTTGTTGCAAAAGTGCAACATGATTGCCTGTGGAGAGAGCTGAATGGTGCTTGTGGCACTGTGGAAAGACCTGTGGCCCAGTAGGAGCCTGTGGTCCTGTGGAGAGAGCTGAAGGTGTTGTGGCCCTGTGGAAAGGCCTGTGACCCTGTATAGGGGTCCGTTGCCCTGTGTAGAGAGCTGAAGGTGCTCGTGCCCTATGGAAATGACTATGGCCATGTAGGAAGGCCTTTTGGCCTTGAAGAGGGGGCTTGTGCCCTGCATACGGGCCTTGTGTCTCTGTGGAGAGAGCTAAAGGGGGCTGTGGCCGTGCAAAAAGTGCATTTGGCCCTGTGGAGGGGAGCTATGGCCCAGTAAAGAGAGCTTGTTGACCTGTGGAGAAGAGTTGGAGTGGATTGTGGCCCTGTGGAAAGGCTTGGTGCCCGGCAGAAGTAGGCAGTGGTCCTGTGGAGACAGCTGAAGGGGTTGAGGCCCTGTGGAAAGGCCTGTGACCCTGTATAGGGGTCTGTGGCCCCGCAGAGGGGCATGTGGCGATGTAAAGAGAGCTGGAGGGAGTTGTGGCCTGAGGAAAACGCCATGTGGAGCGGGCTGGAGAGGCCTGTGGAAGGCTCTGGAGTAAGATTTGGGCCTATGAAGTCCTTTGCAGTAAACAACATGCAACATGATTGCCTGTGGAGAGAGCTGGAGGGGCTTGTGGCACTGTGGAAAGGCCTGTGGCCCAGTAGGAGCCTGTGGTCCTGTGGAGAGAGCTGAAGGTGTTGTGGCCCTGTGGAAAGGCCTGTGACCCTGTATAGGGGTCCGTTGCCCTGTGGAGAGAGCTGGAGGGGCTCGTGCCCTATGGAAATGACTATGGCCATGTAGAAAGGCCTTTTGGCCTTGAAGAGGGGGCTTGTGCCCTGCACACGGGCCCTGTGACTCTGTGGAGAGAGCTGTTGGGAGTTGTGGCCGTGTGGAAAGTTCATTTGGCCCTGTGGAGGTGAGCTATGGCCCTGTAAAGAGAGCTTCTTTTCCTGTGGAGAGAGCTGGAGGGTGTTGTGGCCCTGTGGAAAGGTCTGTGGCCCTATGGATAGGCCCTTTAGCCTTGTGGAAGGGGCTGTGGCCGTGTGGTGCGAGCTGGAAGGAGTTGTGGGCTGTGGAAACGCCTGTGGTCCTGTGGAGACAGCTGAAGGGGTTGAGGCCCTGTGGAAAGGCCTGTGACCCTGTATAGGGGTCTGTGGCCCCGCAGAGGGGCATGTAGCGATGTAAAGAGAGCTGGAGGGAGTTGTGGCCTGAGGAAAAGGCCATGTGGAGCAGGCTGGAGAGGCCTGTGGAAGGCTCTGGAGTAAGATTTGGGCCTATGAAGTCCTTTGCAGTAAACGACATGCAACATGATAGCCTGTGGAGAGAGATGGAGGGGCTTGTGACACTGTGGAAAGGCCTGTGGCCCAGTAGGAGCCTGTGGTCCTGTGGAGAGAGCTGAAGGTGTTGTGGCCCTGTGGAAAGGATTTTTTACCGCAACAGAAACGCTGCGGAAAAATCCGCAGCATGGGCATTAACATTGCGGAATGCCACTAAGTACCATGGGGTGCGGATTAACAAGTGTTTCACAAGCGTTTCCGCTGCGTAAATTACGCAACATAAACGCTTGTAAATCGCTACGTGGGCACGCAGCCTGAGGCTGTGTTCACACACCACGCTTTTTTTCCGGCCCGGAGGAGAAGTGATGTCACAGAGGAGGATGAAGAATCCTGTTCCTCCTCCCCTTTGTGACATGTCTGCCAGCCCCCCTTTCATTTTGTAATATATTACTATACAGTACGAAATCAAAATTAAATAAATCAAGATGTATTAAAAATAATAAAGAATTAATACTTACCCTTTCAGACGCTTTTCGGTCTATCCGGTGCAGAGCCAAGGCCACGTCCTGAGCGACAGGACCTTCCATGATGTCACAGGAAGGTCCTGTCGATTGGTATTTGGCCTTGGTTCTGCACCGGATAGCCCTAAAAGGCATCGGAAAGGGTAAGTATTAATTCTATTGTGATGTCATAATACCCCACAACTATTAGTAGAGGCAAAAAAGTGACACATTTATTCCATTTTAATTATTGAAAGAAATTAGGCTTAAACCAAAAATGACATGATGGGGCGGATTGCCTGTAAAGATGCCTTCTTTTTAATGTATTGATCTTCATGGAATAAAGTAAAATTCATCATATGGAAACCGGTGCCAGCATTCCTTTTTTCATGTTTGGCTTTCAGGCGGTGGCCTACCGCCACTGAGCACCTGACCGGATCCACTGATTGGAAGGAGGGGGGAGCTTTCCATTTCCCAATTTTCTCATTTGGCTCCAAAAATAACATGTCAATCAAGAAAACTGGTATAAAGGAGCATGGCATAGGTGACATTTCTTTGCAAGCATTCAACCTGTGTAAAGAAAAAAAAGAATATTAAACAGTGCAGTATACTATATCAGGTTCCTTTACTCGAGCTGACCAATGGTCAATAGGTCACTCAAATGAGTCCTTTTAACTGACTAAAGGGGGGTGGAGGAGGCTGTGGCCCTGATGAAAGAGCTGAAAAGGGTTGTAGCCTTGTAGAAGGAGCCTGTGGAGAGAGCTGGAGGGGGTTATTGCCTTGGGGAAATGCCCATGGCTCTGTGGAAGGGACCTGTGGCCCTTTGAAAAAGGCCTTTGGACTTGTGGAGGGGGCTGTGGCCTTGTAAAGGGAGCCTCTGTCCTTTTTGAGAGAGACAGAGGGGGTTGTGGCCTTATGGAAAAGCCTATGACACAGTGAAAGGGCCCTGTGGAGAGAGGTGAAGGCGGTTGTGGCCCTGTATAAATGCCTGTAAACCTGTAGAAGGAGCCTGTTGTTCTGTGGAGAGAGCTTGAGGGGGTTATGGCCCTATGGAAATGACTATGGCCCTGTGGAATGGACCTATGGCTCTTTGCAAAGGGCCTTTGGCCTTGTGGAGGGGGCCCTTGCCCTGTAGAAGGAGCCTGTGGCCCTCTTGAGAGAGCCAGAGGAGGTTGTGGCACTATTTAAAGGCCAGTGGCCCTGTAGAAAGGCCCCTTGGCCTTGATGAAGGGGCTTGTGCCCTGCAGACGGGCCCCATGACTCTGTGTAGAGAGCTGGAGGGGGTTGTGGCCATGTGGAAAGTGCACTTGGCCCTGTGGAGGGGAGCTATGGCCCTGTAAAGAGAGTCTGTTGTCCTGTGGAATTGGAGGGGATTGTGGCCCTGTGGAAAGGCTTGTGGCCCGGCAGAAGGAGCCAGTGGTCCTGTGGAGAGAGCTGAAGGGGTTGAGGCCCTGTGGAGAGGCCTGTGACCCTGTATAGGGGTCTGTTGCCCCGCAGAGGGGCATGTGGCGATGTAAAGAGAGCTGGATGGAGTTGTGGCCTGTGGAAAAGGCCATGTGGAGCATGCTGGAGGGGCCTGTGGAAGGCTCTGGAGTAAGATGGGGGCCTATGAAGTCCTTTGCAGTAAACATCTAAATTTTCAAGCTTCGTGTCCGATTTGCAACAGGGTTGACTCCAATGTTGCCGAACTGCAACAAAAATTGACTCTTGTTGCAAAAGTGCAACATGATTGCCTGTGGAGAGAGCTGAATGGTGCTTGTGGCACTGTGGAAAGACCTGTGGCCCAGTAGTAGCCTGTGGTCCTGTGGAGAGAGCTGAGGGTGTTGTGGCCCTGTGGAAAGGCCTGTGACCCTGTATAGGGGTCCGTTGCCCTGTGGAGAGAGCTGGAGGGGCTTGTGCCCTATGGAAATGACTATGGCCATGTAGAAAGGCCCTTTGGCCTTGAAGACAGGGCTTGTGTCCTGCAGACGGGCCCTGTGTCTCTGTGGAAAGAGCTAAAGGGGGCTGTGGCCGTGCAGAAAGTGCATTTGGCCCTGTGGAGGGGAGCTATGGCTCTGTAAAGAGAGCTTGTTGTCCTGTGGAGAAGAGTTGGAGGGGATTGTGGCCCTGTGGAAATGCTTGTGGCCCGGCAGAAGGAGCCAGTGGTCCTGTGGAGAGAGCTGAAGGGGTTGAGGCCCTGTGGAAAGGCCTGTGACCCTGTATAGGGGTCTGTGGCCCCGCAGAGGGGCATGTGGCGATGTAAAGAGAGCTGGAGGGAGTTGTGGCCTGCGGAAAAGGCCATGTGGAGCGGGCTGGAGGGGCCTGTGGAAGGGTCTGAAGTAAGATTTGGGCCTATGAAGTCCTTTTTTCGGTAAACAACATGCAACATGATTGCCTGTGGAGAGAGCTAGAGGGACTTGTAGCACTGTGTAAAAGCCTGTGGCCGGGTAGGAGCCTGTGGTCCTGTGGAGAGTGCTGAAGGTGTTGTGGCCCTGTGGAAAGGCCTGTGACCCTGTATAGCGGTCCGTTGCCCTGTGGAGAGAGCTGGAGGGGCTCGTGCCCTATGGAAATGACTATGGCCATGCAGAAAGGCCTTTTGGCTTTGAAGAGGGGGCTTGTGCCCTGCAGACGGGCCCTGTAACTCTGTGGAGAGGGCTGTTGGGAGTTGTGGCCGTGTGGAAAGTGCATTTGGCCCTGTGGAGGTGAGCTATGGCCCTGTAAAGAGAGCTTCTTGTCCTGTGGAGAGAGCTGGAGGGGGTTGTGGCCATGTGGAAAGGTCTGTGGCCCTATGGATAGGCCCTTTGGCCTTGTGGAAGGGGCTGTGGCCCTGTGGTGAGAGGTGGAAGAAGTTGTGGGCTGTGGAAAAGCCTGTGGTCCTGTGGAGAGAGCTGAAGGGGTTGAGGCCCTGTGGAAAGGCCTGTGACCCTGTATAGGAGTCTGTGGCCCCGCAGAGGGGCATGTGGCGATGTAAAGAGAGCTGGAGGGAGTTGTGGCCTGAGGAAAAGGCCATGTGGAGCGGGCTGGAAAGGCCTGTGGAAGGCTCTGGAGTAAGATTTGGGCCTATGAAGTCCTTTGCAGTAAACAACATGCAACATGATTGCCTGTGGAGAGAGCTGGAGGGGCTTGTGGCACTGTGGAAAGGCCTGTGGCCCAGTAGGAGCCTGTGGTCCTATGGAGAGAGCTGAAGGTGTTGTGGCCCTGTGGAAAGGCCTGTGACCCTATATAGGGGTCCGTTGCCCTGTGGAGAGAGCTGGAGGGGCTCGTGCCCTATGGAAATGACTATGGCCATGTAGAAAGGCCTTTTGGCCTTGAAGAGGGGGCTTGTGCCCTGCAGATGGGCCTTGTGTCTCTGTGGAGAGAGCTAAAGGGGGCTGTGTCCATGCAGAAAGTGCATGTGGAGGGGAGCTATGGCCCGGTAAAGAGAGCTTGTTGTCCTGTGGAGAAGAGTTGGAGGGGATTGTGGCCCTGTGGAAAGGCTTGTAGCCCGGCAGAAGGAGGCAGTGGTCCTGTGGAGAGAGCTGAAGGGGTTGAGGCCCTGTGGAAAGGCATGTGACGCTGTATAGGGGTCTGTGGCCCCGCAGAGGGGCATGTGGCGATGTAAAGAGAGCTGGAGGGAGTTGTGGCCTGAGGAAAAGGCCATGTGGAGTGGGCTGGAGGGGCCTGTGGAAGGCTCTAGAGTAAGATTTGGGCCTATGAAGTCCTCTGCAGTAAGCAACATGCAACATGATTGCCTGTGGAGAGAGCTGAAGGTTTTGTGGCCCTGTGGAAAGGCCTGTGACCCTGTACAGGGGTCCGTTGCCCTGTGGAGAGAGCTGGAGGTGCTCGTGCCCTATGGGAATGACTATGGCCATGTAGAAAGGCCTTTTGGCTTTGAAGAGGGGGCTTGTGCCCTGCAGACGGGCCCTGTGACACTGTGGAGAGGGCTGTTGGGAGTTGTGGCCGTGTGGAAAGTGCATTTGGCCCTGTGGAGGTGAGCTATGGCCCTGTAAAGAGAGCTTCTTGTCCTGTGGAGAGAGCTGGAGGGTATTGTGGCCCTGTGGAAACGTCTGTGGCCCTATGAATAGGCCCTTTAGCCTTGTGGAAGGGGCTGTGGCCCTGTGGTGAGAGGTGGAAGGAGTTGTGGGCTGTGGAAAAGCCTGTGGTCCTGTGGAGACAGCTGAAGGGGTTGAGGCCCTGTGGAAAGGCCTGTGACCCTGTATAGGGGTCTGTGGCCCCGCAGAGGGGCATGTGGCGATGTAAAGAGAGCTGGAGGGAGTTGTGGCCTGAGGAAAAGGCCATGTGGAGCGGGCTGGAGAGGCCTGTGGAAGGCTCTGGAGTAAGATTTGGGCCTATGAAGTCCTTTTTTCGGTAAACAACATGCAACATGATTGCCTGTGGAGAGAGCTAGAGGGACTTGTAGCACTGTGGAAAAGCCTGTGGCCAGGTAGGAGCCTGTGGTCCTGTGGAGAGAGCTGAAGGTGTTGTGGCCCTGTGGAAAGGCCTGTGACCCTGTATAGGTGTCCGTTGCCCTGTGGAGAGAGCTGGAGGGGCTTGTGCCCTATGGAAATGACTATGGCCATGTAGAAAGGCCCTTTGGCCTTGAAGAGGGGGCTTGTGTCCTGCAGACGGGCCCTGTGTCTCTGTGGAGAGAGCTAAAGGGGGCTGTAGCCGTGCAGAAAGTGCATTTGGCCCTGTGGAGGGGATCTATGGCTCTGTAAAGAGAGCTTGTTGTCCTGTGGAGAAGAGTTGGAGGGGATTGTGGCCCTGTGGAAATGCTTGTGGCCCGGCAGAAGGAGCCAGTGGTCCTGTGGAGAGAGCTGAAGGGGTTGAGGCCCTGTGGAAAGGCCTGTGACCCTGTATAGGGGTCCGTTGCCCTGTGGAGAGAGCTGGAGGGGCTTGTGCCCTATGGAAATGACTATGGTCATGTAGAAAGGCCCTTTGGCCTTGAAGAGGGGGCTTGTGTCCTGAAGACGGGCCCTGTGTCTCTGTGGAGAGAGCTAAAGGGGGCTGTAGCTGTGCAGAAAGTGCATTTGGCCCTGTGGAGGGGAGCTATGGCTCTGTAAAGAGAGCTTGTTGTCCTGTGGAGAAGAGTTGGAGGGGATTGTGGCCCTGTGGAAATGCTTGTGGCCCGGCAGAAGGAGCCAGTGGTCCTGTGGAGAGAGCTGAAGGGGTTGAGGCCCTGTGGAAAGGCCTGTGACCCTGTATAGGGGTCTGTGGCCCCGCAGAGGGGCATGTGGCAATGTAAAGAGAGCTGGAGGGAGTTGTGGCCTGCGGAAAAGGCCATGTGGAGCGGGCTGGAGGGGCCTGTGGAAGGGTCTGAAGTAAGATTTGGGCCTATGAAGTCCTTTTTTCGGTAAACAACATGCAACATGATTGCCTGTGGAGAGAGCTAGAGCGACTTGTAGCACTGTGGAAAAGCCTGTCGCCGGGTAGGAGCCTGTGGTCCTGTGGAGAGAGCTGAAGGTGTTGTGGCCCTGTGGAAAGGCCTGTGACCCTGTATAGCGGTCCGTTGCCCTGTGGAGAGAGCTTGAGGGGCTCGTGCCCTATGGAAATGACTATGGCCATGCAGAAAGGCCTTTTGGCTTTGAAGAGGGGGCTTGTGCCCTGCAGACGGGCCCTGTGACTCTGTGGAGAGGGCTGTTGGGAGTTGTGGCCGTGTGGAAAGTGCATTTGGCCCTGTGGAGGTGAGCTATGGCCCTGTAAAGAGAGCTTCTTGTCCTGTGGAGAGAGCTGGAGGGTGTTGTGGCCATGTGGAAAGGTTTGTGGCCCTATGGATAGGCCCTTTGGCCTTGTGGAAGGGGCTGTGGCCCTGTGGTGAGAGGTGGAAGGAGTTGTGGGCTGTGGAAAAGCCTGTGGTCCTTTGGAGACAGCTGAAGGGGTTGAGGCCCTGTGGAAAGGCCTGTGACCCTGTATAGGGGTCTGTGGCCCCGCAGAGGGTGCATGTGGCGATGTAAAGAGAGCTGGAGGGAGTTGTGGCCGAAGGAAAAGGCCATGTGGAGTGGGCTGGAAAGGCCTGTGGAAGGCTCTGGAGTAAGATTTGGGCCTATGAAGTCCTTTGCAGTAAACAACATGCAACATGATTGCCTGTGGAGAGAGCTGGAGGGGCTTGTGGCACTGTGGAAAGGCCTGTGGCCCAGTAGGAGCCTGTGGTCCTGTGGAGAGAGCTGAAGGTGTTGTGGCCCTGTGGAAAGGCCTGTGACCCTGTATAGGGGTCCGTTGCCCTGTGGAGAGAGCTGGAAGTGCTCGTGCCCTATGGAAATGACTATGGCCATGTAGAAAGGCCTTTTGGCCTTGAAGACGGGGCTTGTGCCCTGCATACGGGCCTTGTGTCTCTGTGGAGAGAGCTAAAGGGGGCTGTGGCCGTTCAGAAAGTGCATTTGGCCCTGTGGAGGGGAGCTATGGCCCAGTAAAGAGAGCTTGTTGTCCTGTGGAGAAGAGTTGGAGGGGATTGTGGCCCTGTGGAAAGGCTTGGTGCCCGGCAGAAGTAGGCAGTGGTCCTGTGGAGACAGCTGAAGGGGTTGAGGCCCTGTGGAAAGGCCTGTGACCCTGTATAGGGGTCTGTGGCCCCGCAGAGGGGCATGTGGCAATGTAAAGAGAGCTGGAGGGAGTTGTGGCCTGAGGAAAACGCCATGTGGAGCGGGCTGGAGAGGGCTGTGGAAGGCTCTGGAGTAAGATTTGGGCCTATGAAGTCCTTTGCAGTAAACAACATGCAACATGATTGCCTGTGGAGAGAGCTGGAGGGGCTTGTGGCACTGTGGAAAGGCCTGTGGCCCAGTAGGAGCCTGTGGTCCTGTGGAGAGAGCTGAAGGTGTTGTGGCCCTGTGGAAAGGATTTTTAAGCGCAGCAGAAACGCTGCGGAAAAATCCGCAGCATGGGCATTAACATTGCGGAATGCCACTAAGTACCATGGGGTGCGGATTAACAAGTGTTTCACAAGCGTTTCCGCTGCGTAAATTACGCAACATATACGCTTGTAAATCGCTACGTGGGCACGCAGCCTGAGGCTGTGTTCACACACCACGCTTTTTTCCGGCCCGGAGGAGAAGTGATGTCACAGAGGAGGATGAAGAATCCTGTTCCTCCTCCCCTTTGTGACATGTCTGCCAGCCCCCCTTTCATTTTGTAATATATTACTATACAGTACGAAATCAAAATTAAATAAATCAAGATGTATTAAAAATAATAAAGAATTAATACTTACCCTTTCAGACGCTTTTCGGTCTATCCGGTGCAGAGCCAAGGCCACGTCCTGAGCGACAGGACCTTCCATGATGTCACAGGAAGGTCCTGTCGATTGGTATTTGGCCTTGGTTCTGCACCGGATAGCCCTAAAAGGCATCGGAAATGGTAAGTATTAATTCTATTGTGATGTCATAATACCCCACAACTATTAGTAGAGGCAAAAAAGTGACACATTTATTCCATTTTATTTATTGAAAGAAATTAGGCTTAAACCAAAAATGACATGATGGAGCGGATTGCCTGTAAAGATGCCTTCTTTTTAATGTATTGATCTTCATGGAATAAAGTAAAATTCATCATATGGAAACCGGTGCCAGCATTCCTTTTTTCATGTTTGGCTTTCAGGCGGTGGCCTACCGCCACTGAGCACCTGACCGGATCCACTGATTGGAAGGAGGGGGGAGCTTTCCATTTCCCAATTTTCTCATTTGGCTCCAAAAATAACATGTCAATCAAGAAAACTGGTATAAAGGAGCATGGCATAGGTGACATTTCTTTGCAAGCATTCAACCTGTGTAAAGAAAAAAAGAATATTAAACAGTGCAGTATACTATATCAGGTTCCTTTACTCGAGCTGACCAATGGTCAATAGGTCACTCAAATGAGTCCTTTTAACTGACTAAAGGGGGGTGGAGGAGGCTGTGGCCCTGATGAAAGAGCTGAAAAGGGTTGTAGCCTTGTAGAAGGAGCCTGTGGAGAGAGCTGGAGGGGGTTATTGCCTTGGGGAAATGCCTATGGCTCTGTGGAAGGGACCTGTGGCCCTTTGAAAAAGGCCTTTGGACTTGTGGAGGGGGCTGTGGCCTTGTAAAGGGAGCCTCTGTCCTTTTTGAGAGAGACAGAGGGGGTTGTGGCCTTATGGAAAAGCCTATGACACAGTGAAAGGGCCCTGTGGAGAGAAGTGAAGGCGGTTGTGGCCCTGTATAAATGCCTGTAAACCTGTAGAAGGAGCCTGTTGTTCTGTGGAGAGAGCTTGAGGGGGTTATGGCCCTATGGAAATGACTATGGCCCTGTGGAATGGACCTATGGCTCTTTGCAAAGGGCCTTTGGCCTTGTGGAGGGGGCCCTTGCCCTGTAGAAGGAGCCTGTGGCCCTCTTGAGAGAGCCAGAGGAGGTTGTGGCACTATTTAAAGGCCAGTGGCCCTGTAGAAAGGCCCCTTGGCCTTGATGAAGGGGCTTGTGCCCTGCAGACGGGCCGCATCACTCTGTGTAGAGAGCTAGAGGGGGTTGTGGCCATGTGGAAAGTGCATTTGGCCCTGTGGAGGGGAGCTATGGCCCTGTAAAGAGAGCCTGTTGTCCTGTGGAATTGGAGGGGATTGTGGCCCTGTGGAAAGGCTTGTGGCCGGTAGAAGGAGCCAGTGGTCCTGTGGAGAGAGCTGAAGGGGTTGAGGCCCTGTGGAGAGGCCTTTGACCCTGTATAGGGGTCTGTTGCCCCGCAGAGGGGCATGTGGCGATGTAAAGACAGCTGGATGGAGTTGTGGCCTGTGGAAAAGGCCATGTGGAGCGTGCTGGAGGGGCCTGTGGAAGGCTCTGGAGTAAGATGGGGGCCTATGAAGTCCTTTGCAGTAAACATCTAAATTTTCAAGCTTCGTGTCCGATTTGCAACAGGGTTGACTCCAATGTTGCCGAACTGCAACAAAAATTGACTCTTGTTGCAAAAGTGCAACATGATTGCCTGTGGAGAGAGCTGGATGGTGCTTGTGGCACTGTGGAAAGACCTGTGGCCCGGTAGTAGCCTGTGGTCCTGTGGAGATAGCTGAAGGTGTTGTGGCCCTGTGGAAAGGCCTGTGACCCTGTATAGGGGTCCGTTGCCCTGTGGAGAGAGCTGGAGGGGCTTGTGCCCTATGGAAATGACTATGGCCATGTAGAAAGGCCCTTTGGCCTTGAAGAGGGGGCTTGTGTCCTGCAGACGGGCCCTGTGTCTCTGTGGAGAGAGCTAAAGGGGGCTGTGGCCGTGCAGAAAGTGCATTTGGCCCTGTGGAGGGGAGCTATGGCTCTGTAAAGAGAGCTTGTTGTCCTGTGGAGAAGAGTTGGAGGGGATTGTGGCCCTGTGGAAATGCTTGTGGCCCGGCAGAAGGAGCCAGTGGTCCTGTGGAGAGAGCTGAAGGGGTTGAGGCCCTGTGGAAAGGCCTGTGACCCTGTATAGGGGTCTGTGGCCCTGCAGAGGGGCATGTGGCGATGTAAAGAGAGCTGGAGGGAGTTGTGGCCTGCGGAAAAGGCCATGTGGAGCGGGCTGGAGGGGCCTGTGGAAGGGTCTGAAGTAAGATTTGGGCCTATGAAGTCCTTTGCAGTAAACATCTAAATTTTCAAGCTTCGTGTCCGATTTGCAACAGGGTTGACTCCAATGTTGCCGAACTGCAACAAAAATTGACTCTTGTTGCAAAAGTGCAACATGATTGCCTGTGGAGAGAGCTGGATGGTGCTTGTGGCACTGTGGAAAGACCTGTGGCCCGGTAGTAGCCTGTGGTCCTGTGGAGAGAGCTGAAGGTGTTGTGGCCCTGTGGAAAGGCCTGTGACCCTGTATAGGGGTCCGTTGCCCTGTGGAGAGAGCTGGAGGGGCTTGTGCCCTATGGAAATGACTATGGCCATGTAGAAAGGCCTTTTGGCCTTGAAGAGGGGGCTTGTGCTCTGCAGACGGGCCTTGTGTCTCTGTGGAGAGAGCTAAATGGGGCTGTGTCCATGCAGAAAGTGCATTTGGCCCTGTGGAGGGGAGCTATGGCCCTGTAATGAGAGCTTGTTGTCCTGTGGAGAAGAGTTGGAGGGTATTGTGGCCCTGTGGAAATGCTTGTGGCCCGGCAGAAGGAGCCTATGGTACTGTGGAGAGAGTTGAAGGGGTTGTTTGCCCGCAGAGGGGCATGTAGTGATGTAAAGAGAGCTGGAGGGAGTTTTGCTCTGCTAAAAAAGGCCATGTGGAGTGGGCTGGAGGGGCCTGTGGAAGGCTCTGGAGTAAGATTGGGGCCTATGAAGTCTTTTGCAGTAAACAACATGCAACATGATTGCCTGTGGAAAGAGCTGGAGGGGCTTGTGGCACTGTGTAAAGGCCTGTGGCCCGGTAGGAGCCTGTGGTCCTGTGGAGAGAGCTGAAGGGGCTTGTGGCCCTGTGGAAAGGCCTGTGACCCTGTATAGTGGTCTGTTGCCCTGTGGAGAGAGCTGGAGGGGCTTGTGGCCCTGAGGAAAGGGCCTATGGCCCTGTGGAGAGAGCTGAAGGTGGGTGCGGCCCTGTGGAAAGGCCTGTGACCCTGAAGAGGGATCTGTGGCCCTTCAAATGGGCCTGTTGCCCTGTGGAGAGAGCTGGAGTGGGTTATGGCCCTGTGGAAATGCCTATGGCACTGCGGAAAGGGACCTCTGGCCCTTTGCAAAGGGTCATTGGCCTTGTGGAGTGGGCTATTGCCCTGTTGACGGGCCTGTGGCCCTGTGTGATTGTTGATAGCCTGACAAATCATCCCATAAAAACTTGCATATTTTTCAAGGATCCTGTAGCTTAAAGATGTTTCCTGACAATTCACTTTAATGTTCAGGAAGCATCCTACAGCAACAAGATTCTTAAAAAATACACAAGTGTTAAACACTGTGTAGCTTTGTGGTTACTTACCAATTAATCTTCTCTGCTGCAACTTGAGTAGTGCTTCTTACCTTTGACCTACAGGAAGAGGTGTGCATGAGAGAGAGTCATTGAGAGGCACATAGAGGCAAAGAAGGGAGCAAAGGGGCAAAGGTAGGCACATAGAGGGATGCAAAAGGTAAATAGAAGCACAGGGAGGGACAGAGAGGCACAGAGACCGATAGAGAGCCACAGATGGGCAAAGACAGAGATTGAGAGGCTCGTGAAGGCACAGAGACAAAAAAAGGCACTTTGGATGGAAAGAGAGCACCAGAGAGAGAGCATGCGAGAGAGTGGTGCAATGGGGAGAGATCAAAAGCGAGCGCCAGTGATGCACTGGAGACTGAGAGAGCACAAAAGAGAGCAGTGCACTATAAAGACAGAGGAGTGCCAGAGAGCGGTGCACTGGAAAGAGAGTGAAAGAGCACCAGAGAGCATTGCACTGCGGAGAGAGAAAGAGAGAAAGAGACAGAAAGCAGTGTGCCAGTGTAAAAGGGCACCAGAGAGTGATGCACTGACTGGACAAATGGTCATTTTTATAGGCAGTTCTACATGTCGGGTTGCTGGACAGCTGGGGGTCATGCTTACCGTTGTTAGGGATGGTAATATATTCTGCTTCCCTAGGCCTGATTTCCAGGGACTGCACTGCTCTGACTGGCAGGAGCACTTTTATGGCTACCTGACCTTTAAATTATTATGGATTCTAGTAATACTGACAAAGCATTAGACTAAACGGCTCAGAAACCTGACGGTAGTAAATGATTGTGCCATTTGAACAGTTGTCAGAATTGTTTCATCATAGCCATAGGACTTCCACTTTATATTTATCTTTAAAATAGTTATTAAAAGGACTCTGTCACCAGGTTTTTGACATCCCATCGGACAGCAGCATAATGTAGAGATAGAAATCCTGATCCAGCAATGTTTCACTTACTGAGCTCCTTGCTGTCATTTTGATAAAATTACTGTTTTCTCTGTTGCAGATTTGGCAGCTCCCAAGTATGACTTGACTACTGGAGTAGTGCTCTAATGATAATCTCCAGATGATTTAACAGTGTTTTAATGCAAACTACACTGAGCAGCCTAGTAAGTGATACATCACTGGAATAAAGATGTCTGTGTCCACATTATGGTGCGCTCAGATGAGATGGCTAAAACCTGGTGACATAATCCCTTTAACACTAATACAAACAGTACAAATGTTTATAATAAAGAAAATCTTCTCCCATTGCTTCGAGGGCCCCGTTCACCTGGAATTGTAGAACAACCTAGAATAGAAAAGAAACAAATAAAACATGAATTCAGAAACTTTAACAAGACCGGAACTTTAGTCTCCGAAACACCTCATTCTTTCTTGGGAGCTGATCACTGCCGTCTTCTTAATCTCTTTAAAGGAAAGAAGGGGAATACATATGTTAAAACCGAAATGTTTATTGTTCAAGGACAATGTGAATGAGTATATTGACCAATTACCCTGGGTGTTTCCTTTTCCTCAACTGCATCCCTGTCTTCATGGACCTTGTTGTGACCCTAGGTTCGATTGGTGCTCTCCGCCTGATATAAATAATAACATTACATTTTCTGGGCACTTAGAGTGGTATAAGGATATCTTCTATCAATCCTAAAAGTTTAGGCATCGAGGTTTGTTCTACGATGGAGATATCATCAATAAACGCCTGTAATATACCCTTCCGCATACTGTCTACAAGTGGCCGCTACTGAGAGCACTTTGCCTGGGTATAGGTGCTGAGGATGCTCGGAAGAACAAGTCATTGTCCATAACATCACAAGCTATGTACAGTTTGCCAACTCCTACTAGCTTGCTTGATTTAATAATATACCCACCTTTGAGTCTTAGTATTTAAATTTGACACACCGAGGTCCTCTGTTTCACCCTGGGCACTGTAGTCTTCAGCTTGCTGGACCATTTGCTCCTCTTCTCCATTGCTCCCTTCTGCTTCTCTTTAGGGGAGATAGAAAACAGAATATTACATTTTATCAACAATTTGGTGAAATAGATCATAACTGCTTTGCAATAAATTACCTTGAGCTGCTGGGTTGAGGTTGATTTTCCGATGATTTCCCTGCTGCCAAGACCAGTGTGTATGCTTGGCAGAGTTCTCCTAACGTTTTTTCTCTGTAATTCCTCTCTGCTGTCATGTTGGAATGACTGAGATATTTGGAGAAAAGATACCTCTGTGTCTCTGTTAAATGTGACACGGTCCATGTTTCACAAGTTTTTCTTGCCACCTGACTAGAGATGGATTTAAATTTGTACCTAGATAGCAATAGAGTAGATCATAAATACATGGCACAACATCTAATATGTAGGATTTTTAACTTTTAAGACTTACTTCTTCTGGTAGCGATGAAGGTCGGTGGATACATTATATATCTGTCTTCCTGTAGTCGATAAGAAGAATTTATCTGGACTGTCTTTTTTGGCCAGCACCCGTCTCACTTTTTTAAAGTAGATGTTAAACCACTGTAAATAAACAAAACAAAAAACAGTAAACCACTTAATAAAAATTGAGTTGGGCCCTTCAATATTAAGATAAGAAAATTTGAAATAGACTAAATTAATTACTGGAGTCAATGACCGCACCAACGTGAGGGAGGGATGTGCCTGACCAGGAGAGCGAAACCTACAGACTAAAAGGGCGGTATCTCTCCTCCGCCTCAGTTGGATTTCAGAGCATGATAGGAACCACACAATCTAAATATATAGAAAAGTCACCTCACACCAAACATATGTCAGACTATAAACTGCCCACCATTCATTTAAAGTGCAGAACATCTGTGATAAGGGAGAGCATATCTGTTCCTACTGATAATGCATTCTGGATGCTGCTGCAACAAGCATTATTGTTAAGAAAATGCACTATTCTGGACACCGATACTATGGTTTAGCATCCTGGATACTGCAGGGAAATAAGGGAAAGACTCCCAACACACCTGCATGAGGATGTAGCACCAAGTTGTCCTGTAAAATCTGGTTAAAGGGAGGATCTACTAAAAGGGACAGAATGCCACTAATCCTACGGGTTGAAGTCATGACAACTAACAGATCCCTCTCTTATGTGGGTGCCGTCGTAGTGACAGGAACATCTTACCTTTTCTTCTTCTTCAGTAAGCACAAAACAGGCTACTTGGTGGGCAGCAGTCTTATGGCATTTAACTCCGACAATTATTAGCTGTTCATTTTGATAGATGTGACGCATCCTCTCTGTCCACTCAGAAACCTGTGAGTCAAGACATGGGAAAGTTAGATAGACATGTGGCTTTAAATCAGGATAATGAGTAGGTTGTTACTTACCGTCATGTTTCTGACAACTCCTGGTCTTTGTAAGTGTTTTAGTATGATTAAGGCCTCAAGGTAATAGAGAATCTCCAACTGATGCACTTCATTTCGGGATCCTCCTTGGACATCCTCGATGGCTTGCAGGAAAGCTGGCTTTGCAACGGTCAGGATCTCCTGGCATTGCTGAGGTGTTTTGTCCAATTTATGCAACTCCAGGTACCTAAGAGAAAGATTAATAAATGTGACTGATAGGTGAGGCCTATTTTTAAGTCATGTATGAAAAATCCTGGCGGGAGAGAGAAAAGAGAAAAAATAATAATTGTGCATACATCTGAAAGGATAAAAATTAGCTGACATACCTTTTGCTGACAACTTCTTTTGCAACTACCTTGGAAAATTTCTTCTGAATATCCGCAGTCACATACTGGAAATACTTCATTGCCTTGAAGAGTTTTTCATTTTTATCGCGTAAATTGGTTGCAAATAGTTGATAATGTACAAATTTCCGGACATTCTTAATGTAGTTGGTGACAGTTTGGTTGCACAGACCGAGATCTTGAATGTTTTTGAAAAATAAATGGGCGTTTTCAATCTTTGTCGCAAAGTTGAGGCTCACACGGCGTTTGTTCATAAAGTATAAAAACCTTGACACATTTTCAGCAATTTGTTTGTATCTTTCCAGCTTGCAATGGTTCTGCAAATAAGAGGAAAAACCTTTTAATATTGGATGAGACAGAGAATGGCGATCATAATAACCTGCATCTTTCATTTTGATCCTCTTGTCAACAGTCCATTTCTGGCTTGTCATCCTACAAATTTGGAAGAAAGAACAACAGGTCAGAGTAGAAACAAATTACAACTTTGAGAAAAATACTGTGTAAGCATATACAGCATATATATAGTGACGTCCTGCCAATGACAGTAGACTATGCAGCCGCTATGGGGCCTGTGAGTCCAGGGTTCCCTGTAACGACGCATTCATGGGGCCCTCACCCAGTGGAAGAATCTGGGGAAATGTCGGGGACCTTGACAGCTGGGGGTTCCACTCACCGTTGTCAGGGGTGGTAAACATTTCTGTGTCCCCAGGCCCGATTTCTGTGGACCCCAGTGCTCTGACTGGCAGCAGCACTTTGCTGGCTGCCTGCCCTTTATACGCAGCATCCACTGCTGAACACTGCGTGTTCTGAAGTTCATCTGTGGGTAAAGCTAGTACATCATCCTCTACTGGCCCACAGATGAAAATCGTAATGGCAGTGCATTTTAGTATGCCCCGCCAAAGCTGTGTGCCCCACAGAGCTGTCTGTGTGTAGGGCACTTTTTTGGCATCCTGTTTTATGGCTGCAATGGAAGGGAAATCTATTGCCTAAAATAGGAGAAAAAATTACTTTGTAAGGGCTGTAAAGTTGTGGGATATGCTATTAATTGTCCCAGTTAAACATTATTTGTATTGTTTTTTTGCTCAATATATATATATAGATAGATAGATAGATAGATAGATAGATAGATAGATATAAAAGCATGATGAGTGAGAATGTTACACACACTAACTGACCTCGGCCTGTCTTCATCTGTTTGGCTGGTATTTTCCTTTCTTTCTCTGGTCTCTGGTTGTTGATCGGCTTCACTGTCGAATGTTTCAGAGGATGTATAGTCTTCTGCAGCTGAAAGATGCACCAATTCAGGATTTGATATGGCTCGGCGTGCCGATGTGCCAGTTGATGTAGATGGCTCCTCATCTTCAACAGTCCTGTAAATTATAAAAATCCTTAGTAATAACGTGAAGTACAATCTTGAGTAGGCCAGCAGTGTTGACAATTTTTTAAAGTGGCCTAAAAGCCAGCATGTGCTGAGGCCAAGGCAATGTTTGAGCAAGGGATTAAAGTAAATTCCTTGTATAAATTTACACTGACCTGTAGACATCATAATCCTCTGTGACAGGCGGCTCTTCCACTGTGACGGGCGGCTCTTCCTCTGGGACGGGCGGCTCTTCCTCTGGGACGGGCGGCTCTTCCTCTGGGACGGGCGGCTCTTCCTCTGGGACGGGCGGCTCTTCCTCTGGGACTGGCGGCTCTTCCTCTGGGACGGGCGGCTCTTCCTCTGGGACGGGCGGCTCTTCCTCTGGGACGGGCAGCTCTTCCTCTGGGACGGGCGGCTCTTCCTCTGGGACGGGCGGCTCCTCCTCGATGACTGTAGACATTTCCTCCTCAACAGACATCACTTCCTCCTCATTAGGCAGCTCTTGCTCACTGGTTGTCAGCTCATCCTGCACAGGTGATGCCCCCTCATCTTCAACAATCCTGTAAATATAAAATACACGTGATTATTTGGCATAGTTCAGAACATATATGCAAATCTATAAAGCTTACACAAGTATGAACATCAGTATTCAAAGAATAAGATGCTAGTGGGGCATACCTGGCCATAGTTGGTTTCTCGGGTACTATAAACCCTCTGTCCTCCAGGAAGGAGATAAGATCGTCCTTTGTAGTGATCTCTGGAATCTTGTCATAAGGGATATATGTTCCTTTTGTTGCAATTGCTATCAGTGAGTTTCTAGATTCTTTCACTAGCGCATCCTTCTCCTCTTCTGTACAGTATCTAAGGCATTGTCGTGTAAGGTGCTGTGGCAGTTGAGTAAATGTTTTGTAACATAGTGGACATGTCTTCAGCATCCTGAAGCCGCTGTTAAAAAGAAAAATGTAAGATCAGGAACAATATCAGTGAGAATCTAGCTTTTCCACCCACTAATATCAACCAGCATTTTTTATGTTTCAGCAGGATAACTGGATTTCAAAAATCTGATTTTTTTTTTTTACAACAAATACACAGCTCATGAGAAAAGGCACGTCTCATCATTGCCATAGATTTTTTTTAAAAAGATGAGGGCTGGCTCTAGAGTGTATTTTGACCACCAATAGCCAGCCCTCATTTTTGGTCACAAAAACGGACAAACGTACACAATTTTTTAAGGAGCAATTGTTTAGCACAAGTTAATGCACTTTTATAGCATACTACACAAATTGTGGCAATATTGTGCACATAACACATGCGGTTTTTTATCATATGCATGTTCCTAGATCTTGCGCAAATCTGAGGTTTTGTAAATGTTTTTTCCCAGCAATATGCGCTCCTGAAGGATGATGATGGAACTTGATATTCGGATTCAAAGAATTTTTATTTCAAACTAAAATACAACCGGTTTCGACTTCTTTGAGTCTTCCTCAGGTATAACATCATGCATATAAACAGATCTATCTACACACTTTTTATAGCAGATATCCTTGCTTGTCATTTTGGGTGGAGACTGAAAGATCTGTTTTTCAGACACACCCAGATACTCAGATATGCAGGATTTTGCACTCTGAGGAATCTAACAAAACCCATATACTAAATGACTTTCATACAGTTTAAAAAAAAAAAAAAAAAAAATTTTTACACACAAATTTTTTTTTTTTTTTTTTTTTCCTTTTTTTCTCCTTTCCTTCCTTCCTTCACACAGAAAGTATTTTCTTTTCTAAAAACACTATAAATATAATTATAATTTTACCATATATAAAATGTCTTCTAAAATGTTATTGAACATACTAAAAGTTTGATTTCATACAGAAATGTAAAATCCTGCAAAAATGTACATTATGACAAAATTTAAAACCTTTTCTTTCTTCATATTAAAACCATTATCAAATACAATTTAGTAGAAAAAAAAAAAAATATATATATATATATATATATATATATATATATATATATATACACATACACATATATATATATACATACATACACACATATACACATACATGCACACATGCATATATACACACGAAAAAAAAAATATATATATGCATGCACATGCATACCTGTCGACATTTGCATGTCAAATACCCTCTATAATATCATTTAATCCATCTGGGTATAATGTACCCAGACGGAAGATCCAATATGATTCTTTCCGGTTTAAATTTTGTACCCTATTAGTACAATTCTCAGGTATTTGCTCCAACGGGGTCACGGAAATATTAAATATTTTATTATGCTTCAAACATAAGTGCCGAGATAAGCTCTGTTTTAAAAACCCATTTTTGGTATTGTGCCTGTGGCCATTCATACGGGATCGGAGGGACTGGATGGTCCGACCCACGTATTGCAGGCCACAGGTACAGGTAATGACATATATTACAAAATCACTATCACATGTTAATTTTTGTGTGATTGCTATAGTTTCACCCGTACTGTACGATGTAATGTACTGAGTCATATGATTGATGATTTTGCAGGTACAACATTTTCGGGAGCCACATCGATGGACCCCCGATTTGAAAGCATCCGTTTTATTTGTCCTAGTTTTTTCTTTTTTCTTAATACATTCCTGTTCCCCATCTTTGGTCATTCTGAGATTACTAGGGGCAATTATACCCTTCACTGTTTGGCCCCTACGAAAGGTAATATTGGGTCTATCTGGTAGAAGTTTTTTCAAAAATGTATCCTTTTTCAACAAGTACCAGTATTTATTTAAAATGTTTCTTATCTCCGTATTACTACGATTGAAAGCGGTAATAAAGTTATACTGCCACCCATCTTTTTTTCTTTCCTTATTCTTATTAATTATCTGCTTGGGCTTTTCTCCTCCTTCCTTCGTTATCCCCTCCTCCACATCCTTATTTTTGTTATTCTCTCTAGATAAGCACAGCTGCTGAGTTCTTGCTAGATTAGTTCTGTATGCTGCCATAATTAATCGTTTTGGATATTTCTTATCTGTAAACCTATTGATCAGAATTTTTGATTGTTCCACATAATCTTCCTTATTTGTATTATTTCTCCTAATTCGACGAAATTGGCTATAAGGAATGTTTTGCTTCCATTTTTGATGGTGTGCGCTCCGAAAATCAAGGAAGCCATTAGTATCAGTTTTCTTAAAGTACGTTTTAGTGCTGATTTTTTTATTTTTATGGGATATTTCTAAATCGAGGAAATTTATTTTTTCTTTATTGACCTGTGCAGAAAACGTGATCCCCCAGTCATTCCTATTTAATGTCGTGATGAATTCTCGAGCTTCAACCTCAGTACCTTTCCAAAAAATGATTAGATCGTCAATATAGTGACGATAATATAATATGTTGTTACAGTGGGGGTGCTGACACAAGGGCGATGAGGACTCGAAGCATCCCATGAAAAGATTTGCGAAACTTGGGGCTACCCGAGTCCCCATCGCTGTGCCAAGCCGCTGTATATACAATTGCCCCTGGAAAGTGAAAAGGTTATGTTCCAATATAAATTTTAGACCCATTATTAAAAATCGTCTCTGATTTTCTGGCATATCTACTATCCCATTCAAATAATGTGAAACTGAATTGATTCCCAATATGTGTTCAATATTGGAGTAGAGAGCATGTACGTCTAAGGTTATGAACATGTAATCTTCTTCCCATGTAAAATGTTCACATTCTTTTATTAATTGACTGGAGTCTAGGAGAAAAGAGGGTAATTTTCTAACTAGATCCTGTAAGTGCAGATCGATGTAATGTGACAGTTGACTGGTTAGTGACCCTATACCCGAAATAATCGGTCGTCCGGGAGGTTTCACAGGGTCTTTATGCACCTTTGGCAGGTGATAAAAGAGGGCTGTATTTGGATTTTTGTTAGTCAGGAATCGTTTTTCCCTTTTATTTATGATGTCTTGTTTGAAGGCAGTGTCTATCAACCTATGATATTCTTCAATATGTTTTTTGGAAGGGTCAACATCTAATTTTTTATAATATTTTGCGTCTGATAATATATTGTATGCTTCCTCCAAATAGTCATCTCGGTCCTGAATGACAATACCCCCTCCTTTATCTGCCCCTCTAATCACGATTTTTTCATTGTCCTTTAGTTTTATTAAGGCTTCTTTTTCTTCCTTTGAAATATTCGTTTTTTGAATAGATCTTTTATTCCTGGTTCTTACTCCAGAACTCATGTTTTCTGTTTTCCCTTTTTGTATGTTTTTCTCTCCAGTCCTATTTAATCCCCGAAATTCCTCGGATACCAAAGCGTAAAAAGTATCCAAATGGCTGCCCCGGTGGTGAGTGGGGTTAAAATTGGATTTGGGGCGGACATTTTTATGTATACTATTACTGGGTTGTATGGTATCAGCTTTTTCAATAGTTTTTCCTTCATTCGTATCTTTACACCCTGCTGTTCGATCCATTATAGCAAAATGTCTAATAAGTGTTAATTTGCGGACATATTTATTTAGATCTAGGAATAAATGAAAAGGCCTGGCTCTCTGTGTGGGACAGAAGCCCAGACCTTTATATAGAATTGCTTCTTCAGCCTTAGAGAGTTGGTATTTAGATAAATTAAATAATTTTATCGTACTGTTCTCTACATTCCCTTCAATATTATTCTTTTTTATACACCTCCTTCTTATGGGGAGACCAGAGTTTTTTTCTTTTCTCCCTCCTCTAGAACCTCTGGTCCTCCTTTTCTTTTTGAGGATTGCAACGGTGTTGGAGGAAAATACTTTGTGATCAGATTCTTCTTTTGTACCTGTATTGGAGACGCTACCAGCGAGCCAGTCTCCAGACTGGGTAAAATGATCTCCGTGGGTGGTCGTGTTGGTCTTGGTACAATCTCTAAAAAAGATATATTTGAATTTGCTGGAGAAGGAGATGGTGCTTGCACTACTGTGGTGTAAAGATTAGGTGATTCAGTGGTGTTATGTGTTGTGAAAATACTATAGTTAGAGCATAATTCAGATATGTGATTCTGTGGTCGTATTATTACCTGTGATTTTGTATTAGACTCTACTAAATTGGGAGAAAGAAAGGAGAAGAGTGAATTGTTGAATTCCTCTTCCTCCATAATTGATATATCTCCCTCAGAATTATGTGTACTAGTCTCCTCGCTAGCTGCCCCATAAATTCTTTTCTTATGTAACGGTAGAGAAATCGCACCTGGAGTGGAAGATATGACCCTAGTATTTTGTTTCTCTGGTTCCAAAATATTATTATTTTTATTCATGTTATTTTTGATATTCATTTTTGGAATAGCCCCTGCTTCCAACGCAGTAAAGGTTCTTTGGGGTTTAAATGAACCCTCCATACGGGCAGAATTAGTCTTAGAATTATAAAAGGTACGCAAACCCTTTACTATTTCATTTTGTTTTTTCAAAAACCTATTATTATCTACCTCTAATTCTCTCCCTACAATCCCCTCTTGTTTCATACAAATCTGAGGTTTTGCAAGAATTATTTAGATTGACAAAGATACCGTGCAAAAAATTAATGTGGTATTGACTATGCAAATGCTTATACAGTTTTGCACATGACCGGCACTCATTTATCAGTCAAAAAGGAGAAAAAACGAGTGAGCGAGCAAGTACATATACAGTTTAAAGCCTTTTCACACTGCAAACTTTGAAAGATACAGAAAGACCGCGCCAAAAACATAAACCCTTTCTGTGACTGAGCCTGAACAATTGCAAGCCTTAACATGATGTTATAATACACTTTCACACCACAATCCTTCCCCCTCCCCCCACCACAGTAATACAACCAAGCTAAAAAGTTTGCAGAGGTCACAGAGAGGACATCAGATTAGGCACCTGATTCCAGTACAAACTATATGAGTACAAGCATACTTATACACCTGATTCCAGTACAAGCTATATGAGTACAAGTATACTTATACACCTGATTCCAGTACAAGCTATATGAGTACAAGTATACTTATACACCTGATTCCAGTACAAGCTATATGAGTACAAGTATACTTATACACCTGATTCCAGTACAAGCTCAGATGATGCTGCAGTATAGTTAGGCACCTGATCCCAATACATGCTGTATGTTAACCTCTTCTGCAAATACTCCCATGGTCTCAGTGTACCCCAGAATGCATGCTGCAATGGTGTCCAGAAAGAGTATTTCTAGAAGCAACACATACCTCTGCAGATTCATATTTCCCTCCCACTCACTATCCCACCAGGTGTACTTACCTTCTTTTGGGCGGCATGGTTGTAATTGGCTAAGGTCACAGCTTCTCTTGTGCACTAATCACCCTTGTTGCTCCTGAGCACTGGATCAAATTAAACTTCCCTCCAAAACTCCTTTTCCTTTTCCTAAAATGATGCACTTGTCAGTGATTGGTTTATTTGAATGTAAATCATGAATCTGCTCCGATTGGTTAATGCAACTTAGTAGGCGTAGCTTTTTCTTGATGAGAGCTGGCTACAGGTACTTCCAGGACGACCCGTAGCCAGCCCTCACCCTTGGATTAGCTCAATGAGGATGAGAGCTGGCTACAGGTACTTCCAGGATGACCCGTAGCCAGCCCTCACCCTTGGAATCGTTCAATGACGATGAGAGCTGGCTACAGGTACTTCCAGGATGACCCGTAGCCAGCCCTCACCCTTGGAATAGCTCAATGAGGATGAAAGCTGGCTACAGGTGCTTCCAGGACGACCCGTAGCCAGCCCTCACCCTTGGAATAGCTCAATGAGGATGAGAGCTGGCTACAGGTACTTCCAGGATGACCCGTAGCCAGCCCTCACCCTTGGAATCGTTCAATGAAGGTGAGGGCTGGCTACTGGTTTGATGATACCAAAAGCACTTAAAATTCAATCTGCAACAAAAAAGTCGCTCTGACGCCGCCGTTCAGGGCTGCGTCCGTTATCACGCTCATCTGATGAATTACGGAAAAAAAACGTAAACTTTATAGTTTTTTTGGCGCTCTTATTTCACCGCCCGTTCCTACGTGCCGCCATTCAGCGCAGCTTCCGTTATCACGCTCATCTAATGAATTATGGAAAAAAAACGTAAACTTTATAGTTTTTTTGGCGCTCTTATTTCACCGCCCGTTCCCACGCGCCGCGGTACAGCGCACCTTCCGTTATCACGCTCATCTTATGAATTACGGAAAAAAACGTAAACTTTATAGTTTTTTTGGCGCGCTTATTTCACCGCCCGTTCCTACGCGCCGCCGTTCAGCGCAGCTTCCGCTATCACGCTCATCTGATGAATTACGGAAAAAACCCGAAAACTTATAGTTTTTTGACGCGCTTATTTCACTGCCCGTTCCTACGCGCCTCCGTTCAGTGCAGCGTCCGTTATCACGCTCATCTGATGAATTACGGAAAAAAAAACGTAAAATTTATATTTTTTTGGGCGCGCTTATTTCACCGCCCGTTCCTACGCGCCGCCGTTCAACGCAGCGTCCGTTATCACGCCCATCTAATGAATTATGGAAAAAAAACGTAAACTTTATAGTTTTTTTGGCGCGCTTATTTCACAGCCCGTTTCTACGCGCCGCCGTTCAGCGCACCTTCCGTTATCACGCTCATCTGATGAATTACGTAAAAAAAACGTAAACTTTATAGTTTTTTTGGCGCGCTTATTTCACCGCCCGTTCCTACGCGCCGCCGTTCAGCGCAGCTTCCGTTATCACGCTCATCTGATGAATTACGGAAAAAAAACGTAAATTTTATAGTTTTTTTGGCGCGCTTATTTCACCGCCCGTTCCTACGTGCCGCCGTTCAGCGCAGCGTCCGTTATCACCCTCATCTGATGAATTACGGAAAAAAAACGTAAACTTTATAGTTTTTTTGGCGCGCTTATTTCACCGCCCGTTCCTATGCGCCGCCGTTCAGCGCAGCGTCCGTTATCACGCTCAATGAGGATGAGAGCTGGCTACAGGTACTTCCAGGACGACCCGTAGCCAGCCCTCACCCTTGGAATAGCTCAATGAGGATGAGAGCTGGCTACAGGTGCCTCCAGGGCGACCCCTAGCCAGCCCTCACCCTTGGAGCAGCTCAATGAGGATGAGAGCTGGCTACAGGTGCCTCCAGGGCGACCCCTAGCCAGCCCTCACCCTTGGAGCAGCTCAATGAGGATGAGAGCTGGCTACAGGTGCCTCCAGGGCGACCCCTAGCCAGCCCTCACCCTTGGAGCAGCTCAATGAGGATGAGAGCTGGCTACAGGTGCCTCCAGGGCGACCCCTAGCCAGCCCTCACCCTTGGAGCAGCTCAATGAGGATGAGAGCTGGCTACAGGTGCCTCCAGGACGACCCCTAGCCAGCCCTCACCCTTGGAGCAGCTCAATGAGGATGAGAGCTGGCTACAGGTGCCTCCAGGGCGACCCCTAGCCAGCCCTCACCCTTGGAGCAGCTCAATGAGGATGAGAGCTGGCTACAGGTGCCTCCAGGGCGACCCCTAGCCAGCCCTCACCCTTGGAGCAGCTCAATGAGGATGAGAGCTGGCTACAGGTGCCTCCAGGGCGACCCTTAGCCAGCCCTCACCCTTGGAATAGCTCAATGAGGATGAGAGCTGGCTACAGGTTTGATGATACCAAAAGCACTTAAAATTCAATCTGCAACAAAAAAAAGTCGCTCTGACGCCGCCGTTAAGGGCTGCGTCCGTTATCACGCTCATCTGATAAATTACAGAAAAAAAACGTAAACTTTATCGTTTTTTTGGCGCACTTATTTCACCGCCCGTTCCTACGTGCCGCCGTTCAGCACAGCATCCGTTATCACGCTCATCTGATGAATTACGGAAAAAAAACGTAAACTTTATAGTTTTTTTGGCGCGCTTATTTCACCGCCCGTTCCTACGTGCCGCCATTCAGCGCAGCATCCGTTATCACGCTCATCTGATGAATTACGGAAAAAAAACGTAAACTTTATAGTTTTTTTGGCGCGCTTATTTCACCGCCCGTTCCTACGCGCCGCCATTCAGCGCAGCGTCCGTTATCACGCTCATCTAATGAATTATGGAAAAAAAACGTACACTTTATAGCTTTTTTGGCGCGCTTATTTCACCGCCCGTTCCTACGCGCCGTCGTTCAGCGCAGCTTCCGTTATCACGCTCATCTGATGAATTACGGAAAAAAAACGTAAATTTTATAGTTTTTTTGGCGCGCTTATTTCACCGCCCGTTCCTATGCACCGCCGTTCAGCGCAGCGTCCGTTATCACGCTCAATGAGGATGAGAGCTGGCTACAGGTGCCTCCAGGGCGACACCTAGCCAGCCCTCACCCTTGGAATAGCTCAATGAGGATGAGAGCTGGCTACAGGTGCCTCCAGGGCGACCCCTAGCCAGCCCTCACCCTTGGAGCAGCTCAATGAGGATGAGAGCTGGCTACAGGTGCCTCCAGGGCGACCCCTAGCCAGCCCTCACCCTTGGAGCAGCTCATTGAGGATGAGAGCTGGCTACAGGTGCCTCCAGGGCGACCCCTAGCCAGCCCTCACCCTTGGAGCAGCTCAATGAGGATGAGAGCTGGCTACAGGTGCCTCCAGGGCGACCCCTAGCCAGCCCTCACCCTTGGAGCAGCTCAATGAGGATGAGAGCTGGCTACAGATGCCTCCAGGGCGACCCCTAGCCAGCCCTCACCCTTGGAGCAGCTCAATGAGGATGAGAGCTGACTACAGGTGCCTCCAGGGCGACCCCTAGCCAGCCCTCACCCTTGGAGCAGCTCAATGAGGATGAGAGCTGGCTACAGGTGCCTCCAGGGCGACCCCTAGCCAGCCCTCACCCTTGAAGCAGCTCAATGAGGATGAGAGCTGGCTACAGGTGCCTCCAGGGCGACCCCTAGCCAGCCCTCACCCTTGGAGCAGCTCAATGAGGATGAGAGCTGGCTACAGGTGCCTCCAGGGCGACCCCTAGCCAGCCCTCACCCTTGGAGCAGCTCAATGAGGATGAGAGCTGGCTACAGGTTTGATGATACCAAAAGCACTTAAAATTCAATCTGCAACAAAAAAAAGTCGCTCTGACGCCGCCGGTAAGGGCTGCGTCCGTTATCACGCTCATCTGATAAATGACAGAAAAAAAACGTAAACTTTATAGCTTTTTTGGCGCGCTTATTTCACCGCCCGTTCCTACGCGCCGCCGTTCAGCGCAGTTTCCGTTATCACGCTCATCTGATGAATTACGGAAAATAAACGTAAATTTTATAGTTTTTTTGGCGCGCTTATTTCACCGCCTGTTCCTACGCGCCGCCGTTCAGCGCAGCGTCCGTTATCACCCTCATCTGATGAATTACGGAAAAAAAACGTAAACTTTATAGTTTTTTTGGCGCGCTTATTTCACCGCCCGTTCCTATGTGCCGCCGTTCAGCGCAGCGTCCGTTATCACGCTCAATGAGGATGAGAGCTGGTTACAGGTGCCTCCAGGGCGACACGTAGCCAGCCCTCACCCTTGGAATAGCTCAATGAGGATGAGAGCTGGCTACAGTTGCCTCCAGGGCGACCCCTAGCCAGCCCTCACCCTTGGAATAGCTCAATGAGGATGAGAGCTGGCTACAGGTGCCTCCAGGGCGACCCGTAGCCAGCCCTCACCCTTGGAATAGCTCAATGAGGATGAGAGCTGGCTACAGGTGCCTCCAGGGCGACCCCTAGCCAGCCCTCACCCTTGGAATAGCTCAATGAGGATGAGAGCTGGCTACAGGTGCCTCCAGGGCGTCCCCTAGCCAGCCCTCACCCTCGGAATAGCTCAATGAGGATGAGAGCTGGCTACAGGTGCCTCCAGGGCGACCCCTAGCCAGCCCTCACCCTCGGAATAGGTCAATGAGGATGAGAGCTGGCTACAGGTGCCTCCAGGGCGACCCCTAGCCAGCCCTCACCCTTGGAATAGCTCAATGAGGATGAGAGCTGGCTACAGGTGCCTCCAGGGCGTCCCCTAGCCAGCCCTCACCCTCGGAATAGCTCAATGAGGATGAGAGCTGGCTACAGGTGCCTCCAGGGCGACCCCTAGCCAGCCCTCACCCTCGGAATAGGTCAATGAGGATGAGAGCTGGCTACAGGTGCCTCCAGGGCGACCCCTAGCCAGCCCTCACCCTTGGAATAGCTCAATGAGGATGAGAGCTGGCTACAGGTTTGATGATACCAAAAGCACTTAAAATTCAATCTGCAACAAAAAAAAGTCGCTCTGACGCCGCCGTTAAGGGCTGCGTCCGTTATCACGCTCATCTGATAAATTACGGAAAAAAAACGTAAACTTTATAGTTTTTTTGGAGCGCTTATTTCACTGCCTTTTCCTACGCGCCGCCGTTCAGCGCAGCTTCCGTTATCACGCTCATCTAATGAATTATGGAAAAAAAGTAAACTTTATAGTTTTTTGGCGCGCTTATTTCACCGCCTGTTACTACGCGCCACCGTTCAGCGCAGCTTCCGTTATCACGCTCATCTGATGAATTACGGAAAAAAAACGTAAACTTTATAGTTTTTTTGGCGCGCTTATTTCACCGCCCGTTCCTACGCTTCGCCGTTCAGCGCAGCGTCTGTTATCACGCTCATCTGATGAATTACAGAAAAAAACGTAAACTTTATCGTTTTTTTGGCGTACTTATTTGACCGCCCGTTCCTACGTGCCGCCGTTCAGCACAGCATCCATTATCACGCTCATCTGATGAATTACGGAAAAAAAACGTAAACTTTATAGTTTTTTTGGCGCGCTTATTTCACCGCTCGTTCCTACGCGCCGCCATTCAGCGCAGCGTCCGTTATCACGCTCATCTGATGGATTACGGAAAAAAAACGTAAACTTTATAGTTGTTTTGGCGTGCTTATTTCATCCCCCGTTCCTACGTGCCGCCATTCAGCGCATCGTCCGTTATCACGCTCATCTGATGGATTACGGAAAAAAAACGTAAACTTTATAGTTTTTTTGGCGCGCTTATTTCACCGCCCGTTCCTACGCCACAGTTTTTACACAACTTTAAGTGTTTTACAACATGGTCACATGCTCTATTTACTTTTACCTATTTTTGATATGAAATATGGGCTCCATCTATGGATGTGATTATTGGCCTCAAGATCAGTGATTATTGCTGCCATTTTTGTGTCTTTTTAAATAATGATGTAATAAAATTGCAACTTTTTAAATGCCTTTAATTAAACTCCTTATTCTCATTTGATTATATGGTCACAATCTGTGTTAAAAGAGTTAATGTTTTACAAGGTCAGGCAGCAGCACTGTTGAAAGTCCTAATCTCAGTGAAACAACAGAGACAAAAATGCTACATCATCATCCCCTCCCCCCATCACAGCCATTCCACCGAAGGATAAGTGAAAAATCTCCTTATTGTGTGTTTCCTGTGAGGGTCTATCATGAACGAGTGAATGGCTTTTAAAGCACAGCTGCCATCCAGTGTTCAATTTCCAGAAATGCAGCTGAATTCTGTCTGACAAGTAATGAATGATATTTAAAGCACAGATGCCATCTGGTGGTCATTTCCAAGTGATGAAATGTTGTGAGGGCTGGCTAAATGGCTTGTTTTTCGGACCTGGCACAGACGAGGTTTTTGCAAGCCTTTTTTCGGAGCCTTAATGGCGTCGGATCGACCCGGGGCGGCGTGCAGAGCATCTCCCGGGCTGGATCTGTAAAATGGCGAGCGTTGCGTCGTCCAGCGGCGAAGTTTTTTCGTGAGGGCTGGCTATTGTAGGTGAGAGCTGGCTATTAAAGAAGATGGCAGAGAGGATTTCTTTGGAAAAATGTTTTCATCTCGAAACGTTACGAAAAAAGTACAGCGCGTCCGGCATGTGATAAGAGTGCGGCACGCCGAATAGCGGCGTCCAGCTCCAAACCGCGTGCGTTCCAGAGCCAGAAAACTGTAGCACGGACGCCGAGGCTTAATCGCAAATTCCGGAGATGCTCGTCCCCTCGGGACGAGTGTGGGAGCGCCTGACGCGAATCTGGTCAAAAAACGCAAACATTTCCAAAATCCAAAGGTCCAACTGTTGAGTCTGCCTATGGGGAGTGCATTATACTATATTGAGGATTATCTGGTGCATTATACTATATAGAGGCTATTTATACAGTGTGGGGATTACAGTTAGGGTCATATAGTGTGGGTTATGTGGGGTATTTGTATGGTGTGGGGGCCATCATACAGTGTTGGAGACATCAGTTTGGGGGCTACTAAGGGGTCAGTATACTGTGTGTGGGGGTACTATACAGTGAGGGGGCATTATACTGTGTATAGGAAAGCATCATACTGTGTAGAGAGGGGCTGTACATGGGGGAGACTCAGGACATTATTAAATGTTAAGTGGGCACTTATCTTTATAGGGGAACTCAGGTTATTGTGACTGTCAAATGGGCACACAGAGGGCACAATTACTTTCTAGGGGGCAAAATGTGGGCACTGTTTTCTAGGGCACGTGCACACGGCATTACTATATTCTAGAGGTTTGTTTAACCATCTAGAGGGGGCACAGCAGGTGCAGTAATAGGGACACATACAACAGCGGCTCAGTATTGGGGTATCAGCAGGATGAGGAGTTTGTACAGGTTGGGAATAGATGGGGACGGTGCCTGAAATGTAAGGAGTCAAATGTGTCTTTGGATGGAGACGTTGTCGTGTCGGTCTGGGCCAGATGAAAAAGACGGTAAAAAGTGAACAATTTAATCAGAAAGAACGTCATCTGTAAATTACTATATATAACTGTAATCTCTTATATATTCTGCAGGACTGACATCTATCAATATATGTCGCCATATGGCGGTAGTATCAGTGCTGCTCTGTGTATAGAGATTATTTTCAGTAACAGCGTGGTCATCTGCTGAGGTTCTCCTACATCCACTATATGGGTGCGCCACTATTTTTGTAATCAGGGTCACCTGGTTAGGGGCCCACTCAGAAGTTTCGCCCCCCCCGAACCAAAACCCTATCATACAGCCAGCATCTGTCTGTAACAGCAGCGACTGGAGCGAGCTGTAATTGCTGATGTTTAACCATTTAAATCCCTGACACCTGCATTTAAATCACTGACTTGCTGGTGTGCACGCACCAGCTCCTATCTCCTTCGTACCTGCACAACGTGATCTATGGCAGAATTGCATTTTTTTTTACCATGTCAGCATACTTAGAATTTTTTTTCCATATTCCAGTATATTGCATGGTAAAAGGAATAGTGGCATTCAAAATTACAACTTGTCCTGCAAAAGCAAGTCCTCATATGAGTAATTCAATTGAAAAATATAAAAGTTAGGATGCTTGAAAGATAGGGAATAAAAAACTCGAAAGCGCAACAATGAAAATTGGCTGTGGTGGGAAGAGGTTCAAGGGGATTTCCGCTTTGTTTAGAAAGAAACAAACAAACTGTTCTTTACTCATCCTCCCCAGTCCAGAGTTGTACCTCTGCCTTTGATCACAGTGTTAGGGTATAATGTCTTTTTCAGGCCGGTTAAACTATAGCTAAATGAGCATGCTGCTTCCTTTAACCACTTCAGTTTCTAAACTCTGAAACAGTTAAAAGAAGTAACAAAAGTCCCAACATGTGCACAGCAGTATGGTTTTTACACTGCAGTGCATTGTTTTACATATTTTCAGTGTGTGCACATATCCTAATGTAACATCTGCAGTGGGAGTATTGTGTACAGAGAATAATGCAGCTGGGAATAAACAGACATTCACAGCAGCAGACATGAATGCTTCTTTTGCTGCACTGCCGGGACTACAACTCCCAGCAGGCTTTGCTCCTCTTTACATCCTCTAAGTGTCGCGAAGGAGTGGGAAAGACCAAGTGCAACACGAAGGGAAGAGGGGAGGAAGCCCAAACACTAGGGAAAGGGGGAGTGGAGACCCCTAGATCTAATATCACCCTGCATACCCTACCGTCCCTATATAGGTTCCACACCTATCGCCGGGCAGGACCCTAAACCCTAGATGACCCTAGAGCTTGGCCCTAGATAGGGAGGGGGAGGGGTGAGCACTGGTCAGGCCCCACTACAAACTAAAGACAACAAGGTAGACAAACAAAGGGGATTTACTTAGCTTGAGCAGACACCAGAGGAGTAATACCAACAGTCCTCCAAGGGCACCAGAGAAGACACTAGCCGACTGCTAGTGCGCCAAGCTTGTACATAGAAGTATCACCGGCGATTGCCTGGAGAAAACTGAGGATTTTTAACTCCCATGCCAGGGTGTATCAATCAGCGGCAGTAGGGTGGTCGTTGCTGGGTCTTAAAGGAAGAAGGATTAAGAAAGTGTCAGCAATGCCAAGCGCAGTGACCTTCTGTTATGAACGGCAACAAGTTCTAAGAAAAGAAGGGGAAAGCTTTCCCTACAGTAAGACTAAGCTGAATCCCTATGATGTAGCGGGCTGCCTGTTTCTAGCAAACGGACCCGCCTTAGTCCTAGGCTAGTCTGAACGAAGACCTATAGAATAAAGGGAAGGGGTCCCTAAAAGAACTAAGGACTGGAACAAAAAATGGGACACCTCCTGAATAGTGTTGAGCGAGCATGCTCGACACTGCTCGGTACTCTCCCGAGCATCTCACTACTCGGGATGTTCGGCGAGCACCGAACAATTCCGGGTTACTCAGGCGGCTCCGCACTGCTCTCCTCTGCTTGTCCTCCGCACCTGCGGCTCCGCTCTGCTCCGCCTGTCCTCCGCACCTGCAGCTCTGCTCCGCTCTGCTTTGCTCCGTCTGTCCTCTGCACCTGCAGCTCTGCTCTTCTCCGCTTGTCCTCCGCACCTGCGGCTCTCCTGCACTTGTTCTCCGTGCATGTGGCTCTGCTCCGCTCCGTCTGTCCTGCGCACCTGCGGCTCCGCTCTGCTCCACTTGTCCTCCGCACCTGCGGCTCCGCTCTGCTCCACTTGTTCTCCACACCTGCGGCTCTGCTCCGCTTGTCCTCTGCACCTGCGGCTCTTCTCCGCTCTACTCCGCTTGTCCTCCGCACCTGCGACTCTGCTCTGCTTCGCTTATCCTCCGCACCTGCGGTTCCACTACGCTCTGCTCCACTTGTCCCTCGCACCTGCGGCTCTGCTCTGCTTCTCCTCCGCACCTGCGGCTCTGCTCCGCTTGTCCTCCGAACGTGCAGCTCCGCTTGTCCTCCACACCTGCGGCTCTGCTCTGCTTTGCTCCGCTTGTCCTCCGCACCTGCGGCTCTGCTCCGCTTGTCCTCCGCACCTGCGTCTCTGCTTGTCCTCTGTGCCTGCGGCTCCGCTCTGCTCTGCTCCGCTTGTCCTTTACACCTGTGGCTCTGCTCCGCTCTGCTCTGCTCCGCTAGTCCTCTGCACCTGCGGCTCTGCTCCGCTCTGCTCCACTTGTCCTCCGCACCAGCGGCTCTGCTCCACTCTGCTCTGCTCTGCCTGTCCTCTGCACCTGCGGCTCTGCTCCGCTCTGCTCCTCTTGTCCTCTGCACCTGCGGCTCTGCTACGCTTGTTCTCCGCACCTGCGGCTCTGCTCCGCTCTGCTTTGCTTCCTCTGTCCTCTGCACCTGCAGCTCTGCTCCGCTCTGCTCTTCTCCGCTTGTCCTCCGCACCTGCGGCTCTGCTGCGCTTGTTCTCCGCGCCTGTGACTCTGCTCCCCTCTGCTCCGCTCCGTCTGTTCTGCGCACCTGCGGCTCTGCTCCGCTCTGCTCTGCTCCAATTGTCCTCCGCACCTGCGGCTCCGCTGTGCTCCGCTTGTTCTCCACACCTGCGGCTCTGCTTCGCTCTGCTCCGCTTGTCCTCTCGACCTGCGGCTCTGCTCCGCTCTGCTCTGCTTGTCCTCCACACCTGAGGCTCCGCTCTACTTCACTTGTCCTCTGCACCTGCGGCTCTGCTCTGCTCCGCTTCTCCTCCGCACCTGCGGTTCCAATACGCTCTGCTCCACTTGTCCCTCGCACCTGCGGCTCTGCTCTGCTTCTCCTCCGCACCTGCAGCTCTGCTCCGCTTGTCTTCTGCACCTGCGGCTCCGCTCTGCATCTCTTGCCCTCCGCACCTGCGGCTTTGCTCCGCTCTGCTTTGCTCTGCTTGTTCTCCGCAACTGCGGCTCTGCTCCGCTCTGCTCCACTTGTCCTCCACACCTGCGGCTCTGCTCCGCTCTGCTCCCCCTGTCCTCCGCACCTGCGGCTCCGCTTTGCTCCGCTTGTCCTTCGCACCTGCGGCTCCACTCTGCTCCGCTTGTCCTTCGCACCTGCGGCTCCACTCTGCTCCGCTTGTCCTTCGCACCTGCGGCTCCACTCTGCTCCACATACCCTCCGCACCTGCGGCTCTGCTCCGCTTGTCCTCCGCACCTGCGTCTCTGCTTGTCCTCTGTGCCTGCGGCTCCGCTCTGCTCCGCTTGTCCTCTGTGCCTGCGGCTCCGCTCTGCTCCGCTTGTCCTCTGCACCTGCGGCTCCACTCTGCTCCTCTTGTCCTTCGCACCTGCGGCTCCACTCTGCTCCACTTACCCTCCGCACCTGCGGCTCTGCTCCGCTTGTCCTCCACACCTGCGTCTCTGCTTGTCCTCTGTGCCTGCGGCACCGCTCTGCTCTGCTCCGCTTGTCCTTTACACCTGTGGCTCTGCTCCGCTCTGCTCTGCTCCGCTAGTCCTCTGCACCTGCGGCTCTGCTCCGCTTGTCCTCCGCACCTGCGGCTCTGTTCTGCTCTGCTCCGCTCCGCTTGTCCTCTGCACCTGCGGCTCTGCTCATCTTTGCTTTGCTCCGCTAGTCCTCTGCACCTGCGGCTCTGCTCTGCTCCGCTTGTCCTCCACACCTGCGGCTCTGCTCCGCTCTGCTCTGCTCCGCTTGTCCTCCGCACCTACGTCTCTGCTTCGCTCTGCTCTGCTCCGCTTGTTCTCCGCACCTGCGGCTCTGCTCTGCTCTGCTCCGCCTGTCCTCCGCACCTGCGGCTCTGCTCTGCTCCTCTTGCTCTCCGTACCTGCGGCTCTGCTCTGCTCCTCTTGTTCTCCGTACCTGCGGCTCTGCTCCGCTTGTTTTCTGCACCTGCGGCTCCGTTCTGCTTCGCTTGTTCTCTGCACCTGCGGCTCTGCTCCGTCTGTCCTCTGCACCTGTGGCTCTGCTCCGCTCTGCTCTACTCCGCTTGTCCTCCACATCTGCGGCTCTGCTCTGCTTGTTCTCCGCACCTGCGGCTCCACTCTGCTCTGCTTGTCCTCCGCACATGCGGCTCCGTTCTGCTCTGCTCTGCTTGTCCTCCGCACCTGCGGCTCCGCTCTGCTCCACTTGTCCTCTGCACCTGCAGTTCTGCTCCGCTCTGCTCTTCTCCGCTTGTCCTCCGCACCTGCGGCTCTGCTGCGCTTGTTCTCCGCGCCTGTGACTCTGCTCCCCTCTGCTCCGCTCCGTCTGTTCTGCGCACCTGCGGCTCTGCTCCGCTCTGCTCTGCTCCAATTGTCCTCCGCACCTGCGGCTCCGCTGTGCTCCGCTTGTTCTCCACACCTGCGGCTCTGCTTCGCTCTGCTCCGCTTGTCCTCTCGACCTGCGGCTCTGCTCCGCTCTGCTCTGCTTGTCCTCCACACCTGAGGCTCCGCTCTACTCCACTTGTCCTCTGCACCTGCGGCTCTGCTCTGCTCCGCTTCTCCTCCGCACCTGCGGTTCCAATACGCTCTGCTCCACTTGTCCCTCGCACCTGCGGCTCTGCTCTGCTTCTCCTCCGCACCTGCAGCTCTGCTCCGCTTGTCTTCTGCACCTGCGGCTCCGCTCTGCATCTCTTGCCCTCCGCACCTGCGGCTTTGCTCCGCTCTGCTTTGCTCTGCTTGTTCTCCGCAACTGCGGCTCTGCTCCGCTCTGCTCCACTTGTCCTCCACACCTGCGGCTCTGCTCCGCTCTGCTCCCCCTGTCCTCCGCACCTGCGGCTCCGCTTGTCCTTCGCACCTGCGGCTCCACTCTGCTCCGCTTGTCCTTCGCACCTGCGGCTCCACTCTGCTCCGCTTGTCCTTCGCACCTGCGGCTCCACTCTGCTCCACTTACCCTCCGCACCTGCGGCTCTGCTCCGCTTGTCCTCCGCACCTGCGTCTCTGCTTGTCCTCTGTGCCTGCGGCTCCGCTCTGCTCCGCTTGTCCTCTGCACCTGCGGCTCCACTCTGCTCCTCTTGTCCTTCGCACCTGCGGCTCCACTCTGCTCCACTTACCCTCCGCACCTGCGGCTCTGCTCCGCTTGTCCTCCGCACCTGCGTCTCTGCTTGTCCTCTGTGCCTGCGGCACCGCTCTGCTCTGCTCCGCTTGTCCTTTACACCTGTGGCTCTGCTCCGCTCTGCTTTGCTCCGCTAGTCCTCTGCACCTGCGGCTCTGCTCCGCTCTGCTCCGCTTGTCCTCTGCACCTGCGGCTCTGTTCTGCTCTGCTCCGCTCCGCTTGTCCTCTGCACCTGCGGCTCTGCTCATCTTTGCTTTGCTCCGCTAGTCCTCTGCACCTGCGGCTCTGCTCTGCTCCGCTTGTCCTCCACACCTGCGGCTCTGCTCCGCTCTGCTCTGCTCCGCTTGTCCTCCGCACCTACGTCTCTGCTTCGCTCTGCTCTGCTCCGCTTGTTCTCCGCACCTGCGGCTCTGCTCTGCTCTGCTCCGCCTGTCCTCCGCACCTGCGGCTCTGCTCTGCTCCTCTTGCTCTCCGTACCTGCGGCTCTGCTCTGCTCCTCTTGTTCTCCGTACCTGCGGCTCTGCTCTTCTCCGCTTGTTTTCTGCACCTGCGGCTCCGTTCTGCTTCGCTTGTTCTCTGCACCTGCGGCTCTGCTCCGTCTGTCCTCTGCACCTGTGGCTCTGCTCCGCTCTGCTCTACTCCGCTTGTCCTCCACATCTGCGGCTCTGCTCTGCTTGTTCTCCGCACCTGCGGCTCCACTCTGCTCTGCTTGTCCTCCGCACATGTGGCTCCGTTCTGCTCTGCTCTGCTTGTCCTCCGCACCTGCGGCTCCGCTCTGCTCCACTTGTCCTCCGCACCTGCGGCTCCGCTCTGCTTGTCCTCTGCACCTGCGACTCCGTTCTGCTCTGCTCCACTTGTCCTCTGCACCTGCGGCTCTCCTCCGCTTTGCTTTGTCCCGCTTGTCCTCTGCACCTGCGGCTCTGCTCCGCTTGTTCTCCGCACCTGCGGCTCTGCTCCGCTCTGCTCTGCTCCGCTTGTCTTCCGCACCTATGTCTCTGCTTCGCTCTGCTCTGCTCCGCTTGTTCTCCGCACCTGCGGCTCTGCTCTGCTCTGTCTGTCCTCCGCCCCTGCGGCTCTGCTCCTCTCCTCTTGTCCTCCGTACCTGCAGCTCTGCTCTGCTTCGCTTGTTCTCTGCACCTGCGGCTCCATTCTGCTTTGCTTGTTCTCTGCACCTGCGGCTCTGCTCCACTGTGCTCCGTCTGTCCTCCGCACCTGCGGCTCTGCTCTGTTCTGCTCTGCTCTGCTTGTCCTCCACACCTGCTGCTCTGCTCTGCTCCGCTTGTTCTCCGCACCTGCGGCTCCGCTCTGCTTGTCCTCTGCACATACGGCTCCGTTCTGCTCTGCTCTGCTTGTCTTCTGCACCTGCGGCTCCTCTCTGCTCCACTTGTCCTCCGCACCTGCGGCTCCACTCTGCTCGTCCTCCGAACCTGCGGCTCCGCTCTGCTCTGCTTGTCCTCCGCACCTGCGACTCCGTTCTGTTCTGCTCCACTTGTCCTCTGCACCTGCGGCTCTGCTCCGCTTGTTCTCCGCACCTACGTCTCTGCTTCGCTCTGCTCTGCTCTGTCTGTCCTCCGCACCTACGGCTCTGCTCCGTTATGCTCTGCTCCGCTTGTCCTTTGCAACTGCAGCTCTGCTCTGCTCCGCTTGTTCTCCGCACCTACGGCTCCGCTTGTACTCCGCACCTGCGGCTTTGCTTCACTCTGCTCTGCTCCGCTTGTCCTTCGCACCTATGTCTTCGCTTTGCTCTGCTCTGCTCCGCTTGTCCTACGCACCTCCGGCTCTGCTCTGCTTTGCTCCATCTGTCCTCCGCACCTGCGGCTCTGCTCCGCTCAGCTCTTCTCCGTTTGTGCTCCGCACCTGCGGCTCTGCTGCGCTTGTCCTCTGTGCCTGCGGCTCTGCTCCCCTCTGCTCTGCTCCATCTGTCCTGCGCACCAGCGGCTCTGCTTTGCTCCGCTTGTCCTCCGCACTTGTGGCTCTGCTCCACTTGTCCTCCGCACCTGCGTTTCTGCTTCGCTCTGCTCTGCTTGTCCTCAGCACATGCGGGTGTGCTCTGCTCCGCTCTGCACCATTTGTCCTCCGCGCTTGTGGCTCTGCTCTGCTTGTCCTCCACTCCTGTGGCTCTGCTCCGCTTGTCCTCCGCACCTGCGGCTCTGCTCCGCTTGTCCTCCGCACCTGCGGCTCTGCTCCGCTCTGCTAGTCCTCTGCACCTGCGGCTTTGCTCCGCTTGTCCTCCGCACCTGTGACTCTGCTCCGCTTCGTCCTCTGCATCTGCGGCTCTGCTCCGCTCTGCACCGCTTGTCCTCCGCACCTGCAGCTCTGCTCCGCTATCCCAGTCTGTATTGGTCCCTATCCAGCCTGTTTTCCTACCTGCCTGTACCCGCCAGTCTGCATACCAGCCGAGCCTGCCCGTTCCTGCATTCCCCGATGTGGGTCAACAGCTGTGACCGGGGTCGACCTGGAGTAGCACCTGAGCCACCTTCGACGTCCCTCCTCGGACCACGGAGTTGATTAAGCTGCCGTGTGTTCGTGATCGAATCTGGCGAGGCCCCTAGTCACACCCCTCCAGGCACTCCTCAGTTCTTGGCCCAGTGGGACCACTAACCATGCTCATGCCAGTCAGTCCGGGCGTGAGCGAAACAACCGCGAAGTAGTTGAACATGACCTTCTTTCCATAATTGGCCCAAAAAACATATTTCAATTACTACAAAGGGGGAATTGCCTGGATCGAGGACGGCCTTTCATTTTTCTAACTAAGGAAAGTAAACAGATTAGTTTGTAGTAATAAAAATGCAATCTCAATGTAAAGCCTCTCAGCTTTCTGACATATGATGATTGCATATAATCTACATCCATAGCTATATACATGTAATTGAATGGTGTAGTAAATACTTACCTCCCAATTGGGGCACAACGTGAATTCTCTAATGTATTCTATTGATTCCAAGAGTCCACAAAGTGCTTCCAGAGAAATTATTTTCTGACCTACACAAAACAAAACAAAAAGTGTCAGCTAGGACCAAGGGAGAAGATAGAATGCAAAAATTGAAATACTAAATTTGTTTTACTTACTTTGATTAGGTGTTTTCCAAAAATTGATGAACAAACGCTTCACATGTTCTTCAAGGAGTTTCTAATGCAATCCATTCTTGATAGAAGGTCCAAAAATGTTCTCAAAATGTAACACTTAGAAGATGCTTGCTTGTCAAGGAAGTAAGAATCTTTCTACGGTTCTTCCTCAAAGTACTTCAACCATTCCATGGCCCATGGAATACGCAAAACAATTTACGCCCCAGGCTCTGTGCATGCACATGATTTCACAACAATGCAGTAAAAACAAATCTTTGACAAGAGCTTTTACTGTATTTATCATTGTAAAATGTGTGGGTAATGCACAGAAACAACCAAGTAGTTGAACAAGTATTTCTTATCGTAATTGGCCTGAGGAGAACATATTTCTACGACTGCAAAGAGGATATTGCCTGGAACAAGGATGGTCTTTTGTTTTTTAACTGAAACACAACAGAATAGATTGTAGTAATAAAAATGCAATCTCAATGTAAAGCCTCTCAGCTTTCTGACACATGATGATTGCATATTGTCTACATTTAAAGCTTTGAAAATGTGATAGAGTTCTTGAGCAAATGCTTACCACACAATTGGACTATGACCTGAATTCTACAATATCTTCCAAGGATTCCAAGAGTCCACATAAGGCTTTCAGGTAAGGATTTTCCTGACCTACAAAAAAAGTAAAAAACAAACATATCAGGTAGGACAAACAGGGTAGATTAAATCTAAGCATTGAATTATTACATTTGTCCTACTTACTTTGATTTGGAGTTTTCCAAGAAAATGATTAATAAATCCACACATCTTCTTCTAGGTCCTTCTAAGGCAGGGGTCTCAAACTCGGCTGGGTATATGGGCCGCACATGGAAAAAATTTGAATTTGGGGGGCCGCATTCTTTGTTCAATGTAACATTTTTAGTGATACCATTTTTTTGTATACACCTTTTGAACATTTTTGCCGTGTTTATTTTTTTATGGCTTGGGTCTTTATGGATGTGGCGATAATAAACGTGCACTTTTTTGTGTTTACTTTAGTTTACATATAAAACAGCATTTTTAGTGCCCAATAATTTTTCATGCTTTATTTTATTTTTTATTTTTTTTACAATTTTATTTCCCCCAATTGGCCACATACAGTAATATTGTCTTACAATTAGCATCATATAGTAATAATGGAAAACATCTTGTAGTAATGTTCCCCATCCAAGTCCCCATCTTGTACTAATGTGCCCCATCCAGGTCCCCATCCTGTGGCTATGTGCCCCATCCAGGTCCCCATCCTGTGGCAATGTTCCCCATCCAGGTCCCCATCTTGTGGCTCTGGTCCCCATCTTGTGGCTCTGTGCCCCATCCAGGTCCCCATCTTGTGGCTCTGTGCCCCATCCAGGTCCCCATCTTGTGGCTATGTGCCCCATCCAGGTCCCCATCCTGTGGCAACGTTCCCCATCCTGGCGCCCATCTTGTGGCTATGTGCCCCATCCAGGTCCCCATCTTGTGGCTCTGTGCCCCATCCAGGTCCCCATCTTGTGGCTATGTGCCCCATCCAGGTCCACATCTTGAGGCTCTGTGCCTCATCCAGGTCCCCATCCTGTGGCTATGTGCCCCATCCAGGTCCCCTCTTGTGGCTATGTGCCCCATCCAGGTCCCCATCCTGTGGCAACGTTCCCCATCCTGGCGCCCATCTTGTACTAATGTGCCTCATCCAGGTCCCCATCTTGGGGCAATGTGCCCCATCCAGGTCCCCATCTTGGGGCTATGTGCCCCATCCAGGTCCCCATCCTGTGGCTATGTGCCCCATCCAGGTCCCCATCTTGTGGCTATGTGCCCCATCCAGGTCCACATCTTGAGGCTATGTGCCCCATCCAGGTCCCCATCTTGTGGCTATGTGCCCCATCCAGGTCCCCATGTTGTGGCTCTGGTCCCCATCTTGTGGCTCTGTGTCCCATCCAGGTCCCCATCTTGTGGCTATGTGCCCCATCCAGGTCCACATCTTGAGGCTATGTGCCCCATCCAGGTCCACATCTTGAGGCTCTGTGCCCCATCCAGGTCCCCATCCTGTGGCTATGTGCCCCATCCAGGTCCCCTCTTGTGGCTATGTGCCCCATCCAGGTCCCCTCTTGTGGCTCTGTGCCCCATCCCGGTCCCCATGTTGTGGCTCTGTGCCCCCTGTGCTGTTCTTCACACACATAAAATAGAAAAAAAAAAAGATGATTCTCACCTGTCCTCCGTTCCCTCGGCGGCCTTCCTGCAGATGTGGCCCGCAGGCACCACAGAGTCCAACCCCTTGACGATCCCGACCTGGTCCAGGAGGAGCCGCCGACAGCAGCGCTGCATTGCCGCACAGAGACTGTCTCCCAGCACAGCATTTTCAATGTCAGCCGCCGGCCAATCAGAGGCCAGCAGCTGACATCTGCTTATGGCAATGACGTCATACTCGCTGCGCCGACACGCAGATATCAGCTGCTGGCCTCTGATTGGCCAGCGGCTGGCATTGGAAATGCAGTGCTGGGAAACAGTCTCTGTGTGGCAATTCAGCGCTGCTGTCGGCGGCTCCTCCTGGACCAGGTCGGGATCGTCAAGGGGTCTGTGCCTGCGGGCCGCATAAAGCAGCCTCAGGGGCCGCATGTGGCCCGCGGGCCGCGTGTTTGAGACCCCTGTTCTAAGGTAATCTTTTCTTTATGGAAAGTCCAAAACGTTCTCCCAGTCCAACATTTAAAAGCTGTCCCCTTTGTCAAAAATGGAAGAACACATCCAAGGTTCTTCTAGAAAAATCATCTACCATGCTATTGCTCATGGAATGCACAAAAATTATTGCTCAGAGCTCTCTGCATGCATAGTTTCACAACAATGCAGTAAAACAACTCTTTGACAAGAGTTTTTACTTATTCATCATTGTGAAATGTGTGGGCATTGCACAAGTACAGCCAAGTAGTTGAACATGACCTCCTTTCCATAATTGGCCCAAAAAACATATTTCAATTACTACAAAGGGGGATTTCCTGGATCGAGGACGGCCTTTCATTTTTCAAACGAAGGAAAGTAAACAGATTAGCTTGCAGTAATAAAAATGCAATCTCAATGTAAAGCCTCTCAGCTTTCTGACATATGATGATTGCATATAATCTACATCCATAGCTATATACATGTAATTGAATGGTGTAGTAAATACTTACCTCCCAATTGGGGCACAACGCAAATTTTATAATGTATTCCATGGATTCCAAGCAGGGCCGGCGTCAGCACCCGGCACACCCGGGCAAGTGCCGGGGCCCTGAGCAGGCAGGGGGGCCCACTGGCGGTCGCGCACCCCGCTGGGCTATGGGCGGAGGAGAGCGGTGTCAGCGCCCGCCCTTCTCCGCCACTTGCTCAGGGCCCCGGCCTCTCCCCGTGCCTCCGCAGATCCACTGTCTTCCTGCTCTGCGCTCCCTGTGACGTCTCAGGTCAGAGGGCGTGGTAACGTCTTTCCACCGCACGCTCCCCTGAGCCATCACAGGGACGACGCCGGCAACGCTGGAGTCCAGACCCGAGCAGCGGGCAGCAGGTGAGAAGGAGGGAGGTGAGTATTTGATTTTTTTTTTTTTTTTTTTTTTATGTATGGAGGCATGGGGCATAATATGGGGGGGTGACATCCTGCATGAGGCATAATATGGGGGGGGGGGTGACATCTTTCATGGGGCATTATAAAGAGAGGGGGGGTGACATCCTGCATGGAGCATTATAAAGAGGGGGGGTGACATCCTGCATGGGGCATTATAAAGAGAGGGGGGGTGACATTCTGCATGGGGCATTATAGAGAGAGGGGGTGACAACCTGCATGGGGCATTATAGAGAGAGGGGGTGACAGCCTGCATGGGGCCTTATAAAGAGGGGGGGTACATCCTGCATGGGGCATTATAAAGAGAGGGGGGGTGACATCCTGCATGGGGCATTATAAAGAGAGGGGGGGTGACATCCTGCATGGGGCATTATAAAGAGAGGGGGTGTGACATCCTGCATGGGGCATTATAGAGAGAGGGGGTGACATCCTGCATGAGGCCTTACAAAGAGGGCTGGGTACATCCTGCATGGGGCATTATAAATAGAGGGGGTGACATCCTGCATGGGGCATTATAAAGAGAGGGGGTGACATCCTGCATGGATCATTATAAAGAGAGGGGGTGACATCCTGCATGGGGCATTATAAAGAGGGCGGGTGACATCCTGCATGGGGCCTTATAAAGAGGGGGGTACATCCTGCATGGGGCATTATAAAGAGGAGGGGTGACAGCCTGCATGGGGCATTATAAGGTGGGGAACAGCCTGCATGGGGCATTGTAAGGGGGGGATAGCCTGCATAGTGAGTTATGTGGGGGGAACAGCCTGAATGGAGCATTATAAGGGTGGGGGCAGCTTGTATGGGGCATTATGTTGGGGGTAACAGCATGCATGGAGCATTATAAGGGGGGGACAGCCTGTATGGGGCATTATGTGGGGGGTAACAGCCTGCATGCAGCATTATATAGGGGCCAGTATCCTGTATGGAGCGTTATAAGGGGACCAGTATCCTGTATGGAGCGCTATATGGGGGCCAGTATCCTGTATGGAGCTTTATAAGGGGACCAGTATCCTGTATGGAGCGTTATATGGGGGCCAGTATCCTGTATGGAGCGTTATATGGGGGCCAGTATTCTGTATGGAGCCTTATATGGGGGCCAGTATTCCATATGGAGCCTTATATGGAGGTGTCACGCTGTCTCAGCGTACAGGGGGGTCAGGGGCCTGAGCTGACCCTAGACGGGGGCCCTGACTAATCCCTCAACCTGGAGGTACTGTTAATGGTACAGAGGTCCAGGCCGCCAGCGTAACCCTAAACTCCTGAATATCCCTGAACCGAAGTAATCTAGTCCTGAGAAGGACCCCGATCACAACAATGGGGAACAGGATAGAAAATGCCCAAAACACAGTACTAGACAAACGAGACAGTACAAGGGGAAAACCAAAAACCACCTTGCATACAAAAACTAACACCACAATTACAGTGGGAACAACAACAGGTTAGGAGATAAATGATAAAGGGAGGAAGGGAACAAACCACACCGCATACTCCTCGCTCCGAACTCCACCAAACAACGATCCACTCTGAAGGTCTGCAAGAAATGCTTTCACCGACAACTTCCCCATCAGACCAGCAGGTATTTGAAGGAATCCCAATACTGCAGCATTAACTGCAGCTGGGCGAGGCTGAGCCTCTTCAAGCACAGAGAGAGAGAATTAACTCCCTCACAACCAAAAAACACAAAGCACCAAAAACTCAGCTGCGAGAAGTCAGGCTGTGTAGTCGCGACGATCTTCGTGGCGACACACCCATGACAGTACCCCCCCTTCTACGAGGGGCCTCCGGACCCTGAGGGCCTGGTTTATCCGGGTGAGTCGTGTGGAAGGCCCGAATTAACCGGTCTGCGTTAATATTTGACGCAGGAACCCACATTCTCTCCTCAGGACCATACCCTTTCCAATGAACCAGGTACTGAAGGGACCGGCGACTAAAACATGAATCGATGACTTTCGATACCTGAAACTCCAAATTTCCATTGACCACCACTGGAGGAGGAGGTAAAGGTGATGGTATCATTGGCGCCACATACCTCTTAAGCAAAGATCTGAGGAACACGTTATGAATTTTAAACGTAGGGGGGAGGTCAAGACGGAATGCCACCGGATTAATTATAGAACTGATCCTGTACGGCCCGATGAACCTGGGACCCAGTTTCCAGGAGGGAACCTTGAGTTTTATATTCTTGGTAGACAACCATACCCGATCGTTCACACTTAGGTCCGGACCAGACACTCTCCTCATATCAGCCATACGTTTGTATCGGTTCCCCATAGTACTCAGATTATTCAGTACCCCTCTCCATACTGAAGCGAGTGATGACGAAAATCGTTCCTCCTCAGGAACCCCCGAAGAGCCCCCTCTACTGAAAGTACAAAACTGGGGATGAAAACCATATGCCCCAAAAAACAGGGACTTACCAGTGGATTCGCTCCGCCTATTATTAAGAGCAAACTCCGCCAGAGGTAAGAAAGAAGCCCAGTCCTCCTGGTTCTCTGACACAAAACACCAGAGATATGTCTCCAAACTCTGGTTCAGACGTTCCGTCTGACCATTGGTCTGAGGATGAAAAGCCGATGAGAACGATAAATGCATCCCCCGCCGAGTACAAAAAGCCTTCCAGAATTTGGACACAATCTGAGACCCCTGATCCGACACCACATCGGAGGGTACCCCGTGAAGCCTCACAATCTCTCCAATGAACACCTGCGCAAGAGTTTTAGCATTAGGAAGAGCAGGAAAAGCGATAAAATGTGCCATCTTGCTGAACCTGTCTACTACAACGAGTATGACCGTTTTACCCGAGGACGGCGGGAGGTCCGTAATAAAGTCCATAGACAGATGAGTCCAAGGACGCTCCGGGATCTTCAAAGGTAAGAGGGCCCCAGACGGACGGGTATGTGGGGTCTTAGAGCGCGCACAAACCCCACAGGACACAACAAAAGTTACCACCTCCTTATGTAAGTTAGGCCACCAAAACCGACGCGAGAGGAGATCCACAGTTGCTTTACTCCCTGGGTGTCCTGCCAAAGCTGAGTTATGGTGTGCCTCGATCACCTTTTGTCGTAGCTGATCTGGAACAAACAGTCTCCCTGGAGGTCCAACAGGGGCGTCCCCCTGAGCCTCCAATACCTCCTCCTCAAGCTCAGAGCATACTGCCGACACCACCACCCCCTCTTGAAGGATAGGAACCGGATCATCCGTATTCCCGGCCCCAGGGAAACTACGAGATAAGGCATCCGCCTTCACATTTTTTGACCCAGGACGATATGTAACGACAAAATTAAACCTGGTAAAAAACAACGACCACCTGGCTTGTCTGGGATTCAAACGTTTTGCGGACTCCAGATAAAGCAGGTTCTTGTGATCAGTGATGACGGTGACCGGATAGACTGCCCCCTCCAAAAAATGGCGCCACTCCTCAAAAGCTAACTTAATAGCCAAGAGTTCCCTATTGCCGACATCGTAATTCCTCTCAGCGGACGACAATTTTTTGGAGAAAAAAGCGCACGGACGCCACTTACCAGGGGACGAACCTTGTGACAAAACTGCTCCCACCCCTACCTCAGAAGCGTCTACCTCTACAATGAACGACGGTGACGCATCAGGTTGAATGAGTATGGGTGCTGAGGCAAAACATTTTTTCAAGGAGGAGAATGCTTGACAAGCCTTGTCAGACCACCTAGAAAAATCCGTCCCCTTTTTTGTCATGTCTGTGAGAGGTTTAACCATGGATGAGAAATTACGAATGAATTTCCGGTAATAATTAGCAAACCCCAGGAAACGTTGTAGTGCCTTAAGAATCTCTGGCAGATCCCACTCAAGAACTGCCCGCACTTTCCCTGGGTCCATACGAAAACCGGACGCTGACACCAGGAAACCTAAAAACTGGAGTTCCTGTACGGGGAACACACACTTCTCCCATTTGGCGTACAGTTTATTATCCCGCAAGATCTGTAACACCTGCCTAACATGCTCCTGATGAGACACAAGATCAGGCGAGTAAATTAAGATGTCATCCAGATATATGACTACAAACTGACCCACCAGGCGGCGAAAAATGTCATTAACAAAGTGTTGGAACACCGCCGGGGCATTAGTCAGACCGAATGGCATGACAAGGTTCTCATAATGCCCCTCCGGAGTGTTAAACGCCGTCTTCCACTCATCTCCCTCCTTTATCCTAATCAGATTGTACGCCCCCCTGAGATCCAACTTAGAGACCCATTTGGCGCCCACGATCTGATTAAAGAGATCGGGGATAAGTGGGAGTGGATACGGATCTCGGACCGTATTTCGATTAAGTTCACGGAAATCCAGGCAAGGGCGTAGGCCTCCATCTTTCTTCTTCACAAAGAAGAACCCCGCGGCCACCGGGGAAGATGAAGGTCTAATATGCCCCTTAGCCAGACTCTCAGAAATATAATCCTTCATGGCCTGCCTCTCCGGACCAGATAGGTTATACAACCTAGATTTAGGTAACTTGGCCCCAGGGAGCAATTTTACAGAACAGCCATACACGCGATGAGGAGGTAGTTCCTGACACCCTTTCTCCGAGAATACATCCTCAAAGTCCGCCAGAAAGTGACAGCACCGATCACCGTATTCATGCAGTTTTTATTACAGAATTCACTCCATTGGCTTATCTCCCTGGATTGCCAATTAATAACCGGATTATGCTTAATTAACCAAGGAAGGCCCAAGACAATAGGAGTGGGAAGACCCTCCAACACGTAACAAGACAACAGTTCTTTATGTATCGCCCCCACTTGAAGATTTACGTTATGCACCACTTGCAAAAAACTTCCCTGACCGAGAGGCCTGGCGTCGATCGAAAATATGGGGATGGGTTTAGCCAACATATTCAATAGCATACCTTGAACCCGGGCAAACCGAGCGTCCACCAGATTAGCCCCGGCCCCACTATCTAGAAGAACAGATATCCTCTCAGTTCTCGTACCCACCACCACCTCCCCCGGTACGAGAAACTGAGACGAACCTAGGGACGAAATACCTACTCCCAGATTGCCGTCCACCACACAACCTGGGATCAATAGTTTTCCGACGACTCTTTATTCTGCAAAGGACGGGATGGACACCACCCAATAAAATGTCTCTTTCTCCCGCAGAAGAAGCACCTTCCAGTCTTGTGGTGCACCGCCGGTCCCCTCCCCCGGAAAGATGTCCCTCCTAACTGCATAGGCTCCTCTGGACTGACCAGGGGAACCTCCATATGAGGAGACCTTGTAGGAGGTGGAGTCATCCCAGGGGGCGGAGTTATCCCGCACCTCTCCCGAAGCCGTCTGTCAGTGCGAATAGCAAGAGCCATAGCGGCTTCCAGTGAGGCGGGAGGGTCATACTGTGCCAACACATCCTTTAATTTGTCAGATAACCCTTGACAAAACTGGCTCCTAAGAGCCGGGTCATTCCACTGGGTGTCCGTGGCCCACCTACGGAACTCCGAACAGAATTCCTCCGCCGGACGATCTCCCTGGTGGATCCTACGTAACTTAGATTCAGCAAGGGAGATCCGATCTGGGTCATCATATACGAGTCCCAGAGCAGCGAAAAACCTATCCACTGACTGGAGAGCCGGGGAGCCCGGGGGAATAGAGAACGCCCAAGATTGTGGGTCCCCTTGTAGGAGCAAGATGACAATTCCCACCCTTTGCTCCTCACTCACCGATGACCGAGGCCGCAGCTGAAAGTACAACTTGCATGCCTCCCGGAAAACAAAAAACTTATCCCGCCCCCCAGTGAACCTGTCAGGGAGAGCTACTTTAGGTTATGGTCTGGCTTGCTCCAGAGGACACAAAACCTTGGCCTTAACGTCCGCCAACTCCATGGACAAACTCTGCAACTGCCGAGCTAGACTGGCTACTGGATCCATGGTGGTTGGAAAAAAAATTATTATTTTTTTTTTTTTTTTGTCGGTCGGTGAAAATGTCACGCTGTCTCAGCGTACAGGGGGGTCAGGGGCCTGAGCTGACCCTAGACGGGGGCCCTGACTAATCCCTCAACCTGGAGGTACTGTTAATGGTACAGAGGTCCAGGCCGCCAGCGTAACCCTAAACTCCTGAATATCCCTGAACCTAAGTAATCTAGTCCTGAGAAGGACCCCGATCACAACAATGGGGAACAGGATAGAAAATGCCCAAAACACAGTACTAGACAAACGATACAGTACAAGGGGAAAACCAAAAACCACCTTGCATACAAAAACTAACACCACAATTACAGAGGGAACAACAACAGGTTAGGAGATAAATGATAAAGGGAGGAAGGGAACAAACCACACCGCATACTCCTCACTCCGAACTCCACCAAACAACGATCCACTCTGAAGGTCTGCAAGAAATGCTTTCACCGACAACTTCCCTATCAGACCAGCAGGTATTTGAAGGAATCCCAATACTGCAGCATTAACTGCAGCTGGGCGAGGCTGAGCCTCTTCAAGCACAGAGAGAGAAAATTAACTCCCTCACAACCAAAAAACACAAAGCACCAAAATCTCAGCTGCGAGAAGTCAGGCTGTGTAGTCGCGACGATCTTCGTGGTGACACACCCATGGCAGGAGGCCTGTATTCTGTATGGTGCCTTATATAGGGGCCAAGTATTCCGTATGGAGCCTTATATGGGGGCCAAGTATTCCGTATGGAGCCTTATAGGGGGGCCAGTATTCCGTATGAGGCCTTATATGGGGGCCAGTATTCCGTATGGGGCCTTATATGGGGGCCAGTATTCCATATGGGGCCTTATATGGGGGCCAGTATTCCATATGGGGCCAAATATGGGGGCCAGTATTCCATATGGGGCCTTATATGGGGGCAAGTATTCTGTGTGGAGCGATTCGCTGGTTTCTGAGCTATTGTGGAATTTACAATAGATATCGCTCATGTAATGTAAGAAGTGAAATCTTTGCATTGTACTATATTTATATATATTCCTCTGCGGTATCTGTGCATCATGAATCGTGGTATGTATTAAAGGGGCCCACAGAGACTCTTTCGCCCGGGGCCCAGAAAAACCTGGAGCCGGCCCTGATTCCAAGAGTCCACAAACTGATTCCAGAGAAATTATTTTCTGACCTACACAAAACAAAACAAAAAATGTCAGCTAGGACCAATGGAGAGGATAGAATGCAAAAATTGAAATACTAAATTTGTTTTACTTACTTTGATTAGGTGTTTTCCAAAGATTGATGAACAAACGCTTCACATGTTCTTCAAGGAGTTTCTAATGGAATCCATTCTTGATAGAAGGTTCAAAAATGTCCTCAAAATGTAACACTTAGAAGATGCTTGTTTGTCAAGGAAGTAAGAATGTTTCTACGGTTCTTCCTCAAAGTGCTTCAACCATTCCATGGCCCATGCAATAAGCAAAACAATTTACGCCCCAGGCTCTGTGCATGCACATGATTTCACAACAATGCAGTAAAAACAAATCATTGACAAGAGCTTTTACTGTATTTATCATTGTAAAATGTGTGGGTAATGCACAGAAACAACCAAGTAGTTGAACAAGTATTTCTTACCGTAATTGGAGTGAGGATAATATATTTCTACGACTGCAAAGAGGATATTGCCTGGATCAAGGATGGTCTTTTGTTTTTTAAATGAAACACAACAGATTAGATTGTAGTAATAAAAATGCAACCTCAATGTAAAAGCCTCTCAGCTTTCTGACACATGATGATTGCATATTGTCTACATTTAAAGCTTTGAAAATGTGATAGAGTTCTTGAGCAAATGCTTACCACACAATTGGAGTATGACCTGAATTGTATAATATCTTCCAAGGATTGCAAGAGTCCACATAAGGCTTTCAGGTAAGGATTTTCCTGACCTACAAAAAAAGTAAAAAACAAACATATCAGATAGAACAAACAGGGTAGATTAAATCTAAGCATTGAATTATTACATTTGTCCTACATACTTTGATTTGGAGTTTTCCAAGAAAATTATCAATAAATCCACACATCTTCTAGGTCCTTCTGAGGTAATCTTTTCTTGATGGAAGGTCCAAAATGTTCTCACAGTCCAACATTCAAAAGATGGCCCCTTTGTCCAAAATGGAAGAACACATCCAAGGTTCTTCTAGAAAAATCATCTACCATGCTATTGCTCATGGAATGCACAACAATTATTGCTCAGAGCTCTGTGCATGCATAGTTTCACAACAATGCAGTAAAACAACTCTTTCACAAGAGTTTTTACTTATTCATCATTGTGGAATGTGTGGGCATTGCACAAGTACAGACAAGTAGTTGAACATGACCTTCTTTCCATAATTGGCACAAAAAACATATTTCAATTACTACAAAGAGGGAATTGCCTGGATGAAGGACGGCCTTTCATTTTTCTAACTAAGGAAAGCAAACAGATTAGCTTGCAGTAATAAAAATGCAATCTCAATATAAAGCCTCTCAGCTTTCTGACATATGATGATTGCATTTAATCTACATTCATAGCTATATACATGTAATTGAATGGTGTAGTAAATACTTACCTCCCAATTGGGGCACAACATGAATTCTATAATGTATTCCATTGATTCCAAGAGTCCACAAAGTGCTTCCAGCGAAATTATTTTCTGACCTACACAAAGCAAAACAAAAAATGTCAGCTAGGACCAATGGAGAAGATAGAATGCAAAAATTGAAATACTAAATTTGTTTTACTTACTTTGATTAGGTGTTTTCCAAACATTGATGAACAAACGCTTCACATGTTCATCAAGGAGTTTCTAATGCAATCCATTCTTGATTGAAGGTCCAAAAACGTCCTCAAAATGTAACACTTAGAAGATGCTTGTTTGTCAAGGAAGTGAGAATCTTTCTACGGTTCTTCCTCAAAGTGCATCAACCTTTCCATGGCCCATGCAATAAGCAAAACAATTTACGCCCCAGGCTTTGTGCATGCACATGATTTCACAACAATGCAGTAAAATCAAATCTTTGACAAGAGCTTTTACTGTATTTATCATTGTAAAATGTGTGGGTAATGCACAGAAACAACCAAGTAGTTGAACAAGTATTTCTTACCGTAATTGGCCTGAGGAAAACATATTTCTACTACTGCAAAGAGGATATTGCCTGGATCAAGGATGGTCTTTTGTTTTTCAACTGAAACACAACAGATTAGATTGTAGTAATAAAAATGCAATCTCAGTGTAAAGCCTCTCAGATTTCTGACACATGATGATTGCATATTGTCTACATTTAAAGCTTTGAAAATGTGATAGAGTTCTTGAGCAAATGCTTACCACACAATTGGAGTATGACCTGAATTCTACAATGTCTTCCAAGGATTCCAAAAGTCCACATAAGGCTTTCAGGTAAGGATTTCCCTGACCTACAAAAAAAGTAAAATAAAACATATCAGGTAGGACAAACAGGGTAGATTAAATCCAAGCATTGAATTGTTACATTTGTCCTACTTACTAGTGTGGAGCGAACATGCTCGACACTGCTCGGTACTCGCCCGAGCATAACGCTACTCGGGATGTTCAGCGAGCACCGAGCATTTCCGGGTTACTCGGGCGGGAGCTCGGGTCTCCGCCCTGCTTGTTTGGCGCTCTTTACAGAGCCAATGAACATGCAGGGATTGCCAGCCAGTCACTGTAATGCTGCAGCCATGTTGGTTGTGGGCATTACAGTGATTGGCTGGCCACACAGCGTCACCTCGAGTATTTAAAAGGGGGCGCCGCCATCTTGGACACAGTTGCTCCGGATTAGACAGTGTAGGGACAGCGCTGCTGATTTAGGGAGAGATATAAACTGCGAAATAGTTAGTGTAGGGTCTGTAAAGGCTGCCAGAACAAACAAACAGTCCTTTTCAGGACTAATATCCATCCCAGATACCAGGCAGGCAGGCTGTATTGGAGACACAGTGGTTATACCAGCAAACGCTGCATTACAGTCCTGTGTGCTCCTGCTGCTGAAATTGCTGGACTTAGCACCAGGTGTCGGGGGCCAGGAAAAATCCTTTTTTTTCCATCTAAATCCTCCTTTTTTTTCCTCCTTCACACTGTACAAATACCCGTCTTATTAACCTTTTGGTGTGTCCGTCCCCCCCCCCCCAAAAAAAAAAGCGTGTCTCTGATTTTTCAGACATAAATATAACTGTTGAAAATAGTCTGGTGTAGGCTAGAGAAACAGAAGTGTTGTTTTGCACTTCCACGGTTCAAACCTCTGTATTATACATTTTGTGCCATTTGTATCTAAAAAAAAAAACAGTTTGAGTGTGTCGCTCACTGTTCAGCCGCAAATATCTCTATTTAAAAAAGTGTGGTATACCCCAGTAAACAATAACTGTGGTTTTGCCATCACACGGTAAAAAAATCTCTATTATTCAGCTTTTGGTAGTTTTTTCCGTAAAGAAAAACAGTAGTGTCTCCTGACTGTTGTGACACAAAAATATATCTGTTGAAAATAGTTTTGTGTAGGCCCGACATCCCAGTGTGGTTTCGCAGTTCCACGGGTCAAATCGCTGTACTATCCAGTTTTGGGCCTTTAGTATCTAAAAAAAAAGCAGTTTGAGTGTGTCGCTCACTGTTCAGCCGCAAATATCTCTATTTAAAAAAGTGTGGTATACCCCAGTAAACAATAACTGTGGTTTTGCCATCCCACGGTAAAAAATCTCTATTATTCAGCTTTTGGTAGTTTTTTCCGTAAAGAAAAACAGTAGTGTCTCCTGACTGTTGTGACACAAAAATATATCTGTTGAAAATAGTCTTGTGTAGGCCCGACATCCCAGTGTGGTTTCGCAGTTCCACGGGTCAAATCGCTGTACTATCCAGTTTTGGGCCTTTGGTATCTAAAAAAAAAGCAGTTTGAGTGTGTCGCTCACTGTTCAGCCGCAAATATCTCTATTTAAAAAAGTGTGGTATACCCCAGTAAACAATAACTGTGGTTTTGCCATCCCACGGTAAAAAATCTCTATTATTCAGCTTTTGGTAGTTTTTTCCGTAAAGAAAAACAGTAGTGTCTCCTGACTGTTGTGACACAAAAATATATCTGTTGAAAATAGTCTTGTGTAGGCCCGACATCCCAGTGTGGTTTCGCAGTTCCACGGGTCAAATCGCTGTACTATCCAGTTTTGGGCCTTTGGTATCTAAAAAAAAAGCAGTTTGAGTGTGTCGCTCACTGTTCAGCCGCAAATATCTCTATTTAAAAAAGTGTGGTATACCCCAGTAAACAATAACTGTGGTTTTGCCATCCCACGGTAAAAAATCTCTATTATTCAGCTTTTGGTAGTTTTTTCCGTAAAGAAAAACAGTAGTGTCTCCTGACTGTTGTGACACAAAAATATATCTGTTGAAAATAGTCTTGTGTAGGCCCGACATCCCAGTGTGGTTTCGCAGTTCCACGGGTCAAATCGCTGTACTATCCAGTTTTGGGCCTTTGGTATCTAAAAAAAAAAGCAGTTTGAGTGTGTCGCTCACTGTTCAGCCGCAAATATCTCTATTTTAAAAAGTGTGGTATACCCCAGTAAACAATAACTGTGGTTTTCCTCTTCCACGGTTCTAATCTACTCTTTATTACCCTTTTTCCATTGATAGTGCAAGTGTAAGCTATTTTACTTCATTTACAATGGGCAAGGCGTGTGGCAAGGGACGTGGAAGTGGACGTTCTGGTGATGGTTCGTGCAGAGGAGGGGCCGTGGCCAAGGTGAAAATGTGCCACAACCAACAGCCACATCTTCTTGCTCCCACTTCTTGACCAAATTACTAGGGAAGCACAGAACAACACCAGTATTGAGAACTGATCAGTGTGAACAGGTTATTAATTGGATAGCAGACAATACTTCCAGTTACCTGGGCACCACCACCTCCGGTCTGTCTTCCACACGGTCAACTCTTAGTAGCCTTGAGTCTCGACCGCATACTCCTCCTCACCCTGATGCTCCTTCCTCCCACCATGCCGAGTGTCGTCAGACAGCAAGTGATCCCACACTTGGACACTCTGAAGAGCTGTTCACTGGTCCATTTCCATATTTGGGCCCCTCGCCTGATACGCTTGAAGTGGTGGAAGAGGAGATCCCATGTTGCGATGCCCAAATATTTGAACAGCCACGGCCACAGGAAGTCGACGTTGGCAATCTGTCACAAGAGGTGGACGATGACTAGACACAATTGCCAGGAAGTGAGGAGGAGGATCGTGGTGCGCAAGTGCAAGAGGAGGAGGTGGTGGATGATCTAGTAACTGACCCAACGTGGAAGGAGGACATGCAGAGTGAGGCCAGCAGCACACAGGGGGAGGGAGGCAGAGTACCCCAACAGGCAGGAATAAGCAGTGTGGTGGCCGCAGACAGAAGGCAGGCGACCGTTCCCCGTAACACCAACACGAGGGACGTTGCCAGTACAAGCGGTAGGTCTTCCAGAGTCTGGAATTTTTTTAAAGACTCTGCTGATAACCCCAAAAAGGCCATATGTTCCACCTGCCATGCCAGCATCAGCAGGGGTGACAAAACTACCAGCCTGACCACCACCAGCATGATCAGGCACATGGCAGCAAAGCACCCAACTTTGTGGGGCGAAACCCAGGGTCCACGACCAGTGTCAGCGGGTGTCACCACTGCTTCTTCCACTGTTGTGCGTGCAATAGAACCCCCTGTTGTGTGTGCAAGGCAATCCCCTGTCCATACTGCATGTAAAGATACCCCCTCCTCTCAGTCTTCACTTGTTATGGCAGTTTCTCAAGAAACAGCATCAACGTCCACGTCCCACCCGCAGCGTTCAATTGTCCATATCCCAGACCTTTGAATGAAAGCGGAAATTCGCAGCTAACGCCCCACAGGCCACAGTACTAAATTCGCACATTTCACGACTGCTTGCATTGGAAATGCTGCCTTTTAGGCTGGTGGAGACGGAATCCTTCTGCAATCTTATGGCGGTGGCCGTCCCTCGGTACTCGGTCCCCAGCCGACACTATTTTGCCCGGTGTGCCATCCCCGCACTACACAAGCACGTGTCCCAAAGCATCTGCCGTGCCCTCAACAACGCAGTTACTGGGAGAGTCCACCTGACAACGGACACGTGGACAAGTGCTTGTGGCCAGGGACGGTACATCTCTCTGACGGCACACTGGGTAAACATAGTGGAAGCCGGGACCCAGTCGGACCTTGGGACGGAACACATCCTCCCCACAACGGGGATTGCGGGCCCTATGTCAGTCAGAGTTGCCCCCACAGTGTACAGCTCCCGCGCATCCTCCTCCTCCTCCTCCTCATGTTCAGCCTCCATCTCAGATATCACCACATCAGTTACAAGCTGGAAGCATTGCAGTACTGCCTCCGCCAAGCGGCAACAGGCTGTGCTGAAACTCATAAGCTTAGGTGATAAACCTCACACTGCTTGTGAGTTGTGGACAGCTGTGAAAGAGCAGTCAGATCTGTGGCTGAGACCGCTGAACCTACATCCCGGCATGGTCATGTGTGACAATGGCCGTAACCTGGTGGCGGCTCTGAGGCGAGGTGAGATCACACACGTACCATGCCTGGCTCATGTGCTTAACCTCGTGGTTCAGCGGTTTCTTAAATCGTACCCCGAGTTGCCAGATCTGCTCGTGAAAGTACACCGCCTGTCAGCTCATTTTCGCAAGTCGGCTACAGTTTCCGCCGCCCTTGCTGTGTTGCAGCAGCGTTTGCAGCTTCTGGCACACCGACTGGTGTGTGATGTCCCCACACGTTGGAACTCTACCCTCCACATGTTGCAAAGGATTTGTGAGCAGAAGAGAGCAGTTGTGGAGTACCAGCTGCAACAAGGCCGTCGATATTCAGGTCAGACTCCACACATAAGACCTCAGGAGTGGACCTGGATGTCTGACATATGTACCATCCTGACAAACTTTGAGGAGGCCACCAAGATGGTGAGTGGCGATGACGCCATCATTAGTGTCAGCATCCCACTTGTCTGTTTTTTGCAACGCTCTCTGCAGAGAATTAAAGAGGAGGCATTGCAGCCAGAGTATGATGAGATGGATCAAGAAGCCGTAGCGGGCGATTACACACAGCCCAGCCTCATCTCATCCCAACGTGCATTGGGGGACAATGAGGGAGAGGAGGAGGAGGAGGAGGAAGAACAGGAGCTGCTATCATGCGTTGTAGACGGTAGTACCTGTACAAGTGTCATACCGTCGGTTCAGCGTGGGTGGCCTGAGGACAGGGGGGAGGAGGAAGAGGAGGAGGAGAGCATGGTCAGTCGTCATCTTGGTGAGGACACGGAAATCTTGCCCGTTACCAGTCTGGCACGCATGGCTGACTTTATGTTACGCTGCCTTAACCGTGACCCTCGCATTGTCAAAATGTTGGGTGACAGTCATTACTGGTTGGTGACACTTGTAGACCCCCGCTACAAGGAGAACTTTCACTCTCTTATTCCTGAGGTGGAGAGGTCTACAAAAATGGGGCAATACCAGAAGGCCCTTGCTGCAGAACTCTTAAAAAAATTCCCATCTGAACACGCTAGCGGCAGAGGTCACAGTTCGTTGCCCAACCAAGGCGTACAGGCGAGAGAGATGCAACTCCAATCCAGCAGAGGCAGGGGAACACTGTCAACGTTCTGGGACAGTTTTCTGACACCCGCCCAGCTTACAGGCCCTGAGGCGCGGGGTACTCTCACAAGGAGTGGAAAGTTTCAAAAGATGGTGAGGGAGTACCTTGCCGATTGTACCAGCGTCCTCCGTGATTCCTCTGTGCCTTTTAATTATTGGGTATCCAAGCTGGACACTTGGAATGAACTCGCTCTGTACGCCTTGGAGGTCCTGGCCTTCCCTGCCGCTAGCGTGTTATCGGAGCGTGTTTTTAGTGCCGCTGGGGGAATTATAACTGATAAGCGCACTCGCCTGTCAACTGACAATGCTGACGAGCTGACCCTTATCAAAATGAACAAGGGCTGGATTGGGCCAGACTTCTCATCACCACCAAATGACAGCAGAGTAACATAAAGTCAAATCCACTGTGTTATTTCGGGAGGTGTATTCACATGCACCGCTTCACACCCACACATGGGTATATGCTTCCTCGTTTCGGCTGTTTAATCTTCTTCTCCTTATCCTCAGCCTCCACCACCACTATACCACCAGGGTGCCAGCATTGCAAGTTCCTCCGTCCTTATTTTTGGCAGCTTTTGCTTGCAAGGCATAAGAAAATACTATGGGACACCCACTCCCCAATAATGGGACTTATGTTTGTAATATGCTGTATTGCATGGCTCTTGTAAGGGGCATTGCAAGTTGCTCCGTCCTAATTTTTGGCAGCTTTTGTTTGGAAAGCATAAGCAAATACTATGGGACACCCACTCCCCAATAATGGGACTTATGTTTGTAATATGCTGTACTGCATGGCTCTTGTAAGGGGCATTGCAAGTTGCTCCGTCCTAATTTTTGGCAGCTTTTGCTGGGAAAGCATAAGCAAATACTATGGGACACCCACTCTCCAATAATGGGACTTATGTTTGTAATATGCTGTACTGCATGGCTCTTGTAAGGGGCATTGCAAGTTGCTCCGTCCTAATTTTTGGCAGCTTTTGCTAGGAAAGCATAAGCAAATACTATGGGACACTCACTCCCCAATAATGGGACTTATGTTTGTAATATGCTGTACTGCATGGCTCTTGTAAGGGGCATTGCAAGTTGCTCTGTCCTAATTTTTGGCAGCTTTTGCTGGGAAAGCATAAGCAAATACTATGGGACACCCACTCCCCAATAATGGGACTTATGTTTGTAATATGCTGTACTGCATGGCTCTTGTAAGGGGTATTGCAAGTTGCTCCGTCCTAATTTTTGGCAGCTTTTGCTGGGAAAGCATAAGCAAATACTATGGGACACCCACTCCCCAATAATGGGACTTATGTTTGTAATATGCTGTACTGCATGGCTCTTGTAAGGGGTATTGCAAGTTGCTCCGTCCTAATTTTTGGCAGCTTTTGCTGGGAAAGCATAAGCAAATACTATGGGACACCCACTCCCCAATAATGGGACTTATGTTTGTAATATGCTGTACTGCATGGCTTTTGCAAGGGGCATTGCAAGTTGCTCCGTCCTAATTTTTGGCAGCTTTTGCTGGGAAAGCATAAGCAAATACTATGGGACACCCACTCCCCAATAATGGGACTTATGTTTGTAATATGCTGTACTGCATGGCTCTTGTAAGGGGCATTGCAAGTTGCTCCGTCCTAATTTTTGGCAGCTTTTGCTGGGAAAGCATAAGCAAATACTATGGGACACCCACTCCCCAATAATGGGACTTATGTTTGTAATATGCTGTACTGCATGGCTCTTGCAAGGGGCATTGCAAGTTGCTCCGTCCTAATTTTTGGCAGCTTTTGCTGGGAAAGCATAAGCAAATACTATGGGACACCCACTCCCCAATAATGGGACTTATGTTTGTAATATGCTGTACTGCATGGCTCTTGTAAGGGGCATTGCAAGTTGCTCCGTCCTAATTTTTGGCAGCTTTTGCTGGGAAAGCATAAGCAAATACTATGGGACACCCACTCCCCAATAATGGGACTTATGTTTGTAATATGCTGTACTGCATGGCTCTTGTAAGGGGCATTGCAAGTTGCTCCGTCCTAATTTTTGGCAGCTTTTGCTGGGAAAGCATAAGCAAACACTATGGGACACCCACTCCCCAATAATGGGACTTATGTTTGTAATATGCTGTACTGCATGGCTCTTGTAAGGGGCATTGCAAGTTGCTCCGTCCTAATTTTTGGCAGCTTTTGCTGAGAAAGCATAAGCAAATACTATGGGACACCCACTCCCCAATAATGGGACTTATGTTTGTAATATGCTGTACTGCATGGCTCTTGTAAGGGGTATTGCAAGTTGCTCCGTCCTAATTTTTGGCAGCTTTTCCTGGGAAAGCATAAGCAAATACTATGGGACACCCACTCCCCAATAATGGGACTTATGTTTGTAATATGCTGTACTGCATGGCTCTTGTAAGGGGCATTGCAAGTTGCTCCGTCCTAATTTTTGGCAGCTTTTGCTGGGAAAGCATAAGCAAATACTATGGGACACCCACTCCCCAATAATGGGACTTATGTTTGTAATATGCTGTACTGCATGGCTCTTGTAAGGGGCATTGCAAGTTGCTCCGTCCTAATTTTTGGCAGCTTTTGCTGGGAAAGCATAAGCAAATACTATGGGACACCCACTCCCCAATAATGGGACTTATGTTTGTAATATGCTGTACTGCATGGCTCTTGTAAGGGGCATTGCAAGTTGCTCCGTCCTAATTTTTGGCAGCTTTTGCTGGGAAAGCATAAGCAAATACTATGGGACACCCACTCCCCAATAATGGGACTTATGTTTGTAATATGCTGTACTGCATGTGACGCGCCCCCTGGGCCTTGTGTACATGTGTGTGGGATACCCGGTGCCGGGTCTCTGGGATCTGTAGTCTCCGTGGCGGTGACCCGGTCCCGTGGCTCAGGCTGGTCAAACCAGTGGCAGTCTTTCTTAGGTTTTGAGGTTAATTGTCCGACTGCGCCACCCGTGGATTGCGGTCAGGGAGTACCACCGCTGCGAGGCAGACCGCTGAGGCTGGTGTTGTGTGCGCAGCATAGAATGGGATAACTCCCCTCGGGAGGAGTATAGCCTCAGGGCAGTGAGTGTGAATGATGGGGGTGATGGTGCACGAGCGCAGCAGGAATGACTCAGAGTCTTTGCAGTGCAGTTCAAGGTCTTTACTGATGATTATAAGGTAGACCCTCCTGGGAGTACTGGCTAGCATAAGAGGCCTGGTCAGTCTGTGAGCAAGCAGGAGTTCCCCTGGCCAGGTGGAGTTGTAGGCCTCCCCGTCTGTCTGCACTCTTCCTGGCTACCTTGCTGTAAGCGGGTAGAAGTAGCCCACGTCCCTGAGTGTACCGTGTAGTGCTCACCCGTATGGCTGGTGACTTGGGGCCTTCTGTTAGCCTCCGCTCCACGACGGCGGTGCTGGTCCCTTGCTTGTGACTGAGCCTCCGGGCTTCTATGGCCAGAGGACCTGAAATCCCCTGCCGGCTGGTTTCTGCTGCTGGATATATAAGTCCTCACAGCTTTGGACTCCTGTGTCCGGTTCCTATTGTCTTCTGCCAGGGCGAGCTCTGCTCAGCTTCCAGCCCCTGGTCTTTAGCTCCTAGCTCCTACAGAGCTCCTTGCTGTTACTTTCCCTTGCTCTCACTCTGACTCTGACTGTTCTCTGACTCACTCAACCCCGCCCCAGATCCAGTTTATAAGGGCAGAATTCTCCCCTCCCAGGATTGGGGCAGGAGGATGTTGCATGTTTAAGGGATCCTGACCAGGAAACCTCCCACTTGCTCTCCGACGTAATATCTCTATTACTGTGGTGACCAGACCCCTGGGGTGCCACACATGGCTCTTGTAAGGGGCATTGCAGTTCCTCATAATTTTTGGAAAGCCTTCCATTCACTGCTTAGGCCAACAGTGCACGGGAGACCCAGTTGCTATAAATGGAAAAAAAGGTTTAGTTAACGCCCTCTGACCTCCATTTTATTTCCAAGGGGCATTGGAGTGGCTCGAAATTTTTGGTAGGCATTGCACTCACTATATGCCCTATAACTGTGTAGCCGAACCGCTCCTTTTGTTACAGAAACATATCCTACAAGACATATCTGGTTGACTGGCCTGATATTGATATGAATGGTCCCTGTTCCTCCTGCTCTTTCTCCTTTGCCACTACCTCATCCATAATTTATCACCTGAAGCTTTGTTTTAACGGGAGTCATAGAACTTGGATAGTAGCAGGAAAACATCCAGCAATCCTCGGAGGAGGTAGGATATGCGCCAAAACGCTGACCACCTCAGGCCTAGCCGCTACTACATACATGCGCTTGCATTACAACAAAACAAAGCAGATTCTAACTTCTATCATCCTCATCATGCTCCTCACCTTGGCACTCTCAACTCCCCTGATGGAGAAGCCAGGGCCCACCGGAGGAGTCTGATAGTCCGGTGGGCTCAGCCAATGCTGCCCTAAAGCAGGACAGGCTAAGAAAAGTGTGGGAAAGGTTACCGGGACAAATAGGGGTGGCTGGGGACCGAGTATGGACACCCGGCCACCCCCTGGAGGCTGGGGAGCAAGCGGGGACACCCGGCCACCAGTCGGCTGGGGACTGAGTATGGATACCAGGCCGCCGACACAGCCATGGCGTGGTGGCCAGATTCCGCCTCCACATGCCTAAAAGGCCCAATTTCAAGTTCAAGCAAGCAAGCAGTATGGTATTGCAGCCTGGGGGTGGGTGGGTGGCAGGCTGCATACTTGAGCTTGTATTGCAAGGAATGGGGGAGGTACAATTGAACACTGCCCTGGGACTAGAACTTGCATGGGGATAGTTGCAAGTCTGCATCTTCTGATGCGGTAAGGATCACTTATGATGGGCACACTTTTAGACAGTGACCTGGGAGTCAGAGATGCTTCCAGGGGTCTTCCCCATGCTGTTCCCTTGTCTTTTCAGCATTTTATGCATGTGTCACACAGCACATGGCCAGATAAGGTTGTAAAATGTTAAAATGACATTTCACGGTGAATGCATTTGTCATAGTTGAAAGCAATACAAAAGTGCTTAAACGCATAAAAAATGCTACTTGTGAACATAGCCGAAGGTGTGGAGGAGTATTTTTGTTTTTGGTCATTTATTTTAACTTATACACAAGTCTTTACTCTGGAAAGGATGTACCTTAACATATTTCACAGGAAAAAAGTTTCACTTTCGTTTTTGAACGTTTTATTGTGAGCCTGTAAAAGTGGCTTAATACCTCTGACCACGTTGTTGACAGCAGTGACCTGGGGGTCAGAAATGCTTCCTGGGGCGATCCCCATGCTGTCCCCATGTCATTTGAGCACTGTCACTATCGTTTTGGGCACTTGTTAGGCTTTTAAAAGACTGCCGGGGGTGCCACCGCAAAAATGCTCGAGTCTCCCATAGACTAACATTGGGCTCGTTGCTCGGGTCGAGCACCCGAGTATCACGGCGAGCTCGGCCCAAGCTTCGAGCACCCGAGCATTTTAGTGCTCGCTCAACACTACTACTTACTTTAATTTGGAGTTTTCCAAGAAAATGATCAATAAATCCACACATCTTCTTCTAGGTCCTTCTAAGGTAATCTTTTCTTGATGGAAGGTACAAATAGTTCTCACAGTCCAACATTTTAAAGATGTCCCCTTTGTCAAAAATAGAAGAACACAACCAAGGTTCTTCTAGAAAAATTATCTACCATGCTATTACTCATGGAATGCACAAAAATTATTGCTCAGAGCTCTGTGATTGCATAGTTTTACAACAATGAAACAAAACAACTCTTTGACAAGAGTTTTTACTTATTCATCATTGTGAAATGTGGGGCATTGCACAAGTACAGACAAGTAGTTGAACATGACCTTCTTTCCATAATTGGCCCAAAAAACATATTTAAATTACTGCAAAGGGGGAATTGCCTGGATCGAGGACAGCTCTTCATTTTTCTAACTAAGGAAAGAGAACAGATTAGCTTGTAGTAATAAAAATGCAATCTCAATGTAAAGCCTCTAAGCTTTCTGACATATGATGATTGCATATAATCTACATCCATAGCTATATACATGTAATTGAATGGTGTAGTAAATACTTACCTCCCAATTGGGGCACAACGTGAATTCTATAATGTATACTATTAATTCCAAGAGTCCTCAAAGTGCTTCCAGAGAAATAATTTTCTGACCTACAGAAAAGAAAACAAAAAATGTCAGCTAGGACCAATGGAGAAGATAGAATGCAAAAATTGAAATACTAAATTTGTTTTACTTACTTTGATTAGGTGTTTTCCAAACATTGATGAACAAACGCTTCACATGTTCTTCAAGGAGTTTCTAATGGAATCCATTCTTGATAGAAGGTCCAAAAATGTCCTCAAAATGTAACACTTAGAAGATGCTTGTTTGTCAAGGAAGTAAGAATCTTTCTACGGTTCTTCCTCAAATTGCATCAACCATTCCAAGGCCCATGCAATACACAAAACAATTTACGCCCCAGGCTCTGTGCATGCACATAATTTCACAACAATGCAGTAAAAACAAATCTTTGACAAGAGCTTTTACTGTATTTATCATTGTAAAATGTGTGGGTTATGCACAGAAACAATAAAGTAGTTGAACAAGTATTTCTTACCGTAATTGGCCTGAGGAGAACATATTTCTACGACTGCAAAGAGGATATTGCCTGGATCAAGGTTGGTCTTTTGTTTTTTAACTGAAACACAACAGATTAGATTGTAGTAATAAAAATGCAATCTCAATGTACAGCCTCTCAGCTTTCTGACACATGAGGATTGCATATTGTCTACATTTAAAGCTTTGAAAATGTGATAGAGTTCTTGAGCAAATGCTTACCACACAATTGGAGTAAGACATGAATTCTACAATATCTTCCAAGGATTCCAAGAGTCCACATAAGGCTTTCAGGTAAGGATTTTCCTGACCTACCAAAAAAGTAAAAACAAACCATATCAGGTAGGACAAACAGGGTAAATTCCATCTAAGCATTGAATATTTACTTTTGTCCTACTTACTTTGATTTGGAGTTTTCCAAGAAAATGATTAATAAATCCACACATCTTCTTCTAGGTCCTTCTGAGGTAATCTTTTCTTGATGGAAGGTCCAAAATGTTCTCACAGTCCAACATTTAAAAGATGTTCCCTTTGTCAAAAATGGAAGAACACAACCAAGGTTCTTCTAGAAAAATCATCTACCATGCTATTGCTCATGGAATGCACAACAATTATTGCTCAGAGCTCTGTGCATGCATAGTTTCACAACAATGCAGTAAAATATCTCTTTGACAAGAGTTTTTACTTATTCATCATTGTGAAATGTGTGGGCATTGCACATGTACAGACAAGTAGTTGAACATGACCTTCTTTCCTTAATTGGCCCAAAAAAACATATTTCAATTACTACAAAGAGGGAATTACCTGGATCTAGGACGGCCCTTCATTTTTCTAACTAAGGAAAGTAAACAGATTAGCTTGTAATAATAAAAATGCAATCTCAATGTAAAGCCTCTCAGCTTTCTGACATATGATGATTACATATAATCTACATCCATAGCTATATACATGTAATTGAATAGTGTAGCAAATACTTACCTCCCAATTGGGGCACAACGTGAATTCTATAATGTATTCCATTGATTCCAAGAGTCCACAAAGTGCTTCCAGAGAAATTATTTTCTGACCTACACAAAACAAAACAAAAAATGTCAGCTAGGACCAATGGAGAAGATAGAATGCAAAAATTGAAATACTAAATTTGTTTTACTTACTTTGAGTAGGTGTTTTCCAAAAATTGATGAACAAACGCTTCACATGTTCTTCAAGGAGTTTCTAATGGAATCCATTCTTGATTGAAGGTCCAAAAATGTCCTCAAAATGTAACACTTAGAAGATGCTTGTTTGTCAAGGAAGTAAGAATCTTTCTACGGTTCTTCCTCAAATTGCATCAACCATTCCAAGGCCCATGCAATACACAAAACAATTTACGCCCCAGGCTCTGTGCATGCACATGATTTCACAGCAATGCAGTAAAAACAAATCTTTGACAAGAGATTTTACTGTATTTATCATTGTAAAATGTGTGGGTAATGCACAGAAACAACAAAGTAGTTGAACAAGTATTTCTTACCGTAATTGGCCTGAGGATAACATATTTCTATGACTGCAAAGAGGATATTGCCTGGATCAAGGATGGTCTTTTGTTTTTCAACTGAAACACAACAGATTAGATTGTAGTAATAAAAATGCAATCTCAATGTAAAGCCTCTCAGCTTTCTGACACATGATGATTGCATATTGTCTACATTTAAAGCTTTGAAAATGTGATACAGTTCTTGAGCAAATGCTTACCACACAATTGGAGCATGACCTGAATTCTACAATATCTTCCAAGGATTCCAAGAGTTCACATAAGGCTTTCAGGTAAGGATTTTCCTGACCTACAAAAAAAGTAAAAACAAACCATATCAGGTAGGACAAACAGGGTAGATTAAATCTAAGCATTGAATTATTACATTTGTCCTACTTACTTTGATTTGGAGTTTTCCAACAAAATTATCAATAAATCCACACATCTTCTTCTAGGTCCTTCTGAGGTAATCTTTTCTTGATGGAAGGTCCAAAATGTTCTCACAGTCCAACAATTAAAAGATGTCCCCTTTGTCAAAAATGGAAGAACACATCCAAGGTTCTTCTAGAAAAATCATCTACCATGCTATTGCTCATGGAATGCACAACAGTTATCGCTCAAAGCTCTGTACATGCATAGTTTCACAACAATGCAGTAAAACAACTCTTTGATAAGAGTTTTTACTTATTCATCATTGTGAAATGTGTGGGCATTGCACAAGTACAGACAACTAGTTGAACATGACCTTCTTTCCATAATTGGCCCAAAAAAACATATTTCAATTAGTACAAAGGGGGAATTGCCTAGATCAAGGACGGCCTTTCATTTTTCTAACTAAGGAAAGTAAACAGAATAGCTTGTAGTAATAAAAATGCAATCTCAATGAAAAGCCTCTCAACTTTCTGACATATGATGATTGCATTTAATCTACATCCATAGCTATATACATATAATTGAATGGTATAGTAAATACTTACCTCCCAATTGGGGCACAACGTGAATTCTATAATGTATTCCATTGATTCCAAGAGTCCACAAAGTGCTTCCAGAGAAATTATTTTCTGACCTACACAAAACAAAACAAAAAATGTCAGCTAGGACCAATGGAGAAGATAGAATGCAAAAATTGAAATACTAAATTTGTTTTACTTACTTTGATTAGGTGTTTTCCAAAAATTGATGAACAAACGCTTCACATGTTTTTCAAGGAGTTTCTAATGGAATCCAGTCTTGATAGAAGGTCCAAAAATGTCCTCAAAATGTAACACTTAGAAGATGCTTGTTTGTCAAGGAAGTAAGAATCTTTCTACGGTTCTTCCTCAAAGTGCATCAACCATTCCATGGCCTATGCAATACGCAAAACAATTTACGCCCCAGGCTCTGTGCATGTGTGACGCCTCAATTCTCGAAAGAGCCCTTTTAGTTTTTTTTCAGTTTACCCTGGGTGATTGGGGACTCGGTGTCGGGTCCTGTAATGAAGAGATGGGATGTAGCCGTGGCCCGGACCCGACCCGTGCTCAGGGCCGTCACATGAAAAGGAAGATGCTGTGGGCTCGTCCGGGTTGAGTGGCTTATTTTAACGACTACGCCACCTGTGGTTTCTGGTGAAGGGCCACCAGCGCCGCTACAGTCCGCCGAGGACTGGTGTCGTGGCGGCCAATGTTCTCACTGCTCCCCACAGGCGGAGCAAGGCCTCAGGGCAAGCAGACAGGATGAAGGGGGGGGAGTAGTAGTGCGGGGAGTACGGGCACCTCGTCGCATGGTATGGCGCATAATGAACAGTCCGGAGGCCATAGGGGTGAACTTCCAAGGCTTTACTCACTTAGAGATGACAGCGGTAAGGCGACTCCCTGCTCCCCGCAGAGTCCTGCGGCCACCTGGGACGGGGGTCCGACTACCTCCGAGAAAGTCCAGTGTTCGGGAGCGACCCTACACCAGAGTGTTCCTGCACTACAGACTTCACCCTTTCCCGTCTGTGCGTGTGTAGATAGGCCGAGTCTCCCTCTGAGCTCCTCTCAGGACTAGGGCACAGGTGGCAATTTCCCTCCATCCAATGCCCGGTGGGATCCTCAGGGCCTAACCGGGCTTTCCCATCCAGGACATGGAGTACAAGGTCGGGAGTCGGGGGCCGGTACCCCTCTTGCAGCCGGAATCCCTCTGAATAGATCAGGTAGGCGAGGACAGGTGGCATACTCCGCTCCGTCAGCATCCTCCCCGGGACCCATTTGCTGGGGAGCTAAACTCTAAAGCTCCCGGGCCTTCTTGATCCTTGTTCTTGGCCGGGTTGAGACATTCCTTGTCTGCAACCTACCTCTCGTCCCAAGGCCAGGGCACGAGGGCTGTGTCCCTTGTCGGTGCAGGCCCACACAGGATCTGCGCTCCCGGAGGGAGGTCACATTACACACAGTAGTTGACAGCAACCAAGACCGCTTGACAGGCAAAACTGCCAGAGAGCAGCAAAAGACTAAAAAGGACCAAACAGGACCAAAATCAAAGATGGCTTTCTATTAAATATGAAATTTAAAGTGTAACTAACTTGTAAGTCCTCCACCCTAACCCACTAACTGGTTCCTACCACTTTGTGTTCCCCAGTCTCCCTGTAACCAGGGGAGCAGCACCTAATGCATACCAGCTCCCTCTGGTTGAGAAGTGTGGTGTTGGATGCAAAAGGTTAGGTCACAACTATCACATTGGCCTTACCTCGGAGGAAGAACACCACACTCCATTAAAGAAGTGCAGCATCCCTGTGGCGGTCGAACACTCAGGGGCGCCACACATGCACATGATTTCACAACAATGCAGTAAAAACAAATCTTTGACAAGAGATTTTACTGTATTTATCATTGTAAAATGTGTGGGTAATGCACAGAAACAAACAAGTAGTTGAACAAGTATTTCTCACCGTAATTGGCCTGAGGATAACATATTTCTACGACTGCAAAGAGGATATTGCCTGGATCAAGGATGGTCTTTTGTTTTTTAACTGAAACACAACAGATTAGATTGTAGTAATAAAAATGCAATCTCAATGTAAAGCCTCTCAGCTTTCTGACACATGATGATTGCATATTGTCTATATTTAAAGCTTCGAAAATGTGATAGAATTCTTGAGCAAATGCTAACCACACAATTGGAGTATGACCTGAATTCTACAATATCTTCCAAGGATTCCAAGATTCCACATAAGGCTTTCAGGTAATGATTTTCCTGACCTACAAGAAAAGTAAAAAACAAACATATCAGGTAAGACAAACAGGGTAGATTAAATCTAAGCATTGAATTATTACATTTGTCCTACTTACTTTGATTTGGAGTTTTCCAAAAAAATGATCAATAAATCCACACATCTTCTAGGTCCTTCTGAGGTAATCTTTTCTTGATGGAAGGTCCAAAATGTTCTCACAGTACAACATTTAACAGATGTCCCCTTTGTCAAAAATGGAAGAACACATCCAAAGTTCTTCTAGAAAAATCATCTACCATGCTATTGTTCATGGAATGCACGAAAATTATTGCTCAGAGCTCTGTGCATGCATAGTTTCACAACAATGCAGGAAAACAACTCTTTGACAAGAGTTTTTACTTATTCATCATTGTGAAATGTGTGGGCATTGCACAAGTACAGACAAGTAGTTGAACATGACCTTCTTTCCATAATTGGCCCCAAAAATCATATTTCAATTAGTACAAAGGGGGAATTGCCTAGATCAAGGACGGCCTTTCATTTTTCTAACTAAGGAAAGTAAACAGATTAGCTTGTAGTAATAAAAATGCAATCTCAATGTAAAGCCTCTCAACTTTCTGACATATGATGATTGCATTTAATCTACATCCATAGCTGTATATATGTAATTGAATGGTATAGTAAATACTTACCTCCCAATTGGGGCACAACGTGAATTCTATAATGTATTCCATTGATTCCAAGAGTCCACAAAGTGCTTCCAGAGAAATTATTTTCTGACCTACACAAAACAAAACAAAAAATGTCAGCTAGGACCAATGGAGAAGATAGAATGCAAAAATTGAAATACTAAATATGTTTTACTTACTTTGAGTAGGTGTTTTCCAAAAATTGATGAACAAACGCTTCACATGTTCTTCAAGGAGTTTCTAATGGAATCCATTCTTGATAGAAGGTCCAAAAATGTCCTCAAAATGTAACACTTAGAAGATGCTTGTTTGTCAAGGAAGTAAGAATCTTTCTACGGTTCTTCCTCAAATTGCATCAACCATTCCAAGGCCCATGCAATACACAAAACAATTTACGCCCCACGCTCTGTGCATGCACATGATTTCACAGCAATGCAGTAAAAACAAATCTTTGACAAGAGATTTTACTGTATTTATCATTGTAAAATGTGTGGGTAATGCACAGAAACAACAAAGTAGTTGAACAAGTATTTCTTACCGTAATTGGCCTGAGGATAACATATTTCTATGACTGCAAAGAGGATATTGCCTGGATCAAGGATGGTCTTTTGTTTTTCAACTGAAACACAACAGATTAGATTGTAGTAATAAAAATGCAATCTCAATGTAAAGCCTCTCAGCTTTCTGACACATGATGATTGCATATTGTCTACATTTAAAGCTTTGAAAATGTGATACAGTTCTTGAGCAAATGCTTACCACACAATTGGAGCATGACCTGAATTCTACAATATCTTCCAAGGATTCCAAGAGTCTACATAAGGCTTTCAGGTAAGGATTTTCCTGACCTACAAAAAAAGTAAAAACAAACAATATCAGGTAGGACAAACTGGGTAGACTAAATCTAAGCTTTGAATTATTACATTTGTCCTACTTACTTTGATTTGGAGTTTTCCAAGAAAATTATCAATATATCGACCCATCTTCTTCTAGGTCCTTCTGAGGTAATCTTTTCTTGATGGAAGGTCCAAAATGTTCTCACAGTCCAACATTTAAAAGATGTCCCCTTTGTCAAAATGGAAGAACACATCCAAGGTTCCTCTAGAAAAATCATCTACCATGCTATTGCTCATGGAATGTACAAAAATTATTGCTCAGAGCTCTGTGCATGCAAAGCTTCACAACAATCCAGTAAAACAACTCTTTGACAAGAGTTTTTACTTATTCATCATTGTGAAATGTGTGGGCATTGCACAAGTACAGACAAATAGTTGAACATGACCTTCTTTCCTTAAATGGCCCATAAAAACATATTTCAATTACTACAAAGGGGGAATTGCCTGGATCGAGGATGGCCTTTCATTTTTCTAACTAAGGAAAGTAAACAGATTAGCTTGTAGTAATAAAAATGCAATCTCAATGTAAAGCCTCTCAGCTTTCTGTCATATGATGAACGCATATAATCTCCATCCATAGCTATATACATGTAATTAAATGGGGTAGTAAATACTTACCTCCCAATTGGGGCACAACGCAAATTCTATAATGTATTCCATTGATTCCAAGAGTCCAAAAAGTGCTGCCAGATAAATTATTTTCTGACCTACACAAAACAAAACAAAAAATGTCAGCTAGGACCAATGGAGAAGATAGAATGCAAAAATTGAAATACTAAATTTGTTTTACTTACTTTGTTTAGGTGTTTTCCAAAAATTGATGAACAAATGCTTCACATGTTCTTCGAGGAGTTTCTAATGGAATCTAATCTTGATAGAAGGTCCAAAAATGTCCTCAAAATGTAACACTTAGAAGATGCTTGTTTGTCAAGGAAGTAAGAATCTTTCTACGGGTCTTCCTCAAAGTGCATCAACCATTCCATGGCCCATGCAATACGCAAAACAATTTACGCCCCAGGTTCTGTGCATGCACATGATTTCACAACAATGCAGAAAAAACAAATCTTTGACAAGAGCTTTTACTGTATTTATCATTGTAAAATGTGTGCGTAATGCACAGAAACAACCAAGTAGTTGAACAAGTATTTCTTACCGTAATTGGCCTGAGGATAACATATTTTCTATGACTGCAAAGAGGATATTGCCTGGATCAAGGATGGTCTTTTGTTTTTTTAACTGAAACACAACAGAATAGATTGTAGTAATACAATTGCAATCTCAATGTAAAGCCTCTCAGCTTTCTGACACATGAGGATTGCATATTGTCTACATTTAAAGCTTTGAAAATGTGATAGAGTTCTTAAGCAAATGCTTACCACACAATTGGAGTATGGCCTGAATTCTACGATATCTTCCAAGGATTCCAAGAGTCCACATAAGGCTTTCAAGTAAGGATTTTCCTGACCTGCAAAAAAAGTAAAAACAAACTATATCAGGTAGGACAAACAAGGTAGATTAAATCTAAGCATTGAAAAATTATATTTGTCCTACTTACTTTGATTTGGAGTTTTCCAAGAAAATTATCAATAAATCCACACATCTTCTTCTAGCTCCTTCTGAGGCAATCTTTTCTTGATGGAAGGTCCAAAATGTTCTCACAGTCCAATATTTAAAAGATGTCCACTTTGTCAAAAATGGAAGAACACATCCAAGGTTCATCTAGAAAAATCATCTATCATGCTATTGCTCAAGAAATGCACAAAAATTATTGCTCAGAGCTCTGTGCATGCATAGTTTCACAACAATGCAGTAAAACAACTCTTTGACAAGAGTTTTTACTTATTCATCATTGTGAAATGTGTGGGCATTGCACAAGTACAGCCAACTAGATGAACATGACCTTCTTTCCATAATTGGCCCCAAAAAACATATTTCAATTACTACAAAGGGGGAATTGCCTGGATCGAGGACGGCCTTTCATTTTTCTAACTAAGGAAAGTAAACAGTTTAGCTTGTAGTAATAAAAATGCAATCTCAATGTAAAGCCACTCAGCTTTCTGACATATGATGATTGCATTTAATCTACATCCATAGCTATATACATGTAATTGAATGGTGTAGTAATACTTACCTCCCAATTGGGGCACAACGTGAATACTATAATGTATTCCATTGATTCCAAGAGTCCACAAAGTGCTTCCAGAGATATTATTTTCTGACCTACACAAAACAAAACAAAATATGTCAGCTAGGAGCAATGGAGAAGATAGAATGCAAAAATTGAAATACTAAATTTGTTTTACTTACTTTGATTAGGTGTTTTCCAAAAATTGATTATCAAAAGCTTCACATGTTCTTTAAGGAGTTTCTAATCGAATCCATTCTTGATAGAAGGTCCAAAAATGTCCTCAAAATGCAAAAGTTAGAAGATGCTTGTTTGCCAAGGAAGTAAGAATCTTTCTACGGTTCTTCCTCAAAGTGCATGAATCATTCCATGGCCCATGCAATATGCAAAACAATTTACGCCCCAGGCTTTGTGCATGCACATGATTTCGCAACAATGCAGTAAAAACAAATCTTTGACAAGAGCTTTTACTGTATTTATCATTATAAAATGTGTGGGTAATGCACAGAAACAACCAAGTAGTTGAACAAGTATTTCTTACCGTAATTGACCTGAGGATAACATTTTCTATGACTGCAAAGAGGATATTGCCTGGATCAAGGATGGTCTTTTGTTTTTTAACTGAAACACTATAGATTAGATTGTAGTAATAAAAATGCAATCTCAATATAAAGCTTCTCATCTTTCTGACACATGATGATTGCATATTGTCTACATTTAAAGCTTTGAAAATGTGATAGAGTTCTTGAGCAAATGCTAACTACAAAATAGTATGATCTGAATTCTACAATATCTTCCAAGGATTCCAAGAGTCCACAAAAGGGTTTGAAGTAAGGATTTTCCTGACCTACAAAAAAAGTAAAAACAAACCTTATCAGGTAGGACAAACAGGGTAGATTAAATCTAAGCATTGAATTATTACATTTGTCCTACTTACTTCGATTTGGAGTTTTCCAACAAAATTATCAATAAATCCACAAATCTTCTTCTATGTCCTCTAAGGTAATCTTTTCTTAATGGAAGGTCCAAATTGTTCTCACAGTCCAACATTTAAAAGATGTCCCCATTGTCAAAAATGGAAGAACACATCCAACGTTCTTCTAGAAAAATCATCTACCATGCTATTGCTCATGGAATGCACAAAAATTATTGCTCAGAGCTCTGTGCATGCATAGTTTCACAACAATGCAGTAAAACAACTCTTTGAAAAGAGTTTTTACTTATTCATCATATTGAAATGTGTGAGCATTACACAAGTACAGACAAGTAGTTGAACATGACCTTCTTTCCATAATTGGCC